>NC_135809.1:111643801-111943801 GCF_964213995.1 Mustelus asterias | reverse complement strand
GTGTGTCGTGAAGGCCGCTTTGGAGAACGCTTACCCGAAGATCAGAGGCTGAATGCCTGACCGCTGAAGTGCTCCCCCACAGGAAGAGAACAGACTTGCCTGGTGATTGTCGAGCAGTGTTCATTCATCCGTTGTTGTAGCGTCTGCATGGTTTCCCCAATGTACCATGCCTCAGGACATCCTTTCCAGCAGCATATCAGGTAGACAACGTTGGCCGAGTTGCAAGAGTAGGTACCGTGTACCTGGTAGATGGTGTTCTCACGTGAGATGATGGCATCCAAGAACAGGATGATGGCACACCAAGAACAGGAAACTTGAGAAACTCGGCATCACCACCAGCAGCAACCAAGCCTCCCCCGGTACCACAGTAGAAAACAGTACCACTGCAGGGAAGTCCATTGTCAACTTGTCGGACTACACACTTCAACCAGATGAAATCGAAGTTCTCAGCCGAGGGCTCAATTTTTGCCCCACCACCAAAATAGACCCCATCAGTCTCGCAGCAGACACAGAGGAATTCATCAGGCGAATGAGGCTGCGGGAGTTCTTCCACAAACCCCAAGAAGCCAACAGCGAACACAATGAGACAGCCAATGAACCGGAACAGCCAACAGAGAGATCCGCAGTGCAACCGAAGAGGAAAGAGTCTAATTGGACTCCTCCGGAAGGCCGCTGCCCTCAACTTGACATGTATGCCCAAGCCATCAGGAGGTGCGTCAACACCAAATTCATCAGCCGCACTCACAAGACAGCCCCGAACATCACCCAAGCACAACGCAACGCCATCCATGCTCTCGAGACCAACCGCAACATTGTCATCAAACCAGCAGACAAAGGAGGGGCCATCGTCATACTGAACAGAACGGATTACTGCAAAGAAGTGTACTGACAACTGGACAACGAGGAACACTACAGACAATTACCCACAGATCCGACCAAAGAACACACCCGTCAACTCAACACTCTGATCAAGACCTTTGATCCGGACCTTCAGAGCACCCTCCGTGCTCTCATCCCACGTACTCCCCGCGTTGGAGATCTCTACTGCCTCCCGAAGATACACAAGGCAAACACACCCGGCCGTCCCATCGTATCGAGCAATGGGACCCTGTGCAAGAACCTCTCCGGCTATGTCGAGGGCACCCTGAAACCCATTGTACAAAGAACCCCCAGCTTTTGTCACGACACTACGGACTTCCTACAGAAACTCAACACACATGAAGCAGTTGAACCAGGAGCACTCCTCGTCACAATGGATGTCTTGGCACTCTACACCAGCATCCCCCACGATGATGGCATTGCTGCAACGGCCTCAGTACTCAACGCCGACAACTGCCAGTTTCCAGATGCAATTTTACAACTCATCCGCTTCATCCTGGACCACAATGTTTTCACCTTCAACAACCAGTTCTTCATCCAGACACACGGAACAGCCATGGGGACCAAATTCGCACCTCAATATGCCAACATCTTCATGCACAGGTTCGAACAAGACTTCTTCACTGCACAGGACCTTCAACCGATGCTATACACTAGATGCATCGATGACATTTTCTTCCTTTGGACTCATGGTGAACAATCACTGAAACAACTATATGATGACATCAACAAGTTCCATCCCACCATCAGACTCACCATGGACTACTCTCCGGAATCGGTTGCATTCTTGGACACACGCATCTCCATTAAGGACGGTCACCTCAGCACCTCACTGTACTGCAAGCCCACGGATAACCTCACGATGCTCCACTTCTCCAGCTTCCACTCTAAACACGTTAAAGAAGCCATCCCGTATGGACAAGCCCTCCGTATACACAGGATCTGCTCGGATGAGGAGGATCACAACACACACCTCCAGACGATGAAAGATGCCCTCATAAGAACATGATATGGCGCTTGACTCATTGATCGAAAGCTTGCCTCCTGGACTTGCAGAATCTCACTGGCTGTCCTGTCTGGAGACAATACACATCTCTTTAACCTGTGCTTAATGCTCCCTCCACTCACATTGTCTGTATCTTTAAGACCTGGTTGGCTGTAGAGATTCGCATTCTAATCAGTATTCTGTAACTTGATTTTGTGTCTCTGTATGCCCTGTTTGAGAGCAGATATCGACTCCCTCTGACGAAGGAGCAGCGCTCCGAAAGCTAATGGCATTTGCCACCAAATAAACCTGTTGGACTTTAACCTGGTGTTGTTAAAACTCTTACTATGGATATTGGGAACAGGGGAACAGAGTTCCGACAATCACAGAAACTTCCAGCACAGTTGGAGGTCATTCAAGGCATTGTGCTCTTTGTCGGAGCTATCCAATTAGTCTCACATCCCTGCTCTCTCCCCATAGTCCTGCAAATGTCTCTCCTCTCAATAATATGACCATTGTGCTATCCTGCTCACAACTGATTATTTCACAGCCATGCTTTTATTGCTTTTGGCAATGGGTAGCTTCAAATCCAATGCGTGGATAGTGTTTAGATTGGTTTTTTTTGCAAAAAGAATCTTGTTTAGAAACCAGTTGGGAGGACTGCAGTGAACAGTATGATTCTTTCGCAGGAGCAGTTGGCAAGATATTTGTTACCAATCTTCGATAGTGATATTTCTGATTTCATAACAGTCTGTTTGCTTTGGCTGTAACATCGGATATCTTACTGACATTATAATAAGTTCTTTGTGAACTTTACTGAGTTACACCACTGGCAACACTTGACAAGCGCCTCATTGAGTGTAAAGTGCTTTGGGATATCCTGAGGTGTGTGAGGTGCGGTCGTGTGGAAACGCGCAAGTCTTTGTTCTTGAGGACAACGTGTTGCTTTTCAGTGGCCGACTGAGCGGTTATTGGATGTGGACCAGAATAATCATGGGTTAATGGGGTGGGAGTATCTTTTCATCTGGAGCGTGGTTTGTAGAGTTCCTCTATGCTTCCTCTATCAGGGGAATCTTCTTTAAAGTCCCTCACTATGCTTCACATCTTCTATTTTTGTCCAAACTAAATAAAGCAACATTCCAATGAATAATGACTGCCCGTTTAAAAAAATTCTTTCATGGGATGTGGGTGGCTGCGTCAGCATTTATTGCCCATCCCCAATTGCCCTTGAACTGAATGGCTTGCTAGGCCATTCCAGAGGGCATTTAAAAGTCTACCACATTGCTGTGACTCTGGAGTCACATGTAGGCCAAACTAGGTAAGGATGGCAGATTTCCTTCCCTGAAGGACATTCGTGAGCCAGATGGGTTTTTACAGCAATCGACAATGGTTTAATGGTCATTGTTAGGTTTTTACTGAGTTCAAATTTCACCATCTGCCATGTTGGGATTCGAACCATGTCCCCAGAGTATTACCCTGGGTCTTCTGGATTACTAGTCCAGTGACAATAATGCCACACCATCGCCTCCCCTTTTTAGGGTGATATAAGAGACTGCTGTTTTAAAAGTGTACGTGTTAAGTGGTGGGGACTGAACTGTGTGATTTAATTGAATGGTGGCATAGACCCAAGGGGCTGAATGGCCTCCTGCTGCTTCCATTTTCCTGATCAATGGCACTCTGGAGTACAGGGCTAGATCCCTGGATGCCTGCTTAGCATCTGAGATTCAGGCCTTTGCTAGTTCCAAGGCCAGGCAGATCTGCATCTTTCAACCTTAAGGACAGTCTCTTGTCCATCCCACATTCCCTTTATCCTTCCATTGATGGCAGTGCCTTCAGCTACCTGACCGCCAAGAGAGGGAAATCCCTCACCAAACCTGTCTTCCTTTCTCTCTCTCCTCCTTTATAAAGCTCCTTTAAGCCAAGGTTTACATACCCTAATACCTCCTTATGTAGCTTGGTCAATTGTTTTCTGATAATACTCCTGAGAGATGTCTTGGGATGAGTTACCCTGCTGAAGTTGCTAGTTAAATGCAGTTTGTTGTTGTTGGGAGGTGAGAGAATTAAACTCCTGGGCAATGATAGGGAATGATCACAAATACATCTGAGCCTTGAAGAGATCAGCATACAGTGTATAAATATTGTAATCATGCTGGGAATATTTGAAGAGAAATATTCCCTTGTTGTTGGAGGGGAAATGAAAAGATTGAGATGCTAAAGTACTTTGGTAAGGAGAGGAGGATGTGATTGATACCTCTGTGGCCTTGTCTCTTGATGAACAAGGTTATGAAGATAAAACCTAATCCACGACAAGCAATTTCTCTCTGTTCCGTGACTCCATCAATCATTCTCTCTGATATTCCCATCAAAACTGTATTTCCATTTTAGTATGTTACCAGAACACAACTTCCCACCTTCACACAGAGTACCTGACACTTCAAACGGAGGTGAATCACAGATACAGGGCGGAATTTCACAAAATTGATTCGAAGGGCCCAATTTTACCATCGCGTTGCGCCTGTTTTCGGGCGCGAAAACTTGGTAAAGTTGGGCGTGAGGCGAGTAGCGTGATCCGCACCCGCCTCCGCGCTGATTCCCCCTTTTGCGGGAGAAATAGCAAATGCACTAGTGGTAATTTACCAAAATTCGCTGGACTCTGGGGTGGTTCCCGCAGATTGGAAAACAGCAAATGTGATGCCACTGTTTAAAAAAGGAGGTAGACAAAAGGCAGGT
Source organism: Mustelus asterias (assembly GCF_964213995.1). Lineage (NCBI taxonomy): Eukaryota > Metazoa > Chordata > Chondrichthyes > Carcharhiniformes > Triakidae > Mustelus > Mustelus asterias. Next base: position 111,939,207 of record NC_135809.1, on the reverse strand, counting down.
AACTATAGGCCGGTTAGCTTAACTTCTGTAGTGGGGAAAATGCTTGAATCTATCATCAAGGAAGAAATAGCGAGACATCTGGATATAAATTGTCCCATTGGTAAGATGCAGCATGGGTTCATGAAAGACAGGTCATGTTTGACTAATTTGGTGGAATTCTTTGAGAACATTACAGTGGACAATGGGGAATCTGTGGATGTGGTGCATCTGGATTTCCAGAAGGCATTTAACAAGGTGCCGCACCAAAGACTGCTGCATAAGATAAAGGTGCACAGTGTTACGGGTAATGTATTAGCATGGATAGAGGATTGGTTAACTAACAGAAAGCAAAGAGTGGGGATAAATGGGTGCTTTTCTGGTTGGCGATCAGTGAATAGTGGTGTGCCTCAGGGATCAGTGTTAGGACCGCAATTGTTTACGATTTACATAGATAATTAGGAGTTGGGGGCCAAGTGTAGTGTGTCAAAGGTCACAGATGGCACTAAGATGAGTGGTAGAGCAAAGTGTGCAGAGGACACTGAATGTTTGAAAAGGAATAGAGATAGTTTAAGTGAGTGGTCAAGGTTCTGGCAGATGGAGTACAATGTTGCTAAATGTGAGGTCATCCATTTTGGTAGGAATAACAGCAAAATGGACTATTATTTAAATGGTAAAAAAATGCAGCTTGCTGCTGTGCAGAGGGACCTGGGTGTCCTTGTGCAGGAATCTCAAGGAGTTGGTTTGCAGGTGCAGCAGGTAATTAAGAAGGCAAATGGAATTTTGTCCTTCATTGCTAGAGGGATGGAGTTTAAAAACAGCGAGGTTATGTTGCAGCTGTATAAGATGCTGGTGAGGCCACACCTGGAGTACTGTGTACAGTTTTGGTCTCCTTACTTGAGCAAGGATATACTGGCACTGGAGGGGGTGCAGAGGAGATTCACCAGGTTGATTCTGGAGTTGAGAGGGTTGGCTTATGAGGAGAGACTGAATAGACTGGGGCTATACTCATTGGAATTCAGAAGAATGAGGGGAGATCTTATAGAAACCATATAAGATTATGAAGGGAATAGATAAGATAGAAGCAGGGAAGTTGTTTCCACTGGCGGGTGAAACTAGAACTAGGGGGCATATCCTCAAAATAAGGGGAAGCAGATTTAGGATTGAGTTGAGGAGGAACTTCTTCACACAAAGGGTTGTGAATCTGTGGAATTCCCTGCGCAGTGAAGCAGTTGAGGCTACCTCATTGAATGTTTTTAATGCAAGGATAGATACATTTTTGAACAGTAAAGGAATTAAGGGTTATGGTGAGCGGGTGGGTAAGTGGAGCTGAGTCCACAAAAATATCAGCCATGATCTTATTGAATGGTGGAGCAGGCACGAGGGGCCAGATGGCCTACTCCTGCTCCTAGTTCTTATGTTCTTAAGTTTACCAAGGCCCAAAAGTGGCCGCGATCGGGTCCGTGCCCGAAACGGGCGTGACGGCCATTTAAATGTATTTGCATGCATTTAAATTGACTTAATGGGCTGCACGCCCAACCTTACCGGCACTTCCCCCTTTACCACCGCGTTCGCCCATCCAGAATCGGCACGAAACAGTGCTCCATAGAAATCTGATTCGGGCGCTCCAGTTAGTGAGGAGGTAAGTGCCAAGCATCCGACAGCTTTCTGCTTGAGATCAGTGGGGGGAAAGGGGGGGTCCGCTGCCACTCTGCCTGTGATCAGTGAGGGGGAATGGGGGGTCTGCTCCCACTCTGTCTATGACCAGTGAGGGGGAAGGGGAGGTTCGCTGCCACTCTGCCTGTGATCAGTGAGGGGGAAGGGGAGGTCCCCTGCCACTCTGCCTGGGATCAGTGACGGGGAGGGGGGGAGGGGCCCGCGATCAGTCTGGGTGGTGGAGGTGGTGGGGGGACGTGGGGGTCAGTAATGTTGTGGGGGTGGGGCAATGTCTGTGGGGGCCAGTGGGAGGCATTACCTGGCCTGGGAGTGATGTGGCAGGGGAGCTGCATTCTATCTTTTGTTATCGGCGCATGCGCAGTTGGAGGTGCCGATCGGAGCTGCAGGATTTCGGGTGCGTTAAGCCCCACCCACAGGCTTGTGCAGCATGATTCAGAATCACTGATATTTTTGCAGGCAGGGTGCGTATGGGGGCGTCTGAGAACGGGTCTAAAAGTCAGATCTGAAACACTCCCAGTTTCAAGTCCGCCCAGCACTTCGAATCAAAATGTTAAATAGGACCCTAAGTGTCCAGCTAGTGTGAAAATGGGAGAGTTCCTGATCCATTTTTTGGGCACATTTGCATGCCCAATCTCATGCACTTAGTCTCTGAAAGGATGGACTCGTCAGTCTCTAGCCACAAGAGGCTGGGGGCTGGGCTTAATTCGCCAGCCAGCCTGTAGAGGGAGGTACTGCGCATGCGGCAGACCTCTGATGCTGCACATGCACATTATTAGTAGTAAGGGGTCTGACAGAGACAGAGCTGTCAGGCCTCTGCTACTGCAGGTGGCCTCAACCAGCACCCACCCAGCAGCAATGATGGGGGCCCACAGCCGGAGATGCAGCCGGCGGCGCCACCGCCACCCAGACCGATTGCGACCCCGTTCTCTCCCTCACCAATCACAGGCAGAGTGGCAGCGGGCACCCCCTCCCTCCCCCACCAATCGCAGCCAGGGTGACAGCAGGCCCCCAAGTGGCCCCACCCCCACAGGCCCCAGCCCCCATTGGTCCCACCCCCTGGCACTGCCTCATTGGCCCCGCCCCCGGCACGGCCTAGTGGATGGTGCCAAGGTGCCCAGTGGGCATTGCCCAAGTGCCAGGCTGGCAGTGCCAAGGTGCCAGGATGGCATTCCCAGTCTGGCACTGCCCAAGCAATATCCCCACCTTGCTCTCAGCCTTCCTGGAGGGCCTCAATGGCCTCCAGTTCCACTGGCGAGGCCAACACGACTGTTCCCTGTTCATTGGGAGCAGATGTTTTTCTCGCCGGAGAGAACCCCTCCCGGTGAGGCCATAAAGGGAAGCGAGCCTGGACAATTGAACGCTGAGCACCAGATGTAAAGCAGCATTTAAATAAATTTTAATAAATTAATCAGCCTCTCGCCCATTTCCACCAGAGGCTGACTGCACCGGAAATCCAGGTCTTGTAAAATCGCGAGAGCTGAGAAATCGGGCATATCCTGATTTCTCGGTTCTCGCGCGATTTTACCAGCTCGCTCTGCCCGTCAGTAGGCAGGGCAAGGCAGTAAAATTCCACCCATACAGTTTAAAATCATTAAAGACTTTAGCAACTGTTCTGGGAATACCAAGACTAGAACTCCATACTAGCTCCACAGGCATGATTTTCCCGCCCCGCTATGCTGGTCGAGTAGCGTAGTGGAGTGGGGAATTTAGGCGGGAGACTAAAAATCTGATTTGCACCCGGTGTCCGACAGGTTACAATTCTCCCGGGTCATTTTTTTTTTACAGTAATCAGCCTCGCACCAGGGAACAGCGCGAGGTTAATTTTATTATTCATGTCCTGAATTAAATGTCTTTAGCGAGCTCTGGATGCAATTGTCTCTCCGACCTCGCCGGTGAAGGTTCCCACCAGCGGGGATCACAGCTGGAGCCCTGCAATGGGGACCAGATGTGATGGCCTCGCCATTGGGACCGGAGGCCATTGAGGCCCCCCCAGGAGGTTGGGGGCAGGGATGGCAGTGCTCCTTGGGCAACCTGGCACTGCCCACTGGGCACCCCAGCAGTGTCCCAGCCTGGCACCCTGGCACCCTGGTACTGCTAGCCTGGCACACTGGCTGTGCCCGCCGGGCAGTGTCGAGGGGGCAGGGCCTTATGGGGGCAGAGCCAGATGGGGGGGGGGGGGGGGGGGGGGAGGTAGGAGGGGGTGGGGGAGGTAGGAGGGGAAGGAAGATTGGACTCTACATTGGTGGGTAGGGGCTCGTGGTGGGGCTGGTGATCGGGGGGAGGGGGGGGCATCAGGGCCGTCAATCGGGGTGGGGCGATCGGGAGACCCGTGAGTGGAAGTTCACCCAATAGGGAAGGAGCAGTGGCTCCACTCAGGCCAACATTCGAAAGACTCGGGACTGCCCTGCACACTATAGCATTCAGATATCACTGTAAATAAAAGGATGATTGAAGACTGGCCTCAGTAAGATTATTACAAATGTAGTTGTACAAATGGTGTGAGTTTTTCTTACCTGTGGAGTGAGAAATAACCCAGCAGCAAAGCCTTTCTGCCTAAAAAGTAAAATGGTATTTTATTCAATTCTACTGTTCTGGAAGTTACCTCAGAAAAAGGTAAAGTTACTGACATAAACACACAGGAAGATAAAATTAAGATATAATACTTATAAACGTAAATCAAGTTTAGTCCATTTTTGGTGTAGGTTTTGAAGTTGAGGTGTTGCGTTGCCTGAAGTCAAACTCTTGAGGTTGTCGAATTGCCTCTGCAGCTGCGATGGCTTCCACTGTTGAATTGCCAGAGGTTATTTTGCAGGTAGAATGAATGGAATCAGGTGAGGAAGGGGAGAGAAAAGTTTCTTTGGTTCTCTTTTGGGGTACTGCGTTGTGGCCCTTTTTTCTAGCCTGGTTGATTACAACAGTTCGATGGCGGTGTTTGCTGATCCCTCTCTCCCTGTGTTGAAGCTCTTATCTGCTTCTCTGAAAATGTTTCCAGATGGTTCTCTCATCTTCCTGTCCTTTTCCAAGCAGCTAACATGCTCGCTGTTGTCATGTGACCTGCACAAAACACTGCACTCCTTCCAAGGTCGACATGTCCTTGCAAAGGTGTGGTGCCCAGAACTGTTCACAGTGCTCCAGGTGTGTCCTAACCAGGGCTTTGTATAGCTGTTGCATGACTTCGATATGAACAAGGAGCAGAAGTAGGCCATTCGGCCCCTCGGGCCTGCTCCGCCAATTAATAAGATCATGGTTGAGCTGATAGCCTATTACCCCCTTGCTTACCAAGAATCTAGCCACCTCTGCCTTAAAAATATTCAAAGACTGTTCCACCGCCTTTTCAGCGAGAGAGTTCCAAAGACCCACAACCCTCTGAGAGAAAACAATTCTCTTCATCTCTGTAAATGAACTAGCCCTTATTTTAAACAGTGACCCTAGTTCTAGATTCACCCACAAGAGGAAACATCCACCCTGTCACGACCCCTCAGCATTTTATATGTTCCAATTAAGTCACCTCTTACTCTTCTAAACTCCTGCGGAGGCAATCCTAGCCTGTCTAACCTTTCCACATGAGGCAACCTTCCCATTCCAGCTATTAGTCTTCTAACACTTGGGAGGCAGTGGTGTAGTGGTATTGTCATTGAATAGTAACCCAGAGACACAGGGTAATGCTGTGGGGACCTGGGTTTGAATCCCACGGCAGATGGTGAAATTCGAATCCAATAAAATTCTGGAATTAAAAGTCTACTGATGACCATGAAACTATTGTCGATTGTCATAAAAAGCCATCTGGTTCACTAATGTCCTTTAGGGAAGGAAATCTGCCATCCTTACCCAGTTTGGCTTACATGTGACTCCAGAGCCACAGCAATGTGGTTGATTCTCAAATGCCCTCTGAAATGGAGGGCACTTAGGGATGGGCAATAAATGCTGGTCCAGCCAGCGACACCCACCTCCTATAAAATGAATTTTTTAAAAAAACGTTGGTCTGGAAACTGTAAAATCCTGTCCGAGGTCAACAGAGCTCTCATTGTCCACCCCTCGCCTGCTCTGATTCCCATGGCAGGCGGGGTGGTAAAATTCCAGCCATTGGGTGGGGTTTTCTGATCTTTTGGTCAGGGTACTGATCGGGCATTACCCTCCCTGCCCCAGGGGCTGTACTGACCTGCACGCCCCTGGCAGGTTCAGTATGTCGGGTGCATGTGGTGGGGGACCTGCTGCAATTCACATTGGTGTGAGGGCAAGCCAACGTGAAGGGATAATCCAACATACGGGGGACATCTCTGCATTGCAAATGAGACGTAACTGGGGATTCTGGCTTTATTGTTTAATTTTTACTCCATTCTCAAAGTTACAAAGCCAATGATCAACGCTGGGGTAGGCGGGGAAGACCATCTGCTTGCTTGCTCCAGTACTCAAATTATAATTGAATCCAATTCATGGTCCCCACAAGAGAGACAAACAAGGTCCAAGCTGATAAGAAAAGGCATTGCTCCTGATCTTGGGCTTTTAAAGTCAGGATTCCCCATTACATCAGTGGTGGGTGGGGAAATCCCTCTGGCTTAAAATCCATTCTGGGCCTCCTTGACTCTCCACCCCCTCTGCTGTTCCTACCCACCACCCCCCAACCCCCCACCGCCGCCCCCCCCAAAAAAAACAGGGTGGAAAATTCCCCCAATTGGATTCTAGTCCTTTAGAAATAAAGCACTCCATTAGCTTTTTTTGATTATTTTCTGCACTTGTTCACAACATTTTATTGATCTTTGCACCTGGAACCCTAAATCTCTATAAAACCCTGTTGTTCCTAGCTTTTCACCCCAGTTAGCCTGACATATCCTTATACAGCCTGGAATTTGTTATCATCCCATCCATTTTAAGTTTAAGCTTACCTGTTAGTGTCACGAGGCTTACATTAACACTGCAATGAAGTTACTGTGAAAATCGCTACACTCCGATGCCTGTTCGGGTACACTGAGGGAGAATTTAGCACGGCCAATGCACCTAACCAGCACATCTTTTGGATCGTGGGAGGAAACTGAAGCACCTGGAGGAAACCCATGTAGACACAAGGAGAATGTGCACACAGACAGTGACCCAAGCTGGGAATCGAACGCGGGTTCCTGGCGCTGTGAGGTGGCAGTGATAACCACTGTGCCACCGTGCCGAGATCCGCGATGAAGTAAAAATCGGTCCTGATTTCTCCACGGGGAAGCTTTGCCCCTGCTTGCAGGAGCATTTGTTAGCCTTTGGCATCTGCTGTGACGAAGGTGGGGTGTGAGAGTGTGTGTGTGTGTGTGTGTGTGTGTGTGGGTGGGTTTGATGAATTTGAAGTGAGGCTCACAACCAGGAGGATAGTATTGACAAAACCCGGCAAAAGAATATAAATGAGAAAAGGTTAGACGTAAATCTAGCTGGGCTGAAAGAGTAATAGCCGGGAAACAATTGTATTCATCACCCACTCGCTTATGGAGTCATTTATATTCAGAAAGCAAGCCCTTGCTTTGGCCCTATTCCTCTTTTTAAGAGCTCTGGGATGTGGAAACATATTTTATTACTCAGAACATGTAGCAAGGTTACAAGAATGATAATCTGCCGCGATTCACAGATGTGATAAATCTCCTGGTACTTTGGTTGTGGGATCTTTTAAATAACAACATTGACAGAGCTTCCCAGAAACAGTTGATTGGCTGCCAGGCTCTCTGGGACGTCCTGTGGTAGCGGCGAGCGTGAGATAAACACAGGCTCTCTCCCGTCTATTTCCTTCCAAATCAAATTATTCTTCTTTTATTTGTAAGTTCGCGCAAAGCTGTAAATCTGCAGTTCTCGGTGCTGCAGACTGCTTAATTATTCATTCAGCAATCCCAGGCAAGCAGAAAGATTGCAAAAACACAGGGAGCAGCTGCTGCTGCCGAGATGTTTTATTTTCCGCGACTGAGGGAGCGCAAGAAGAGACCGTTTGGCTCATCGAGTCTGCACCGACGACAATCCACCCATAAGACCATAGGACATAGGAGCAGAATTAGGCCATTCAATCATGGCTGATTTTGTTTTTCTCATCCCCATTCTCCTGCCTTTTCCCCATAACTCCTGACCCCCTTATTAATCAAGAACCTATCTATCACCCAGGCCCTATCCCCACTGATGCCCACGTATTTACCCTATTAGTCCCCCTGAGAGTAAGGGGCAATTTTAGCATGGTAAATCCATCTAACCCACATATCTTTGGAGTGTGGGAGGAAACTGGAGCACCCGGAGGAAACCCACACAGACACGGGGAGAATGTGCAAACTCCACACAGCGACCCGAGGCTGGAATTGAACCCGGGTCCCTGGTGCTGTGAGGCAGCAGTGCTTACCTCTGTCCCACTTTGAAAAGAGTTATTCAATTAGTCCCATTTCTCCCGGCTCTTTCCCCTTAGTCCTGCAGTTTTACTTTGTTTCTTTCAAGGATTTATCTATGATCAACAATTGAATCATTTCCTACTCACTCCCGATCATAACAACCAGCTGTTAAGGAAAATAATTCTCCTTGGGTGGCATTTTCCCTCCACTCTGCGGCATGTTTTCCAGTGGTGATGGTGGCGTGCCATTGGCCAGAGGCAGGAACTTGCAGTCCCGCTAATGTGTGTGGGGATTTCCATGGTCTGTACCCGCCACCACGGGGGGGTTGCCATCGGGGAGATCGGAGGATCCCGCTGGCGGGAAGGGCCGGAATATTCCACCCCTCTGTCTCCCCTCTGGTCCTTTTACCAGTTGCCTTAAACCTAGTTTCCTCTGGTTGCTGCTCTTGTTGCCACCAGAAGCAGTTCCTTCTTACTATCAAAACCCCTCATGATTTTGAACACCTCGACTTAATCTCCTCGTAGCCTCCTGTGCTCTATGTAGAAAAGACCCAGCTTCTCCAGTCTCTCCGTGACACTGAAGTCCCTCTTCCAGGATACTGTTCTACTCAATCCCCTCTACACCATCTCTAACTAACTTTAGCATTGTCCCGAATTCTGAAGCATTCAATTGGACTCAATGTGTGGGACTTTACAGCCTCGCTCGTCTTGCCCAGGGTCAATGGACTTTTCCTTGGCCGCCTCTCGCCCGCTCCTATTCCCATGGTGGGTGGGACAGTAAAATTCTGGCCAATGTTCCAGCTCCAAGCCCAATCAGTGATTTATGAATGTTTAACATTACCTCCTTGCTTTTGTACTCCACACATCTATTTCACAGATTCACAGAACCCCTACAGTGCAGAAGGAGGTCATTCGGCCCATCAGGTCTACACTGACTCTCCCACAGAGCATCTTACCCAGGCCAGATCCCTGTAACCCTATATATTTACTCCTCTAATCCCCCTAACCTATAAATCTTGGGACACCAAGGGGAAATTTAGCATGGCCAATCCACCTAACCTGCACATCTTTGGACTGTGGGAGGAAACTGGAGCATCCAGAGAAAGCTCATACAGACACATGGAGAATGTGCAAACTCCACACAGTCAGTCACCCAAGGCCGGAATTCAACCCGGGTTCCTGGAGCTGCGAGGACCATTGTGCCACCATGCTGCTTGGTGGCAGAGTTTCCAATGAATACAAAGAGTTAGAAGTTTGTCAGTCTCCTCTGGCCTTGCACACTGGACAGAAAGGAGGTTGGAGTTCTGTGGCTAATTTAATGGAATGCCCAGATCCACTTGAGCAGCCATTTTAAAACTTAAATGTTCAGTGCTTATATTCATATTTCTTTGATAGGTTTCTGACACAGGCACGATGGGTCAAAAGGCCTCCTTTTGTGCGGCCTGTTTCTATGGGAGGAATTTTCCCCGCCTGCCTACAATGGACTTTGCGTGGACAGGAGCGGAAAATTTGGAGAAAGGCCAGAAATCGAATCCCGTCAGCGGGAAAAGAATTTGGAATTTTTTGCTCACCACTTTCACGGCGAGCTGATGGCGAGAGGGGTTTCACGCTGATCATGTTGGATATGCCATCTATATGAATTGCCATGCCATGAATGCTCATTCGATACGTTACTCGCCGGAAGTAGCCCCTCCCAGTCTAGTGCTGTGGCAGTGGGAAATCAGACCAGTCTGAATCACATTTGGAAATAAGCGGCATGTACCTGTGGGCCCTCACTTTGCTCGTGACTTTGAGGCGAGTTCAGCACAAGGCCTACCTGTAACAGCGCCCTTCTGAGGGCTCACCAATACCAGTGGGACATTACACTGGCAGGTGTGTAGGAGTTGGTCTGCTCACTGGCATCCTCCAGTCTCGTAGAAGGTGTGTTCTGTGGTGCTCAGGCAGGGCTGCACGCGAGACAGAGACCAGCATTCCAACCAGTGTGGGGGGTGAAGGGTGGGGAGTAAGATGGAGACATGAGGGACAATGGGCTAGAATGGGGTTGGAAGGAGGTAGAATAACGAAGGCTGGCAGAGGGGAGACTGAGGGTGGGGAACCTGGAGCCCGATATGGAAGATGAGAATGCAGACTTAGAAGTGGGTGGATGGAAATCAAACTGTATGAATGGGAGGGTATGACGCGGAGTCTGGAATATGAGGTGTTGGGGGGAGGAGGGGGGGTTGGGAGGAGAGAGGCTTGCACATGAGTTGCACAGACACTCATGGAGGGGGTGAGGGAGGAGACTGTGTTGTCATCAGTAAAGCAGGAATTGGAGAGCTAATGGAAAGACAGTCACAGTCCCTGGTCTGGGGCCTAGAAGTCAGGATGAGAGATTAAAGTCAGTCCTGGGGCTTTGTAGACTATGCTACAGGGCTAAGTATGACACGCACATTATAGGCCCACTCCGCGGAGGGGCAAGGCAAGGGGCAAGATGCTGACAAGCCCATCTCCACAGAGAGCAATTGGTGCCCTAATCTCAAATTGAAGTGAAAGCCCCCCCCCCCCACCCCCCATCACTGGCATCGGGATATCAGAGCCCCTCCCAGCCCAGTAATACAGGCATACACCACACACCCCCACGCAATGCAGGCACCCCCATCCCACCATTGTCACCCCTCGCCCCCTACCTCATGATGGGAAGGCCCCAGTGGGATTCTCTGGAGTCCTCATCCTTGGCTCTGCCCTTGGCACCCTGGCAGTGCCAACCTTACGCTGCCAGATTGGCACTGTCAGGGTGCCAGGGAGACACAGCCCAGCTGCTTCTCTCACCACCCAAGGGCCCTACTCACCTGCAAGCCCCCAGCGTAGTCATCATGACTGGTTTCTGCTTTTGGAAACCAGTAGTGATTCCTGCCAGTGGAGGGACATATGGGGAACCCGGAAGCTATGGTGTAAAACCATTTCTGCATATTTAAATACATTTCAATTGATGGAAATCAGGTCCAAGCTCTCTCTGGGCATGAACCTGATTATGTCAGTGGTGGAGGGGTGGGGAATATCTCTTTCTGCAACCTCCCCAGTGCAAATCCTGTTATGGCCTTCTCGTGAGAGTTAGTGGTCACAATGGGATTTGCTCACGTATCAAACAGGCCTGGAAAATCCCAGCTTTAGTTTAAAAGCTGGAAAATTCCACCCTTTGATTCTATGCCAACATTTATAAGGGAAATGACCCATGTCAACTGGTCACATTGTAACTGCATCTCCAGTGGCACTGTAGCCTCCTCCACTGGCAGGAGTGTGTAATTACAGTGGAACTCAAATTGCAAACAATTGACAGAAAGTGCCAGAATATATTTATGGTTGTACAATTTAGCATTCCTTCTTCGGAATAATACTAAAAAAAAATGGATTATATTTTCATTTGCAGTAAAATGATTTGAAGATGGCTGCTCAAGATTAGATTGGTCAGGTTGTTTAGGGAAAAGAGGTTTGAGGGTTTTCGAAACAGGGCAGGTTTTGGACTATTTTCTCAGTGGAAGGGTCAACATGGACAGGTTGAATGGCCCCTTTACATTCTGTAATCCTGTGCATGGGAATTTGATTGACCCACAAGGGAGATAGACCTCGTTGTAAGCTGCTGCCTCTCGGGTCATTTCAATGGGTGGAATTTTCCTCTTCCTCTGTGGTGTGTTTCTCGATGGAGAAAGGTGGCACACTGCTCTCTGGTGGCACACCGCTCTCTAGTGGCACACCGCTCTTTGGTGCCATGCACTCTCTGGTGGCACACCGCTCTCTGGTGCCATGCACTCTCTGGTGGCACACCGCTCTCTGGTGCCATGCACTCTCTGGTGGCATGCTGCTCTCTGGTGGCACACCGCTCTCTGGTGCCATGCACTCTCTGGTGGCACACCGCTCTCTGGTGCCATGCACTCTCTGGTGGCACACCGCTCTCTGGTGCCATGCGCTCTCTGGTGGCACACCGCTCTCTGGTGCCATGCACTCTCTGGTGGCACACCGCTCTCTGGTGCCATGCACTCTCTGGTGGCATACCGCTCTCTGGTGGCACGCCCCTCTCTGGTGCCATGCACTCTCTGGTGGCACGCCGCTCTCTGGTGGCACACCGCTCTCTGGTGCCATGCACTCTCTGGTGGCACACCGCTCTCTGGTGCCATGCACTCTCTGGTGGCACACCGCTCTCTGGTGCCATGCGCTCTCTGGTGGCACACCGCTCTCTGGTGCCATGCACTCTCTGGTGGCACACCGCTCTCTGGTGCCATGCACTCTCTGGTGGCATACCGCTCTCTGGTGGCACGCCGCTCTCTGGTGCCATGCACTCTCTGGTGGCACGCCGCTCTCTGGTGGCACACCGCTCTCTGGTGGCACACCGCTCTCTGGTGGCACACCACTTTCTGATGGCACGCCGCTGTCTGGTGCCATGCACTCTTTGGTGGCGGAATCTTATGGGCCCACCATTGTCAATGGGGTTTCCCATTCAATGCACCCCTCATCACCGGGAAACCCGTGGCGGAGAGGCACCATCGGCAGGACCGTAAGATCCCGCCAACAAGGCCAGCAAGGTTTTGGCATATATTTCCAGGAGTTGCTCTCTCAGGAAAGGTGGATGCACAATCTGTACAATATATACTCATGTTCCCAAACATTGGGTGGAATTTTACAACCCGAAGGGCCTGTACTGCACTGTAATGTTCTATGTTCTATGTTTATGTTCTATCCCATCAGCAGGATCTTCTGTTCATCCCAGAGTCAATGGAATATTGAATGACTGGTCGGATACTGCAGCCCCTGTCCCACTGCAAAACTCCACCCATTCATTTGATCACTGTGTCCTCCCTCTCCCAATCTCTTCCCGTGTCCCAATCAACCCATTCTCATGCCGATTGCCCTTTTCTTTCAGCCACTGGGTGGTCTGAATTTGAATTTGTTGGGTGAGCTGGAGATCCAGCAGGAATCCACAGCTGGCCCGCTGGTCTCATGTCAATGAGGCACAATATCGAGGTGGGGGATGGGTTGGGGTGGGTGGGTTGGTGTTGGGCCTTGGGTATATCCGTGCTAGAGCAGGGATCGATTTGTGAACCCACTTCTAGGCCATAAATCTGGTCATTGATCTCTTTACACCTGTGGGATCTTACTGTGCTGAGCTGTCCCCTTTCCGATATCACAACGAGCAGTGATTGCCCGGCAGAAGTAATTCCTCAGAGCTTTGAACACTGATTGTTCACAAGTTCTTTATGCCTATGTTTTGACCTTTGTATAAGAGATGGAAAACTAAACTTGTTTTGTGTCTCACTTCCCCAGTTCTTTTGTCTCTTTTGAATCTCTCAATGATGAACAAACTTCACCCCCATCCCCCAACCCTACATTAGCTAGAATGCAAATTGACTTATTTATACAAAGCTTTAAAAATTTACAATGTGAAAATGGAATTTGAATGTAGTTGAGGGAGACACCTTGATTCTGGTCAAATTATTTCTATTTATTCCCATTCAATTCAAAACCTCACTTTAATTACATCACTGCCGTGCCCACCACTGGGGTCTTTCCGGTCTTGCTGAAAGTCAATGGATGCTTGACTGGCCCAACGCATTGCCTCCACAACAGGTCCCATCACATTCCCCCCACTGCGGGTCCCACTGCGGATCCCAATGCATTCCCCCACTGTGGGTCCCACTGCATTCTTCCACTGCAGGTCTCACTGCATTCCCCACTGTGAGTCCTACCGCATTCCCCCACTGCAGGTCCCACTGCATTCCCCACTGCGGTTCCCACTGCATTCCCCCACTGCGGGTCCAAATGTATTCCCCACTGTGGGTCCCAACGCATTGTCCCCACTGTGGGTCCCAACGCATTGTCCCCACTGCGGTTCCCACTGCATTCCCTCACTGCGGGTCTCACTGCATTCCCGCACTGCAGGTCCCACTGCATTCCCCCACTGTGGGTCCCACTACATTCCCCTGCTGCAGGTCCCACTGCATTCCCCACTGCGGGTCCCACTGTATTCCCCCACTGCGGGTCCCACTGCATTCCCCCACTGTGGGTCCCACTACATTCCCCTGCTGCAGGTCCCACCGCATTCCCCACTGCGGGTCCCACTGTATTCCCCCACTGCGGGTCTCACTGCATTCCCCCACTACAGGTCCCACTACATTCCCCCACTGCAGGTCCCACTGTATTCCCCCACTGCGGGTCCCACTACATTCCCCACTACAGGTCCCACTGTATTCCCCCCCACTGCGGGTCCCACTACATTCCCCACTGCGGGTCCCACCACATTCCCCCACTGCAGGTCCCACCGCATTCCCCCACTGCAGGTCCCACTGTATTCCCCCCCACTGCAGGTCCCACTGTATTCCCCCCCACTGCGGTTCCCACTGTATTCCCGCACTGCGGTTCCCACTGCATTCTCCCACTGGGGGTCCCCCTGCATTCTCCCACTGCGAGTCCCACCGCATTCCCTCAGTGCAAGTCCCAGTGCATTCCCCCACTGTGGATCCTACTGCATTCTCCCGCTGCAGGTCCCACTGCATTCCCCCACTGTGGGTCCCACCGCATCCCCCACTGCGGGTCCCACTGTCTTCCCCCACTGCAGGTCCCACTGTATTCCCCCCCACTGCGGTTCCCACTGTATTCCCGCACTGCGGTTCCCACTGCATTCCCTCACTGCAAGTCCCAGTGCATTCCCCCACTGTGGATCCGACTGCATTCTCCCGCTGCAGGTCCCACTGCATTCCCCCACTGTGGGTCCCACCGCATTCCCCCACTACAGGTCCCACTGTATTCCCCCACTGCGGGTCCCACTGTATTCCCCCACTGCAGGTCCCACTGTATTCCCCCCCACTGCGGTTCCCACTGTATTCCCGCACTGCGGTTCCCACTGCATTCTCCCACTGGGGGTCCCCCTGCATTCTCCCACTGCGAGTCCCACCGCATTCCCTCACTGCAAGTCCCAGTGCATTCCCCCACTGTGGATCCTACTGCATTCTCCCGCTGCAGGTCCCACTGCATTCCCCCACTGTGGGTCCCACCGCATCCCCCACTGCGGGTCCCACTGTCTTCCCCCACTGCAGGTCCCACTGTATTCCCCCCCACTGCGGTTCCCACTGTATTCCCGCACTGCGGTTCCCACTGCATTCCCTCACTGCAAGTCCCAGTGCATTCCCCCACTGTGGATCCGACTGCATTCTCCCGCTGCAGGTCCCACTGCATTCCCCCACTGTGGGTCCCACCACATTCCCCCACTACAGGTCCCACTGTATTCCCCCACTGCGGGTCCCACTGTATTCCCCCACTGCAGGTCCCACTGTATTCCCCCCCACTGCGGTTCCCACTGTATTCCCGCACTGCGGTTCTCACTGCATTCTCCTACTGGGGGTCCCCCTGCATTCTCCCACTGCGAGTCCCACCGCATTCCCTCACTGCAAGTCCCAGTGCATTCCCCCACTGTGGATCCAACTGCATTCTCCCGCTGCGGGTCCCACTACATTCCCCCACTGCAGGTCCCACTACATTCCCCCACTGCGGGTCCCACCACATTCCCCCACTGCAGGTCCCACTACATTCCCCCACTGCGGGTCCCACCACATTCCCCCACTGCAGGTCCCACCACATTCCCCCACTGCAGGTCCCACTACATTCCCCCACTGCAGGTCCCACTACATTCCCCCACTGCAGGTCCCACTACATTCCCCCACTGCGGGTCCCACTACATTCCCCCACTGCAGGTCCCACCACATTCCCCCACTACAGGTCCCACTGTATTCCCCCCCACTGCGGGTCCCACTACATTCCCCCACTGCGGGTCCCACCACATTCCCCACTGCGGGTCCCACCACATTCCCCCACTGCAGGTCCCACTACATTCCCCCACTGCAGGTCCCACCACATTCCCCCACTGCAGGTCCCACTGCATTCCCCCACTGCGGGTCTCACTACATTCCCCCACTACAGGTCCCACTACATTCCCCCACTGCAGGTCCCACTACATTCCCCACTGCGGGTCCCACCACATTCCCCCACTGCAGGTCCCACTGTATTCCCCCCCACTGCGGTTCCCACTGTATTCCCGCACTGCGGTTCCCACTGCATTCTCCCACTGCGAGTCCCACCGCATTCCCTCACTGCAAGTCCCAGTGCATTCCCCCACTGTGGGTCCTACTGCATTCCCCCACTGTGGGTCCCACTGTATTCCCCCACTATGGGTCCCACCATAGCGGGGCCAGGAAATCCCTGAGTCATGTAAAAATGGCATGCTGGGGAGAAAATTAGACAGCATTGCTTCTGTTCTACGGGCTTCAAATGGGCGTAAGATGCACAATTTTAGGGGACCGTGATGACAGAATCCCTACAGTGCAGAAGGAGGCCATTCGGCCCAATAAGTCTGCACCACCTCACATTGTCAGAGTATCTTACCCAGGCCCCCTCCCCTGCCCTATCCTCATAACCCCACACATTTACCATGGTTAATTATTCTAAACTACACATCTTGGGGCACTAAGGGGCAATTTAGCATGGCCAATCCACCTAACCTACACAGCTGGTGGCACAGTGGTTAGCACTGCTGCTTCACGGCACCAGGGACCCACGTTCGATTCCCGGCTTGGGTCACCGTGCGGAGTCTGCATGTTCTCCCCGTGTCTGCGTGGGTTTCCTTCGGGTGCTACAGTTTCCTCCCACAGTCCAAAAGACGTGCTGGTTAGGTGCATTGGCCGTGCTAAATTCTCTCTCAGTGTACACGAACAGGCACCAGAGTGTGGTGACTCGGGGATTTTCACAGTAACTTCATTGCAGTGTTAGTGTAAGCCTTCTTGTGACACTAATTAATAAATAAATAAATCTTTGGTCTTTGGGAGGAAACCGGAGCACCCGAAGGAAACCCACACAGACACGGGGAGAATGTGCAAACTTCACACAGACAGTGATCCAAGGCCGGAATGTGTCACTGTACCACCCTGACAATGATCGTGTCCGTCAGACCCAAATGCCCTCGGGATTTCATTGCCTGCCGTTCTCCTTCCACCTGCCACTGCATAGTGGCATCAGTGTGTACCATGTACACAATGCGTTGCAGCAACTCACCAAAGCTCCTTTGACAGCACCCTCTAAACCCACAAACTCTGTCAGCTAGAAGGACGAGGGCAGCAGATGTTTGGCACCACCACCACTTTCCTCTCCAAGTCACACACCATCCTGACTTGGAACTATACCACTGATCTTTCACTGTGGCTGGGTCAAAATCCTGGAACTCCCTCCCTAACAGCACTAGAATGCAACAATTGAAGAGGGCAGTTCATCACCACCTGTTCGGGGGCAGTTAATGATGGGCAACAAAGGCTGGCCTAGCCAGCGACACTCACATTCTGAGAAAGATTAATGAAGCCAAATATCAGCTCCTTTCAGTGCCACAGACCTCCTGAGCGGAGTAGCCCCTCACAATTGTTCTCCTCTCCCATTCTCCCCCCTCCCCCTCCCCACATCCCCCCATCGCACCACCTCCACTGTTCTTTAATGAGGCTTGAACAACATTGACACCTGATCCTCAGCTTGCTGTCTTCATCCACTCATACTGAACCTAAAACCGGCCTACACAAGTTTCTGGACCTTAATCTCAAACTTCACCGCTTATCGATGATCATCAATGGTGGATGCTTAAGAGACCAGAATTGGGAGAGCGCAGAGATATTGAAGGGTTGTAGAGTTGGCGGTCTTACAGAGATAGGGGCGTGGGAGGCCAAGGAAGGATTTGAAATGAGTGAGGGTTTTGTTGCAGGGCAAGTAGCCAACATTGGTCAGGCTTCGGTGTTTGGTGAACTGAGTTAGGAAATGTGCAGCAAGATTTTGGTTAACCTTATGGGTAGAATGTGACAAGCCCTTGGGATAGTCAAGTCTAGAGGTAACAAAGGTGTTGATGAGGATTTCAGCTGCAGGAGAGCTGAAGCAAGGATTGAGATGGATGACGTTGTAGAGGTCAAAGTAGACAGTCTTGTTGAATCATTGAATCACTACAGTGCAAAGAAGGCCATTCAGTCCATCAAGTTTGCACCGACTCAGCATCTTACCCAGGCCCTATCCCCATAACATCACTAATTCCCATAACCTATACATCTAAGGAACAATTCAGCATGGTCAATCCACCTAACCTGCACATCTTCGGACTATGAGAGGAAACCAGAGCACCTGGGGGAAACCCATGCAGACTCAGGGAGAATGTACAAACTCCACACAGACAACCACCCAAGGCTGGAATTGAACCCAGGCCTCTGGTGCTGTGAGGCAGCAGTGCTAACCACTGTGCCACCGTGCTGCCGACAAAGGAATGATTATTTTCCTTTGTGTTAAATTATAGAGAAGACTAGGCTCTTTAGCCAGTCTTTAACCTTCTAAATTCAATTGGAATACAATCCAAGACTCATTTATACCAACTTGAAAAGATAATAAAGGTCAGAGTATTGACTTTTTTAGTAATTGAATTATGTGATTGATTGCCTGCTGTTTTTGTCAATCACTGAATTTAAGTAGCTGCAGATAATGAATAATGGACAAGATGATGAACCATTACTTAAACAAGTTCCTGCATCAACTTTGGCATTTTACCTTTGACCTCAACATGCGGGCTCATATTATACTGCATGAAATATTGACTTTTCCCATTAAGCTAATAAGTTGAATACATCAAATTAAGGACAGAGTTAATCAGATTATGTCTGATTGGCCCGGGAACATTTTGGAAGCTTGCCTGAGTTCTGATCTGTGCTGGAACTAGCTAGAGTGGAGTTGAGGATTTGTGAGGAGTATCTGAATATTCAGAAGTTTTGCTCAATTAACTTCCCAAATCAGTATATAGACCTTTATTCTGAGAGTTACATAACTATGATCCCTGCTCTGTGACATCAGGAGTTAAAGGGTTCAGTTATGAGGCCGGGTTTACAAACTGGCTTGCATTCCTTTGCGTTGAGACAGTTGAGGGAGATTGAATTAACATGTTTAACAACGAGATCTCTGTGACCCCCATCACCCTCCCGACAATTCTGCTCTCTTAACCATCCCAATTTGAACTGCTCCACCAGCCTTCAGCTGTCAAGACCCTAAGCTCTGAAATTTCTTACCTGAAGTCCTCTGCCTCTCCACCCCTCTTTCTCTATCGTTACCTCCTCAAGACCTCCCTCTTGTACCAAATTTTTGGTAATGGGTGTTGCGAAGTGCCCTGGGACATTTTGTTACATTAAAGTTGCTATAATAAATGCACGTTGTTGTTGATAAAACAAAATTTGATAGGGTAGATATAGAGAAACTATATCTTCCGGAGGGAAATCCAGACCATGGCTCCTGAGGGCCTCTTTTTCTGCTGTTCTCCAATCAAATATTGGGAAGAGTGAGGCATTTGTCTTTGGTCCCCGCTCCAACTCTGGTCCCAGTTACCGATTGCATCCATCTCCTGCTAACAGTGGGAGACTTAGGCAGTCTGTTCACAAACTCGGTGTCACATTAACATTGAAAGAGAAATCCAAACACCCAGTAACCAACTGGCAGAACGACCCCACTGGATTTCACTTTTTAAACAAAGACAAACTTTATTGGATATAAAAAGTAAATTAAACAAAGCAAGTGCTGCTTACTTAACATTCTAGTTTATAAAGGCTTAAACTCAGTTCTATTTTTATCTTTCTCCACAACCTCCAAGAGTTACCTTGTTTTTTATTCATTCATGGGATGTGGGCTGCGCCGGCTGGGCCAGCATTTATTGCCAATCCCTAATTACTCTTGAACTGAGTGTCTTGCTGGGCCATTTCAGAGGATATTTAGGAGTTAACCACATTGCTATGGTTCTGGAGTCACATGTAGGCCAGACCAGGTAAGAACTGCAGATTTTCTTCCCTAAAGGACATTAATGAACCAGATGGGTTTTTACAACAATCAACAATGGTTTCGTGGTCATTAAGCTTTACATTCCAGGTTTTTTTTGTGATTGGATTTTATTGGATTCAAATTTTGCCATCTGCTGTGGTGGGATTCAAACCTGGTTCGTCTGGGTCTCTGGATGTCCAATGACAATATTACTACACTATCACCTCCCCCGCAAGAATCTTGAAGATTCACTAATTTCTTCTGGCACCAGGCCAAGTTATGCCACATCCATCTGCAATCCACTTTGATTTCATCTCAGTTTCTCAATCTAGTACTTAACCTTCCACAGCCCTCTGTCTCTGCAGGGCTTCTGTTGCCAATCTCTTTCATAGGTTTAACCAGGCATATCTGACAATTTCCTGTTTGGCACGTCCTGCATAGTGAGTCCAGATCAGGCACACACCCTGATTCCCAATGGCTTCTATGCTCTTTGTTCTGGCCTGCTGGCAGATATACAGCTGATTTCTAACAAGCTGACCCTGCTGACTGCTGTCTGTCACAAGGCAAGCTATCTTTTACTGTGAGGAACACTGTATATTTTATAAATGATTCCACACAATATGGGCATCACTGATGAGGCTAGCATTTATTGCCTATTCCTAATTGCCATTGTGTAAGAGTCCCAGACCAGAGCCAGGATAGGATCTTTCGCTCCAGGCAAAATATTTAAGGTTGGACACAATTTAAATATAACTCTATAACAAATGAATCAGCTTAACCATTAAGGTAACACGATGGCACAGCGGTTAGCACTGCTGCCTCACAGCGCCAGAAACCCGAGTTTGATTCCTGCCTTGGGTGACTGTCTGTGCCTCTGTGCCTCTGCGTGGGTTTCCTCCGAGTGCTCCGGTTTCCTCCCACAGTCCAAAAGATGTGCAGGTTAGGTGGACTGGCCGTGCAAAATTACCCCTTAGTGTCAGAGGGATTAGCAGGGTAAATTGGTGGTGGGGGGTGGGGTGAGAGATTCCCTCTTATGTGTGATTGTGGCGGCGGGCGGGGGGGGAGGTGGAGTTGGGAGAGGGCTGCATGGGGAGAAAAGGGGAGAGAGTGAACCCCCAATACATTCGTGGTGGGGGGGGGTTGCCCTGAAGCTTGGTGGGGGTGCCCTCCATGGCTATGGTTTGGTGGGCATGGGAGGGAGGGAGTCTATTATTTTCACAGATCCTTTAAAAATGGTGATGAATCTCTGTGGAGCAGCCTCACCGGCTCTATCAGGCCCTACTCTGCCAGAGTGACAGTGCAAACCACACCTCCCCCTGATTTATTTTTGACAGAGTGTCAGATGATCTGGTGAAAAAGGCTGGCCGTGTTCCTGGAGAGAAGCACACCGGTTTTCAGTCAGAATTGGACACTTGGACATTTTGTTGGAAAATTCCGCCGTTGACCTGGATTTTCACTGAGTCAGAATGACTTGGGCAGGCAGGTACCAATTCTGAGATTCCAACCCCATTCCCGAAGTTTCCAATTTTCAGGAGTACGCTTTAATGGTAAGGCTGGTTCATAGAACATAGAAAAAATACAGCACAAACAGGCCCTTCAGCCCACAAGTTGGGCCGGTCATGTCCCTACCTACCTAGGCTTATATATAGGCCTACCTATAACCCTCAATCCTATTCAGTCCCATGTACTCATCCAAAAGTCTCTTAAAAGATCCTATCGAGTTTGCCTCCACCACCACTGACGGCAGCCGATTCCACTCACCCACCACCCTCTGAGTGAAAGACTTACACCTGACATCTCCTCTGTACCTACTCCCCAGCACCTTAAACCTGTGTCCTCTCGTAGCAGCCATTTCAGCTCTGGGAAAAAGCCTCCGAGAATCCACCCGATCCATACCTCTCAACATCTTGTACACTTCTATCAGGTCACCTCTCATCCTTCGTCTCTCCAAGGAGAAAAGACCGAGCTCCCTTAGCCTATCCTCATAAGGCATGCCAACCAATCCAGGCAACATCCTTGTAAATCTTCTCTGCACCCTTTCAATCATTTCCACATCCCTCCTGTAATGAGGCGACCAGAACTGAGCACAGTACTCCAAGTGGGGTCTGACGAGGGTCTTATAAAGCTGCATCATTATCTCCTGACTCCTAAACTCAATCCCTCGATTGATGAAGGCCAGCACACCATACGCCTTCTTAACCACCTCCTCTACCTGCGAGGCCGATTTAAGAGTCCTATAGACCCGGACCCCAAGGTCCTTCTGATCCTCTACACTGCTAAGAGTCTTACCCTTGATATTATACTCCTTCATCTCATTTGACCTGCCAAAATGGACCACTACACATTTATCCGGGTTGAAGTCCATCTGCCAGTTCTCCGCCCAGTCTTGCATCCTATCTATGTCACGCTGCAGCTTCTGACATCCCTCCAACCTATCCACAACACCACCAGCCTTCGTGTCGTTGGCAAACTTACCAACCCATCTCTCCACTTCCTCATCCAGGTCATTTATGAAAATGACAAACAGCAAGGGTCCCAGAACAGATCCCTGGGGCACTCCACTGATGACCAACCTCCATTCAGAAAAAGACCCATCTACAACCACTCTCTGCCTTCTGCAGACAAGCCAGTTCTCAATCCACAAGGCAACAGCCCCTTGGATCCTATGCCCACTCACTTTCTCGAGAAGTCTTGCATGGGGGACCTTATCGAACGTCTTGCTGAAGTCCATGTAAACCACATCTACTGCTTTTCCTTCATCAATGTGTTTAGTCACATTTTCAAAGAACTCCACCAGGCTCGTAAGGCATGATTTGCCTTTGACAAAGCCGTGCTGACTACTTTTGAGCATACTAAACCTCTCTAAATGTTCATAAATCCTGTCCCTCAGGATCTTCCCCATCAACTTACCAACCACTGAGGTTATACTCAACAGTCGGTAATTTCCTGGGCTATCCCTATTCCATTTCTTGAATATAGGAACCACATCCACAATCCTCCAATCCGCCGGAACCTCTCCCGTCTCCATCGACGACGCAAAGATCATTGCCAGAGGCTCTGCAATCTCTTCCCTCGCCTCCCACAGTAACCTGGGGTACATCCCATCTGGTCCAGGCGACTTATCTATCTTGATGCTATTCAAAATTTCCAACACATCCTCTTTCTTAATGTCCACATACTCAATCTTTTCAGTCCGCCTCAATCCTGTAGTACAACCACCCAGGTCTTTTTCCAACGTGAATACCAAGGTAAAATATTCATTAAGCACCTCTGCTATTTCTTCCGGTTCTGTACAGACTTTCTCACCTTCACCTTTTATAGGTCCTATTCCTTCACATCTCATCCTTTTACTCTTCACATATTTATAGAACGCCTTAGGGTTCTCCTTAGTCTTACCTGCCAAGGCCTTCTCGTGACCCCTTCAGGCTCTCCTAATTTCTTTCTTAAGTCCCTTCCTACAAGCCGTATACTCATCTAGATCCCTATCATTGCCTAGCTCTCTGAACCTTTTGTACACTTTTCTTTCTCACTAGGTTCAGCGCAGCTTTCATGCACCATGGTTCCCGTAACCTACCAACACCTCCCTGTCTCATCGGAACATTGTCATGCAGAACTCCAGACAAACATTCCTTGAAAATCTGCCACCTTACTTCAGTACTTTTCCTCGAAAATGCCTCCTTCCAATTTACGCCTCTAATCTCCTGCCTGATGGCTTCATATTTCCCCTTACTCCAGATAAACACTTTCCTAGCTTGCCTGATCCTATCTCTTTCCAATGCTAGCGTAAAGGAGATAGAGTTATGATCACTATCCTCAAGATGCTCCCCCACTGAGAGATCCGACACCTGTCCAGGCTCATTAGCCAGTACCAGATCGAGTACAGCCTCTCCTCTTGTAGGCTTATCCATATGCTGTGTCAGGAAACCCTCATGAACACACCTAACAAACTCCTTCCCGTGCAAACCCCTTATCTTAGGGATATTCCAATCGATGTTTAGGAAATTAAAGTCTCCCATCACGACAACCCTGTTATTACTACATCTCTCCAGGATCTGTTTCCCTATCTGCTCCTCAACATCCCTGTTACTATTGGGCGGCCTGTAGAAAACACCCAGCAAAGTTATCGACCCCTTCCTGCTCCGGACTTCCACCCACAGAGACTCCGTAGACAATCCCTCCACGGCTTCCACCTTCTCTACAGCTGTGACACTATCCCTGATCAGGTCAAAAGACCACACTTTGCACTCCCGACTTGTCTGGCATGTCCCAGTCATCCACAGTTTCCATGGAATTTCAAAAGCTTTCAAAAGCTTTTCAAAATGTTTTGGTTCACAAGATCTCAGAGGTGTCTTGTACCATAGTCTGCTTGTGGGGTCCTTTTGAAAGATAAGTTCAAAAGGTCTTCCTTATGCTCCCCAAGCCAACATATGTATCTCCCCTTTGCCCCCTCCATGCCAGGGTATGTCCCCTACCCACTCTCTTTTGCCTTCATGCCCCAAACCATGGTATGCCTCTTCTGACAATCTCCATGGTCACTTCCAGAACCATTCACTGTACATGGTATAGAACAGATTTTTTAAAGTGGATCTTCACACACTTTTTTCCCTTTGAAAAATAGTAGGAATGTGATGGAAAGATTCCCAAGCTGACGATCAGCCTATTGAACTCCATTATGAATGCTTCTTCCATGACCAACAAGTCCTAGCGTTGGACTTGAACCTGGATCTACTGGTCCAGAGATAGGGACGCTACCACTGTGCCACAGGACCTCTGGCAAGAAGCAATGAACCATTTAGTGACAATTAGAAAATTTGAAAAACAGCCAGTCATTGCAAGTTTTCCATATTCTGAAAAAAAACGAGTCTTTGTTATAGCCCAATAAAAGTGTCAATCAACCAAACCATTTAAAGCATCAACAACAGAAACTGCAAGCACTTGACACCACTTGACCTTATGTAAATAACCATTATGACATTGACAGCAATGATCAGAGAGCCAGAGCTGTAAATCAAACTGTGTTTTCTCTGGAGCTCAGGTGTTTCAACAAGCTAATAGATTTTCAGGTTCTCAGGCAAGCTTCGTTATGTATTCTTTGCCGAGGCTTTTCCTGACTCCCGCTACCCGCTTGACAGATACATGAATAGGCAGGAAATAGAGAGATATGGACTGAGTAGAGGCAAACGATCTTTAGTTTACAAAGGCATCCTGTGTTGGTGCAGGCTTGGCGAACTGAAGGGTCTGTTCCTGTGCTGTATTGTTTTTTTGTACCCGCCTCAAGAGTGATAACCCAGCCCACTGTCTCCTTATATGGCTTGGTGTCATTCTTAGTTTTATAATTCTCCTGTGAAGCCATTCAGGATGTTTCATTACGTTATGGGCACTGTATAGGTATAGGTTGTTGCTATTTTACCAATGCGTCAGGAGACCAGCTTCCTGAAATTATCACCTACCCCGTCCTCCAATCTCAGATACTTAAGCAATCATTTTGTGCCATTAAATGTCAAGGCAATGCTGTTTTTATCTTGTTTATGTTTTTTTAGGGTGGTTCCATACAGAACAGAAAATCAAAGCGGTGCCTGGAGCTTCAAGCAAGTCCTGACAATGAGTTTGGGTTCCAACTTTTACTCCAGAAGTGTAGTGGCCAGCGATGGACCATCTCAAATGTCTTAAAGAAGACATTGCCCCAGTGAACCATTGCCCTCTACGTTCTTGTTCTTTCTGTGCTACCGTGTAGCACGTTTTGCAAAGTTCTGCTGTAATTATCTTTCGTCCCTCAGGCTTATGTGTGGGTGAAGAGGAGTCTTTTTTCTGTAATAGAGTTGTACATGATCTACAGAGACCTGTTTGTTAGGAAGGATGAAACCAGAATCAATGTAGCTAAATATTTTCTATATGTAAATAGACACGTGTCAGATGGAGAATATTTATAATGACTGTTCTGTTACACGTAATGATGTAAAACATCTGCTATAATGTGGATGAGTGAATAGTCTGGGGAAACAACTCATTCATCAAATCAGTGACATCTAGGCCTGTAACCTCTTGTTCTCCGGGGTGTCGTACCCGGGGGTACACTGAGGGACTCCGCAGCACCAGAAGTCTCCATGTAAGCTTCGGGCGGTAATTACACAGGGAGTTCAAACTTTCAAACTGCCCCTGGACAATTGCCCTGCAATGCAAACCATCCAAAGCCCCAAATTAAATCCCATACTGTCTTACAGAACAGTTACTCAAAAACAAATTCAAGAATTCAAACCACTTCCACCCTCTGAGTGACTGTCGTACTGGCCCACCCTGACCTCCTTCTCGGGATCCCCCACCTAGCCCCCACATCCCCCACTACCCTCCCACCCCAGCCCCGACACTCCCCCAACTCCCTCAAAGGATTCCTTGACTACATCCCCTTATTAACCCCCTCCCACCCCCCAGGCTCCCAAACCGAACCCCTGACTACACCCCCAATCCCCACTTCTTTCCAACCCCCCTGACCACTCATCCAACCTTTCTCCCCTTGACTACCCTCCCCACACCGGACTACCACCCCACCTCCTGACCACACCCCCGACTACCCACCCCACCTCCCCACCGACCACCCAACACCCCACTGACCACTGCCCACTCACCATCTGACCTCCCCACAGACTAACCCCTCCCACTGACCACATTTGCTCACCACCTGACCCACACACTGACAACCCAATCCCACTGACGACCTCATGCTCCCTCACCCTCAATGCCCCTTTCGCTAATGCCCACCCCACCCCCATGCACACCGAGCACTTCACACTAGCCCCCCCCCCCCCCCCCGCCCCAATCACCCTACCAGCTGATCCACCCTCAATCCTACCCACTTATCTTATACACTTACCGTCACGCTGGCTTCTTCAAGTGGTTGGATCATTAAACTTACCTGCTTTCCACCAAAAAACAAGGTGTGTGTTCCTCACATCCAACTCAGCAGCCCCTTAATGTCAGGCCTCGGGAACACTCTGTACCACAGCTTTTCCACCCAGCCTTGTCAGAAGGTCAGATGAGAAATGTGAAGCTGCATTTCAGGGTATGTAACTAGGAATGGAGTAGCAATCCGACTGTGAGTACCAGTCCAGGGGAGTTACAGTCTGCTCATCAATGAAACCCGTGTAGGCGTCAAACCAGTTTCTCTGTTCAATTCTCTGGTTTGTGTTGAACTGAACGGTGACATAGTGATTAGCACTGCTGCCTCACAGCGTCAGGGACCCGGGATCACTTCCTGGCTTGGGTCACTGTCTGTGCAGAGTCTGTACGTTCTCCCCGTGTCTGCGTGGGTTTCCTCCGGGTGCTCCGGTTTTTTCCCACAGTCCAAAAGACGTGCTCGTTAGGTGCATTGACCATGCTAAATTCTCCCTCAGTGCACCCGAACAGGTGCCAGAGTGTGGTGACTAAGGGATTTTCACAGTAACTTCATTGCAGTGTTAATGTAAGATGACTTGTGACACGAATAAATAAACTTTAATTTTTTGAACACTTGTTGATTTTCGAAGGCCACCAGAAAAACAATGTGATGCTGTATAGTTTCCTGAACACTGGAATAGGAACTGTTCCAACCAATCTTATCAAAGTTTGGAAGGTACATCATGAGCTGGACGGTCAGGTTGAGAACCAGAGGGTGTTGAGCAGGGAGTAAGCCTGGGTTGAGATGGAAGAGTGTACATTCACACCTACTGGACAATCTCTGGTGGCCTCACCATGATATATCATTTGTTGAAAAGTGACAGACAAAGTTTGTGGGAAGAATGGAATTTTGCTGCTCCCAAGCTCCCATCGGAGTCCTGCGCTCAGTGGGAAGCAGTCTCAATGAATGTGGCTCAACTGTTGGAATGTGGGATCATTCAGTTCGTCCAATGATTACAGTAATAATCCAAGATGAGGTTCTACACTGACATTGTAAATAAAGTTACCCGATAGTTATACACCTCCATATTACAATCCATCCTTTCTTGTCATGTCTGTCTATCATTCAATCTTGGTGAGCAGGCCTTGCTAGGCAAGGCCAGCGTTTGTTGCTCATCCCTAGTTGACCTGAGAAGGTGGTGGTGAGCTGCCTTCTTGAAATGCTGCAGTCCACATGCTGTGGGTTGACCCACAATGCCATTAGGGAGGGAATTCCAGGATTTTGACCCAGTGACTATGAAGGAACGGCGATATATTTCCATGGGGCGGCACGGTAGCACAGTGGTTAGCACGGCTGCTTCACAGCTCCAGGGACCTGGGTTCGATTCTCGGCTTGGGTCACTGTCTGTGTGGAGTTTGCACATTCTCCTCTGTCTGCGTGGGTTTCCTCCGGGTGCTCCGGTTTCCTCCCACAGTCCAAAGATGTGCGGGTTAGGTTGATTGGCCATGCTAAAATTGCCCCTTAGTGTCCTGAGATGCGTAGCTTAGAGGGATTAGTGGGTAAAATATGTAGGGATATAGGGGTAGGGTCTGGGTGGGATTGTGGTCGGTGCAGACTCGATGGGCCGAATGGTCCCTTTCTGTACTGTAGGGTTTCTATGATTTCGATGAAGTCAGGATGGTGAGTGGCTTTGAGGAGAAGTTGCAGGTGGTGGTGTTCCCACTTATCTGTGCCCTTGTCTTTCTAGATGGAAGTGGTCGTGGGTTTGGAAGGTGCTGTCTAAGGATATTTGGTGAACCTCCCTGCTTGCTACCACCACCACCGCTACACCAACTGGCACACCAACTGGAGGCCTGTGACCAGCGTGTGCCTCAGGGATCAGTGCTGGGTCCACTGTTATTTGTCATTTATATTAATGATTTGGATGAGAATATAGGAGGCATGGTTAGTAAGTTTGCAGATGACACCAAGATTGGTAGCATAGTGGACAGCGAAGAAGGTTATCTCGGATCTTGATCAATTGGGCCAGTGGGCTGACAAATGGCAGATGGAATTTAATTTAGATAAATGTGAGGTGATGCATTTTGGTAGATTGAACCAGGGCAGGACTTACTCGGTTAATGGTAGGGCACTGGGGAGAGTTACAGAACAAAGAGATCTAGGGGTACAGGTTCATAGCTCCTTGAAAGTGGAGTCACAGGTGGACAGAGTGGTGAAGAAGGCACTCAGCATGCTTGGTTTCATTGGTCAGAACATTGAATACAAGAATTGGGACGTCTTATTGAAGTTGTACAAGACATTAGTAAGGCCACACTTGGAATACTGTGTACAGTTCTGGTCATCCTATTATAGAAAGGATATTATTAAACTAGAAAGAGTGCAGAAAAGATTTACTAGGATGCTACCGAGACTTGATGGTTTGAGTTATAAGGAGAGGCTGGATAGACTGGGAGCCTTCTCTGGAGCGTAGAAGGCTGAGGGGTGATCTTATAGAGGTCTATAAAATAATGAGGGGCATAGATCAGCTAGATAGTCAATATATTTTCCCAAAGGTAGGGGAGTCTAAAATTAGAGGGCATAGGTTTAAGGTGAGAGGGGAGAGACAAAAAAGTGTCCAAGGGGGCAATTTTTTCACACAGAGGGTGGTGAGTGTCTGGAACAAGCTGCCAGAGGTAGTAGTAGAGGCGGGTACAATTTTGTCTTTTAAAGATGGGTATAGAGGGATATGGGCCAAACGCGGGCAATTGGGACTAGCTTAGGGGTTTAAAAAAAAGGGTGGCCGAAGGGCCTATTTCAGTGCTGTAAACCTCTATGACTCTATCGCTTTAAGTAGCATTCTCCAATCCATCATAGCCAACTTGAGCCTCATACCATCGTAGTTTCCTTTAATTACATTCAGAAAACTGGTCTCAGAATCAACTACGCCACTCTCCATCATGATGAAGAATTCTATCATATTATGGTCGTTCATCCCCAAGGGGCCTCACACAACTAGATTGCCAATTATTCCTTTCTCATTACACAATACCCAGTCTAGGATAGCCTGTTCTCTGGTTTGTTGCTCAACGTATTAGTCCAGAAAACTATCCCGTACACACTCCAGGAATTCTTCCTCTACAGCATTGTTACTCATTTGATTTGCCCAATATATATGCAAATTAGTCACGCATAATTACAGATGTTCCTTTATCGCATGCGTCTCTAATTTCCTGTTTGATGCCATTCCCAATATCATAAGAAGTTTCACAACACCATGTTAAAGTCCAACAGGTTTATCTGGTAGCACAAGCCACAAGCTTTCGGAGCTGGTGTTGTGAGACTTCTTACTGTGCTTACCCCAGTCCAACGCCAGCATCTCCACATCATGATTCCCAATATCGCCATTGCAGGTTGGGGATCTATATGCAGCTCCCACTAACGTTTTTTGCTCCTTGGTGGGCCATACTGAGGGAGTTCTACACTATTGGAGGTGCCAGCTTTCAGATGAGACATTGCTTTGAGATCCTGTCTTCCCTCTCAGCTGGACATACATCTTGAAGAAAGAGCGGGAGTTCTCCATGATATCTTGGCTAATATTTATCTGACAGAAAACTGCTCCTAAAAAGCAGCTTATTTGTGGGATCTTACTGTGTGTTAATTGGCTACGCCATTTCTTATATTACAACAGTGATTACCACTCGAAAGTACTTCACTGACTGTAATATGCTTTGAATCATTCTAAGGCCATGAACAGTACCAGAGAAATGTAAGTTCTCTCCCTGACCTTCTCTGAATCTGGAGTTTGAACTCCTCTCCAGACATTCTGGTAAGTGGAAACTACAACAAGAGGCAGAATTTTCCACTCCCACCACTGGCAGGAATCGTAGCAGGCAGGGGCAATAAATCTGGTCTGATGGAAAAGTCAATTTCCCATTGGTGGGAAATGATTTTGGAATTTTTTCTCCTGACGTTGGTGGCAGTTTAAAGGCGAGTCTGGTTTCATTCATTTGCATCTTATGAATGCTCATTAAAAGGTTAACTCACCAGAATTATGTGCTTCCTTCAAATTAAGTGTCCCCCCCAGTGAATTATTCAAATGGTCTGTTACCTGATTGTATGCCTGAGAGCTTCAGTTCATAGTGAGGTGTGTAGATGTTGTTTTTGCCCACCTTTAAGAGCGGTGCTCTGAGATTTCATGTCCTTATGCCACAAGCTGCACCAAGGCGAGGCAGGGGAGGCAGGCCTTCACGGGGAAGGGTGGCTGCACATCCAGGGAAGTCGGGGAAGTGGGTGTCCAGGCAAGGTAGGTGGTTGTGTCTTATAAGGGCAGGGTTGGTGGTGCCCATGGTGGGGTCCTGGGGGGAGAACTCAGGGTACTGCTGAAAGAAGAAAAAGTCACCGTCAAAAGGGGGAGTGAGATGTGATAGGATGACAGGTCCAGGATGAGAGTCTTGTAGGTCACAGAAGAGGGACAGAAGGTGGTTCAGATAATGGGAGGGAGAAGTATCAAGTTGGCCATGGGGAACGATAACGGGTGTTGGCTCTGAGGTGAGGAATGGCATTTGGAAGTGAATCATGATAGGGCTCAAGGTAACAGGAGGAAATTCCAGAGTGATAGAGTGATATAGTGGCTTCACGGTGATGGGGGGAAGCTGGTGGGTGAAAGTGGGAGAGTGGACTGTGGTAGAGTAAGTTTGAAAAGTTATGCGCACCATTTTCTCAAGGCTACTCTAGGCAACACAGTGGCTCTGGACATGTGGATCCTTGAGGTGGGAGGAGGATCTTTTTGAATGGTGGAAGTTTAAGAAATCATAGAAATCATAGAAACCCTACAGTGCAGAAGGAGGCCATTCGGCCCATCGAGTCTGCACCGACCACAATCCCACCCAGGCCCTACCCCCACATATTTACCCGCTAATCCCACTAACCTACGCATCTCAGGACTCTAAGGGGCAATTTTTAACCTGGCCAATCAACCTAACCCGCACATCTTTGGACTGTGGGAGGAAACTGGAGCACCCGGAGGAAACCCACGCAGACACGAAGAGAACATGCAAACTCCACACAGACAGTGACCCGAGCTGGGAATCGAACCCAGGACCCTGGAGCTGTGAAGCAGCAGTGCTAACCACTGTGCTACCGTGCCGCCCCTGCACAAGTGGCCGAATAAAGGAGCAAGCTAATAATTATGAGGCAACTGGATGTCAAAGATGCTCGCTTGTGTTCTTCTCTCTCTATGGTGAAGCCGCATTGCATCAGGTTTGTCGGGGCTCATGGGTCTCATAGCATTGAGATCGCAGCAAGGTGTGGAGCTGCCATTCATTCTGTACCAGTGAGAGGCAGGGATGAAGAGGCACGGCTGGTGGAGGACAACCAATTCATGGCTCCAAACCTCCATCCTGGTAGGTGGATGGTCCTGGCTGACAAAGGATCATGTGGTCAGTCTTTCCATGTTGTCAAAACCGTGGGCTGTAGAGTCTGAAGGTAGGGGAGACAAGCGGAAAAGTGTCCATGTGAGGCTTCTTATGCAGGGCTCTCATCATTCTGATCAAAGAGCAAAGTCTCCATACATGTCCATTTTGAATGGGAGGCACTCCCGTCACCAAGTCTCTTCACTTAGTGATACTCACATATTCAGCAATTCTATTTCCACAGAAGTAGAGAAGGATAAAAAAAAAAGATTTAATAGAGGTTTTTCAAAAAAGGACCCTGACATAGTGAACAGGTAAAAATGATTTCTTCTGGTTGGTGAGCCATTAACTTAAAGTTTTGACGATAGGGAGTGAGGTTAGGTGAAATTTCTTTACACAGAGGGTTATTGGAGCAATAACAACAAACTGAATTTATATAGCACCGTAAGCATAGTAAAACATCCTGAGGCACTTCACAGGAAGATTATCAAACAATGTTTCTTACTGAACCATGTAAGACAGGCAACCAAAAGCTTGGTGAAAGAGATAGATTTTAAGGAGCATCTCAAAGGAAGAGAAAGAGGTGGAGTGTTTTAGGGAGGGAATTCTAGAGCTGTGGGCCCAGACAGCTAAAGGCACTGCCACCGATGGTGCAGCAATTAAAATCGGAGATTTGTGAGAGACCAGAGTTAAAGAGCACAGAGGCCTCGGAGGGTTGTAGGGCAGGAGGAGGTTACCACGATAGGGAAGGGATATAAGGTCATGGCAGGATTTGAAAATGGAATGATTTGTCAGAGAATGGTTGAGGCAGAGACCATTGCATAATCTACATCCTAGTGTACTTAAGGAACTGGCTCTAGAAATAGTGGATGCATTAGAATCATCATAGATTCATCATAGAATCCCTACAATGCAGAAGGAGGTCATTCGGCCTATTGAGTCTGCACCGACAACAATCTCACCCAGGCCCTTTTCCCATAACCCCATGTATTTATCCTGCTAATCCCCCGACACTGAGGGGCAATTGAGCACGGCCCATCATCCTAACCCGCACATCTTTAGACTGTGGGAGGAAACCGGAGCACCCGGAGAAAATCCACGCAGACATGTGGAAAACATGCAAACTTCACACAGACAGTGACCCGAGGCCAGAATTGAACCTGGGTCCCTGGCGCTGTGAGGCAGCTGTGCTAACCACTGTGCCACTCTACTCTCCATAAAGAAGCCATCTTCCAAGACTCTGTAGACTCTGTAACAGTTCCTACAGTTGGAGGGTAGCGAATGTAAACCCACTCCACAAAAGGGAGGTAGGGAGAAAACAGGGACTTATAAACCACTCAACCTGACAGCGAGATTTGTTTTATGTTGCTCTGGCAACAGCCAATATTCGTACAATGAACAGAATAGCCTCTCCTCTGCTGTACACTTCTGAGATTCTATGGAGAAGGCAGTAGTGTGTGCTTGCAAAACTCCTTGTAAAATTTCACCCATTGCATTATGTTTTGAAGAGCATATTTGAAATGATTTCCCAAATAGATGCAGCAGGAACCTTGGGCAATGAAAGGAAATGATCAGAAAGAAATGTGACTCAAATGAATTTGGATAATTGCCCATTGACTGGAATGGCTTCTTGGACCTTGTTCAAAGCCATTCAGTGACAATGCGCAGACTCTACTTCGCATTGCTTTTTACAGAAAATGTATTTCAGCCGTTCTGACCTCAGTTAAAAAAATTTCAGCTTCAGTTACCATAGCAACATGTTGCAGAGAAATGTTCTTTTGAGGAAACATGGGTTTTGAGTCTTTGGCTGCCTGGTACGCATGGCAAATGCTAAATTCCAACAATATCAAGATGAAGGATGGGAGGAACACACCAGGTAGAATATCCTGACCATTATGTGGCTGAAACCAAAGCCTAGGCCTTGCTTTTCACTCCAAAGACTACAAAGACTTTATCAAGTTCCTGTGTGTCTGTCCCGGTTGGAAGGAAACATTTGCGTTGAATTTGCTTTGCTACAACATGAAGGTGTCAGCTGTGGCTCCGTGGGGAGTAGTAGCCTTGCCTCTGAGTCGAGAAAGGTGTGGGTTCAAGTCCCACACCAGAGACTTAAACAAGTAATCCAGGCTGACACTTTGAGTGCAGAACTGAGGGAGTATTGCACTGTCTGAGGGACAGGAGCACTGTGCTGTTGGAAGGTCAGTACTGATGGTGTGCTGCAACATCAGAGGGACAGTACAGAGGGAATGCTACACTGTCAGAAGGATGATAGTAAGGCAGGAAAATGCACAAGTTATGCATCACTGTGCAAAAACAATAAATAATAATGGTTAATTGAGCAAAACAGGTGCCTGCCTCAATTGTACGTCGGATAATAGCACAACAATTTTATCGACTGATTGAAGCAATGGGTCTGTGGCAGCTTACTCCCACCCTCTGTGCACAGAATCTTTTTTTAACCTTTTTATTATTTTTCTGTGATCATCCTAAATGTATGCTTCCTCATTGGAAAATGAGAGACAGTAAATAAATGCATTTCTATAGAACCTTTCATGACCTCTGGACATCTCAAATCTCTTTATAAGCAATGAAGTTCAATCAGGTTACCACACTTTAGGGAGGATGGGAGGGTTCTTGAGAAGGTGCAGAGGAGATTTACCAGAATGGTTTGGAGGATTGGGAGATTTTAGCTTCAAGGTTGGGTTGGAGAAGTTCTCCTTGGGGTTGTTCTGCTTGGAGCAAAGGAGATTGAAGGGAGATTTGATAGAGATGCACAAGATTATGACAGGTTTCGATAAGGTGGAGAAAGAAAAACTGTTTCCATTAGTTAATGATTCAAGGACGAGGGGGCAAAAATTTAATGTTTTGGGAAAGAGCAGTGCAGGGAGGGATATGAGGAAGAAATTTCTTGTGCAGTGAGTAGCAATCTGGAACTTACTGTCTATGAGAGTAGTGGAAGCAGAAAAGACGATTGATTTTAAAAGGAAATTGGATGGCCACTTGAAGGAAATACATTTTTAGACTTATGGAGATTGAATGGGGGAATGAGATAAATTGGATTGGTGTACAGAGACCTGGCATGGACATGATGCATAGAATGGTCTCCTTCTGTGCTCTAATGACTCTCAGACCAGGATTTAGTTCCAGTGGCGGGGGTCCTCTGCTCCCAGTGGTTGGAGAACCAGTGAGAACCCTCTGTTGCTTCTGTGGAGGAGGCCTGGATGCTATTCACGTTCCCTCAGGCACTTAACTGGCCAATACTGGACCTTCAGTGGCAATCAAACCCCCAGTGGGGTAGAAATCCTGTCCTGAAGAGGTCTGGTTAATGTAGAGGTCAGCAGCTCTCCATTGCTAGCAGTAACCCTGGGAGTCGTGGTGTGGGGGTTGCCAGAGAGTGGTGGAAAGGGAGTCAGAATCAAAGGCAATGGGGTCTCTTTCTGCAGACCCCTCCCTTCTTGATGCCCATTTCCTTGAACAGGCACTGAGTTCCTGACAATGATGGACAGCCCCCGATTGGTTGCTGCCACCCAAGAAGGTGTGTTGGATGGGTATGGAGCCATTGGAAAGCCATGTGAGTCCCAATAAATCCCTGTGCCACAGAATTCCAATGGGATTAGGAATAATTGGAGTCATTAATGAGCCTAATTAGCATCCCACTATCAGCGGGTGGGATTCCCACGTCAGGCCCTTCCTGCCACAACTCAAATGGGGACAGTTCGCCCGATGCCAGGAATCTGATGTGGGTATTCCCGCCTGATTCTCTCACCACCCCCCGTCCCACCGCCATCATGCCCACCCTGGTGGACTCAATTAAATTCCATCCAATGACTGGAAGTGTTTTGGAAGTGTGATAACATGCTTCATCCCATCATAAGCGAGGTCACCCCTTAACTTTCTCAATCCACTGGGGGGGGGGGGAGGGAAACAGAAAAAAGCACTAACTCCTCAAGTCTCTATTGAAAATGTAGTCCCCCCCCCCCCCTCCATTCCCCACAACCAGCGCAATTATCCCCAGGAACATCGCTGGCAGTGAGTACACATGCACAACCTGACTTTTCTTTCCTTCCTTTGAGCTGAGTTCACAATATTGGAAAGTCTGTTAAGTCTGAATAGGACGTTTGGTGAATTCAGTTGTAGAAGTTGAAGTTACGGTGCATTTTTTGAGTGTTTCCCATTTCCTCGTTACTCCCTGGTTACCTCTAACTCAGTTATGATCAGTCCCACAGCAACCTCTACAGGGAACTGTTAGTAGCACTACTCTACATTCTCACCTCCGAGATACAGAGCTCCACTCTGAAGTGAATTTGTTTCTATTTATTTTCTTCAGAAAGGAGTCACTTTGGTTTAACATCTTGTTAGCACCATTACTCAGCCGATCTTTGTCTATCACCATTCCGTGTTGTGTGTGTCTGCACCCATATTAATGGTTGAGAAGCAGCAAAAAGAGATTGAGTTTCTTCACAATGTAAACTCTGTAAGAATATAATGGCTTCAATCAGTTTTCTATCTGTCCCGGATTGCACTGTAATTAAAATCTTTTGAAACAGAAGCCAAGTTTTTAGAACAGAAAATCAGCAGCTTTCAACATACTCAGGTTCTGACAGTAATAGCATCCAATAAATGTCTGGTTAAAAACCACAAGCTGCAAGAATAAGACCGGAATCAAATTGAACTGCTTTAAAGCCAAGAATTTCTCCTTTAATTCCTGCCCACAGACCCCTCCGATTGCTTTGAATGGCAGAAACTATCAAAAGATCTGATGGGATTGATGTCAGCAAGCTTGTCCTGGTTCCTTCTGTTTCCAAGTTGTCATACTTGCTTCGAGGTAACTTTCCAATCAATCAAACCTCATTCTGGAATCAGTAGGTCGTGGATTCAAGGCCCAGTCTGGACCTTTGGCTGACAGCAGGCTGCACTGCCGATTGGCTAAGGGGTTGTTTTCAATGGTATGAACAGTGGCTCAGTGGGTAGCACTCTCTCCTCCAAATCAGAACATTATGGGTACCATCCCCATTCCTGAGACCTGAGTACAAAGTTTGTCAGTGACTTACTGAGGAAGACTGCACTATCAAAGAGGTCTTGCTGAGGGAAGATGGCACTGTTGGAGGGGCAGTACTGAAGGAGCACTGCATTATTGAAGGGACAGTAGTGAGAGGGTACTGCACAGTTGGAGGGATAGTCTGTGGGAGTGGGTGCTGCATTGTCGGAGGGGGTGTGCTGAGGGAGCACTGCCCTGCTGGTGGAGAGCAGTTCTGAGGCAGTGGGTGCTGCACTGTCAGAGGGGCAGTACTGAGGGAGCATTGCACTGTTGGTGGGGCTGTACTGAGGGAGTGGGTGATGCACTGTCGGAGGAGCTGTGCTGTGGGAGCGCTGCACTGTTGGTGGGGCTATACGGAGGGAGTGGGTGCTGCACTGTCGGAGGAGCTGTGCTGAGGGAGCGCTGCACTGTTGGTGGGGCTATACTGAGGGAGTGGGTGCTGCACTGTCGGAGGAGCTGTGCTGAGGGAGTATTGCACTGTTGGTGGGGCAGTTCTGAGGGAGTGGGTGCTGCACTGTCAGAGGGGCAGTACTGAGGGAGCATTGCACTGTTGGTGGGGCTGTACTGAGGGAGTGGGTGATGCACTGTCGGAGGAGCTGTGCTGTGGGAGCGCTGCACTGTTGGTGGGGCTATATGGAGGGAGTGGGTGCTGCACTGTCGGAGGAGCTGTGCTGAGGGAGCGCTGCACTGTTGGTGGGGCTATACTGAGGGAGTGGGTGCTGCACTGTCGGAGGAGCTGTGCTGAGGGAGTATTGCACTGTTGGTGGGGCAGTTCTGAGGGAGTGGGTGCTGCACTGTCGGAGGGGCAGTACTGAAAAAGTGTGGCACTGTCGGAGAGATATCACTGAAGAAATGTTGCATTGTTAGAATTACTGGGGGAAATTTTCCCGTCCCACCCACCACAGGAATCGTAGCGGATGGGGGTTGAACCATGCAAACATCTGTTAGGTGGGATTTTCCGCTTTTGGGGTGAACGCGTAGGAAAACGATGCCCCTCATCTTTCAGATGAGATCTAAAACTGAAGCGTGAGATTTGTCATTCCTGCAGTGAAACAAAATGTGTCAGAGTCAGAGAAGGATGTTGTTGGGATGCTTGAACGTTGCTGCAGTTGATCAGTGAGTCACGTTGGCTGTCTTTAATGGATGAGTGTCAGGGTAGGTCCATAGCAATTACATCTCTGGCACAAACTACCACTCCCACTCACCTGACAAAGGAGCAGCGTTCCGAAAGCTAGTGGCGTTTGCTACCAAATAAACCTGTTGGACTTTAACCTGGTGTTGTTAAACTCCTTACAAACGGCAAATGCAGGGAGGGTAGGAAATTAGGATGTTATTTGCCTCCACTGACATCAATCAAAATTATAATCAGCAGAGCTGTATATTGAGCAGTCAATCCTTTACATCACCCACTTTACACTTTCAGCGAATATTAAAATGGCCCTGGTGCAGTTTTTAAATGATCGAGCAAAGGAAGAAAGGAATTAGAACTGGTTTTCTGTCCCTCTTGTCCACTGATTCACAACAGAAAAGAATTCTTTTGTTTCGTTTTAATCTGAATCATGCCGCTTAGCCTCGGTTTTGGGTACAATGCATCGGAAATTCTGTTCTGAATCTTTATGATGCTATTTTGTAACTGCAGCTTGCTACTCTGCTTGGAGACATTCAACTTAACTTGCCTCCGGAATTAATTACAGGTTGGGCGCAGCTGCAATCTGACATTTCACAAAAGCCTTTCTAATTTTATTCATTAAACAAACTCTCCGAGGTTTAGACCAACACTGAACTGGGATCTAAACGAATTGGCTTTCATCTCCACAAGTGTCGCTGCACCTCAAATTACTTTTGTGCAATATTTTAACAAACAATTAAACTCATAAAATCACACAGCCACTCAAGAAGGCCATTCTGCCCAGCGTGTCTGTGCCAGCTCTTTGAAAGCTTATTTTCAATTAGTCTCTCTCCCTGGGCAGGATTTTCCGGCCGCGCTCGCCCCAAGGCTGGAAAATCCCACCTGTGGTCAACAAACCTTTGCATGGTCCGTGTCCCATCCGCTATGATTCCTGTGGCTGGTGGGACGGGAATATTCCGTCCCTTGGCTTTTGCCCCTTAACCCGATAATTTTCTCTCCTTTTCCAATATTTCTTCAATTCCCTTTTCAAAGTTACTATTGAAGCTGCTTCCACCACCCTTTCAGGCAGCGCATTCCAGATCACAATAGCTCGTTGCAAGTGTAAAAGTTCTCCTCATCTCACCTCAGAGAGATCTGGGAGTACAGGTCCACGGATCCTTAAAAGTGGCAGCACAGGTGGGAAAGGTAGTGAAGAAAGCATATGGCACGCTTGCCTTCATCGGATGGGGCATCGAGTACAAAAGTTGGCAAATTAGGTTACAGTTGTGTAAAACATTGGTTAGGCCACATTTCCTGGTCACCACACTACCAGAGGGACGTGGAGGCTTTGGAGAGAGCACAGAAAAGGTTCATCGGGATGTTGCCTGGTATGGAGGATATTAGTTATGAGGAGAGATTGAATAAACTGGGATTGTTCTCCCTGGAAAGCCGGAGGCTGAGGGGCGACCTGATAGAAGTTTATAAAATTATGAGGGGTATAGATAGGGTGAACAGTTGGAAGCTTTTTCCCAGACCAGAAATGACAATTACAAGAGGGCAAAAGTTCAAGATAAGGGGGGAAAGGTTCAGTGGAGATGTGCGGGGGAAGTTTTTTTTACAGAGGGTGGTGGTGGCCTGGAATGCACTGTCAAGTGAGGCGGTTGAGGCAAATATGTTAGCGACATTTAAGACTTATCTGGATAGACACATGAACAGATGGGGAATAGAGGGATACAAGTGGTTAGTCTAGATAGGACGTGATCGGCGCAGGCTTGGAGGGCCGAAGGGCCTGTTCCTATGCTGTACTGTTCTTTATTCTCATTCTTTTGCCAACCAACACAGCTCTGTGTCCTTTGATTATGGACCATCCTGCCACGGAATTAATTACAGTTGGGCACA
Source organism: Mustelus asterias (assembly GCF_964213995.1). NCBI lineage: Eukaryota > Metazoa > Chordata > Chondrichthyes > Carcharhiniformes > Triakidae > Mustelus > Mustelus asterias. Next base: position 111,899,079 of record NC_135809.1, on the reverse strand, counting down.
GCTGCAATCGATGACATTTCACAAACTAGAAACAGCTTCTGTTTATTTACTCTATCAATAAACTCTTCCAGTGATCCAATGAGGATATGATGATTTGAAGGCCTGTCTTAAGTGGGATTTTAAAAACATCTTCTCAAATGCTTTGTTGTGAATCAAGATCACGCCTTCAGGTTCCTCTCTCACACGTTGTATCCCTCTGGTCCTGGGCTGCCCACCTCCGCCCATTTCTCCAAAAAAGATTCCATTTGGGACCTTCAATGTGGGTCTCGCCTGTCCAACAGCTGGACACAGTCCAGGGTTAATTTTGCAATGGAGAGGAAGAACAGCTGGCCGAAAAACGCTGGAACATGCAAAGAAGTGGAGAGATTAAACACTAATGCCCTCCAATTATGAAGAGACATTCGAGACCAACACTGGCACCGACCCGACAAAATGAAAAATTGTCCAAGTATGACCTGTCCATGAAAAACACAAATCCAATCTGGTCACTTACTGCCCCATCAGCCAGCAAAGTGATGTAAGGTGTTACTGACAGTGCTATCAAGTGACATTTACATGGCAATAACCTGCTCACTGATGCTCAGTTTTGGCCACACAGCTCCTGACCTCATTACAGACTCGGGGCAAACATCAAATAAAGAGCAGAATTTAAGAGGTGAGGTGAGAGTGACTGCTCTTGACATCAAGAGAAGCATTTAACCAAGTGAGGCATCAAGGAGCTCTAGCAAAACTGAAGTCAATGGGAATGAGAGGAAAACTTTCCACTGACTGATGTCATGCCTAGAACACAGGAAATGGCTGTGGTTGCTGGATCATCTCATTCCCAGAATGTCACTACATGGATTTCTTAGGGTGGCGTCTAGGCCCAGGCACTTTCAGATATGCCATCAATAAACACATAAGGTCAGAAGTTTGGATGTATGCTAATGATTGCACAATGTTCAGCACTATTCATGACTCCTCAGATACTGAAGAAGTCCTCGTTCACATGCAGCAAGATCTGGACCACATTCAAGCTTGGGCTGACAAGCAGCAAGTAACATTTGTGCCACACAAGTGCCAGACAATGACTATCGCCAATAAAAGAGAATCCAACTATCTCCCCTTAACACTCAATGTCAATACTGTCAGTGAAACCCCCACTATCAACATCCTGGGGATTACCATTGACCAGAAACTGATCTGCACCAGTCATATAAATACTGCGGCTGCAAGGGCAGATCAGAGGCTGGGAATTCTGCATAAAGCCTGTCCACCATCTACAAGACACAAGTCAGGAGTGTGATGGAATATTCTCCTCTTGCTGGGATGGGTGCAGCTCCAACAATACTCAAGAAGCTTGACACCATCCAGGACAAAGCAGCTCACTTCATCAGCATTTCATCCACCACTCATTCCCTCTAACACCAATGCACAGTGGTAGCAGTTTACACCACCTTCGAGATGCACTGCAACAACGTTCCAAGTCTTCTTCCACAGCATCTTATCACTGTTCCTTCACTGTCACTGGGTCAAAATCCTGGAACTCCTTCCTAGCAACACTGTCCCAGAAGGTAGAAACAGTAAAAGGGGGAAATTAGAATATTGTTTTTTTTCCTTCTGAGGTGGGTGCACTGGCACCACATGGACTGCAGTGATTCAAGATGGCAGCTCAACACCACCTTCTCAAGGGTAATTAGGAATAGGCAACAAATGCTGGCCTAGCCAACATACTATGAATGGATAAAGGAAAGGCATGAAAGGCTGATGGGCCCCAAATGTTGAAATGATGATGAACAATGCCACGGCTGACCCACTGAGATATGAATGTTGTTTCCAATTTCAGTCTTAAATTTCAGCTCTGGACAGTTGTTACATTAACAATTCCAAGGTCACAGGAAAGCAGAATTTGCAACTTCGTTGCATGCAAGAAGTATTTGGGATCAGGGTGAAGGCTGAGTGATTATAGGCCTTTATCTCTGGGGGCGATGTCCAATTGATGCAAAGTTGGTAAAGGTTTTGGTAAAGGAGGTGCCAAAAGGCACCTCCCAGATAATATCCAGGAAATCACTAAACCCACAGTCTGTCAACTTGCTCAACGTGCGGGTGTTAAACACATCTCCAGCCTCATTTACCAGGAAACCTGTGGGGTTTTGGATGTCTTCTTGGAAAATATCATCAGGGACTAAATTACATACACTCAGCATGTGAAACACCAGACTGTTATTGCCATAGACGTCACCCTGAAACGCCAAAGGCAAACCCTCTGTGGGCCCAGTAGCTGAGAACTGTTAAGAAAATATCTCAAGGGAGAGTGTGTTTCCCTTTTGGGTAACTTCCAGAGGCTGTTGCTAATGTGAAGAATTGTTGCAGAGATGTGATTGGAGTTGCAGTAAAGGAACAGCTGTTTATGTCAGGAAATTGTAATTCACTATGCCATAAAAGTTTGAAATAAATTGCTGAGAGTGACTTCTGGATATATGTGTGCTGACATGTGTGAAGAGTATGTGGGCTTGTATAATACGTGTGTGTGCCTGCGTGTACTTCTTATTGTAAGTGAATTGGATCATACTGCCTGTTGAAGGTTGATGTTACATTCAAGATCTATCCTGAAATGGTGTTCGGAAAGTCTCAATGCCAGATGCAGAACTGGGAGTCACAAGACGGAACCACAGTGGACCAAGAGGTAAGGACATTCTGGAATGAGGTAACTAGCTGGGGACCTCCAGGAGATAGGGGAGATAGTGGATATTACAGAAACGTCAATTCTGTGAGACACAAATAAAAACTAGCACAAGACAAATTTAGCATCCAATGTCAAGAAATGTTTCACACAAACGAATTAATTCATGGAATAGACATCAAGGAAACTGGGAATCTTAAAAAATCCCCATGGACAGCAGCATCAAAGAGATGAAGAATTACAGTAGAAAGGTAAGATTTACATTTAAATTAACTATGGGATCTGAGAGACACCAGCACACCAAGGGGTGAAGATGGCATTATGTAACAAACAAGAGACTGTTTATTCATTATTTCGTAAATTAGTCGCTCACTCATTTGCATTTCTAAATCATCTATCCTTGTCTCTTAGAATTGTCCCAGAGCACTTCACATCTGGCGAATTAATTTGCATTGTGCTGATGTGTCAACGATTCTGTGCACAGCAAGGCCCATGAGCAGCAATGAGACAAATGACAACTTGATGTGCCTTCGGTGGTATTGATGATGGATCAATGTTTGTACCAGATGAACTCCACTCCCAGCCTTTTGGCTAAGATCAAGCTCAATATCAGGAGCGTTGCCTTATCTTTCAGCTTGGATCTTGTTTGTCTCTCTTGTGGGGACCATTAATTGGATTGAATTTGAATTTGAATTGGTGTTTGGAGCAAACAAGGAGATGGATTAAAGGTTCACCTGACCCACTCTGCACATTGGCTTTGTAGCTTTAAGAATGGAGTAAAATTTAAAAACACAAATTCATTCTCCTGTTCAACAAGGGAAGCAGAATCTTTCAAATCCAGTCAAACCATCAGGTGATATCCTAATTCTAAAGTCAATTATTTAAATTATGAATGGAAGTCCCGGAGAAGGGATTGAATTCATCATCGTTTTCCTCCAAGGTGTACTTCTTGGACAGCACTTTCCAAACGAGCGACCATTACCAACTAGAAGGACAAGGACAGCAGACACATGGGAACACCGTCGCCTGCAAGTTCTCCTCCAGGTCACACATCATCTCCATCCTGACTTGGCACTGGGTCAAAATCCTAGAACTCCCTCCCTAACAGCACTCTGGGTGTACCTACACCACATGGACTGGAGCGGTTCAAGAAGGCAGTTCACCATTATCTTCTCAAGGGCCATTAGAGATGGGCAATAATTGCCGCCCTGCCGACAACACTCACATTCCATGAATAAATTTTAAGTAAAGGCTAAATTGCCATGAATGTAGTAAAAATGTTGGAAGTTACAAATACATTGCACCTCTGTGTAGAAACAGAAATTAACCTGGGGTTAGGTCCCAAATCAAAATTGATGAACCAATAAATCAAACTTGATGCAACCCAGGAAGTTCCAGGACTTCAGAGCCTCTTTAATCAAAAAGATAAGCAAATTAGTTCCATTTCAGTTGAGGAGTAGGGCCCCACCTGGCTCCACAGAAACTGCTGCAGATTACTGATGGCCCGGGACCCTCCCAAACCTTCATCTCCACCACCCCCTAACCCCCACCACCACCGATCCATACCGATCAGTGACCCAACTTAATGTTGGGGCCAGCTGGAATTCCTGAAGTATCAGGGGGGATAATGGCCCAGTGGTATTATCACTAGATTATTAATCCAGAAACTCATGTTCTGGGGACCTGGGTTCGAATCCCGACATGGCAGATGGTGGAATTTGAACTCAATAAAAAAAAATCTGGAATTTACAATCTACTGATGACCATGAAACCAATGTCGGATAAAACCCATCTGGTTCACTAATGTCCTTTAAGGAAGGTAGGAAGGATAACCCAGGAAATTATAGGCCAGTGAGCTTGACGTCCGTGGTAGGGAAGTTATTGGAGAGGATTCTTAGAGATAGGATGTATGCGCATTTAAAAAGGAATAAACTCATTAACGATAGTCAGCATGGTTTTGTGAGAGGGAGGTCATGCCTCACTAACCTGGTGGAGTTTTTTGAAGAAGTGACTAGAATGGTTGACGAGGGAAGGGCCGTGGATGTCGTCTATATGGACTTTAATAAAGCGTTTGACAAAGTCCCTCATGGTAGGTTGGTGCAAAAGGTTGGATCTCATGGGATAAAGGGGGAGGTGTCTAGATGGGTGGAGAACTGGCTTGGTCACAGAAGACAGAGGGTGGTAGTGGAAGGGTCTTTTTCCGGCTGGATGCCTGTGACTAGTGGTGTTCCGCAGGGCTCTGCATTGGGACCTCTGCTGTTTGTGATTTAGATAAACGATCTGGAAGAAGGTGTAACTGGGATGATCAGTAAGTTTGCGGATGACACGAAAATGGCTGGACTTGCAGATAGTGAGGAACATTGTCAGAGGCTACAGAAGGATATAGATAGGCTGGAAATTTGGGCAAAGAAATAGCAGATGGAGTTCAATCCAGATAAATGCGAAGTGATGCATTTTGGTAGAACTAACGTAGGGGGGAGCTATACGATTAATGGCAGAACCATAAAGGGTGTAGATACGCAGAGGGACCTGGGTGTGCAAGTCCACAGATTCTTGAAGGTGATGTCACAGGTGGAGAAGGTAGTGAATAAGGCATATGGCATGCTTGCCTTTATAGGACGGGGTATAGAGTATAAAAGTTGGGGTCTGATGTTGCAGTTGTATAGAACGTTGGTTCGGCCGCATTTGGAATACTGCGCCCAGTTCTGGTCGCTACGCTAGCAGAAGGACGTGGAGGCTTTAGAGAGAGTGCAGAGGAGGTTTACCAGGATGTTGTTTGGTATGGAAGGGCTTAGTTATGAGGAGAGATTGGGTAAACTGGGGTTGTTCTCACTGGAAATATCGGAGGATGCGGGGTGACCTAATAGTGGTGTATAAAATTATGAAAGGCATAGATAGGGTGAATGGTGGGAAGCCTTTCCCCAGGTCGGTGGTGACGTTCAGGAGGGGTCATAGGTTCAAGGTGATGGGGGGGGAGGTTTAACACGGATATCAGAAGGATGTATTTTACACAGAGGGTGGTGGGGGCCTGGAATGCGCTGCCGGGCAAGGTGATGGAGGCGGACACACTGGGAACGTTTAAGACTTATCTAGATAGCCACATGAATGGAGTGGGAATGGAGGGATACAAAAGAATGGTCTAATTTGGACCAGGGAGCGGCGCGGGCTTGGAGGGCCGAAGGGCCTGTTCCTGTGCTGTATTGTTCTTTGTTATCTGCCATCCTTACTGGCCTACATGTGACTCCAGAGCCACAGCAATCTGGTTGACTCTCAACTGCCCTCTGAACAAGGGCAACTAGGGATGGGCAATAAATGCTGGCCAGGCAGCAATGCTCATGTCCCACGAATGAATAAAAATAACAGCCGGTAAGTGGGACCAGCATGCCCACAGCTCGATCGTTTCATTAGGTGAGGTGAATCCGGCAAGATTTTATCACTGACCGTGTGTTCACATTCCATCAGGGTGCCTCTGGGCTGATGAATTACATTTGAAGTGTAGCCGCTGTAGTTATGTAGGCAAACACAGCAGCCAGGACAAGCACAGCAAGAGCCCACAAGCAGTTGCAAGATGAGTGACTGGTCAATGTGGGTTTTAGTACCCCGAGACAGAATCGGTGAGAGACTGGGCAGAGGTGCTGGAGGACCCAATTATTCAATGGTCTTCAGGGCCTGTAAAATAACCACTGCAGGCCATCTATTAAAGGGCAAAGTGCATCCAAACTGGTGTTCCGACTTAAAACTAGAAGGCAACTCAAGTCGATACCTCCCCTGCCCTCGGTGTCTTTTGCAACAACAATTGCATTTATATAGCACTTCTTGCATGGTAAAACATCACCAGACCTGTCACAAGAGCACAAATCAAGCAAACTTTGAGCCAGAGCCACAGGAGGCGGTATTGCAGAGTTGTAGCAGTGTGTACCATGTACAAGATGCATTGCAATAACTCACTGAGGCTCCTTTGATATTGCCTCCCAAGCCTGCAAGCTCTATCAGCTATCTGGACAAGAGCAGCATCTGCATGTTGCTCTCCTGCCCACACCCCATGGCCAGAATTTTACATCGCTCGGTGGGCAGCTGCCCGACCTGGAATTGTGTGAAATTACATGAGAAGATGTCAGGCGCGCATCCCAATTGCCTTTACGTTTTAGCTGCAACCTCGACCCAGGATGGGATGAACTGTCAGGACTGAAAATTCAGTCATTGAGGTTTGTGTTGGAGTGTGCTGACAGACATTCTTGGCAGTGTTTTCCATCACAGTTTATTTTGTACAGGTCAGCGGCTCTCTGAGACAGCTTGGCAGCGGCTGTCCCACTGAGGGACCATACTGGAAGCAACTGCCCTGTTCTCAATGTCCACCCTCTATCCATCCTCCCCAGCATCACTGAGCCTTTCCCAGCATTTTACGTTGGCAGTCTGTTAATTGGGCAGTGAGCATGCAATCACATTCTGAGGCCAATTGTAGCCAGAAGCTCATTTCATGCCCACTTCCAAGCACATCGAGTGCGTGCGCCTGACGGTGAAAATATTCTAGCCCGTGTCTGATCTTTCACTGTGGCTGGGTTAAAGTCCTGCAGCTGCCTCTCCAACACATGGTTCACAAAGGCAGCACCACCACCCTCTCAAGGCACTGGCCTAGACAGTGACACCCAAGTCCCATGACAGAATTACAAAACGAGTGATGATATGAGCTTGGAGTGAGCAGAAGGTTCACTTATCCTGGCAGAGTGGAAGATCATTGATCCATTCTCTGTACCACGGGGCGGTCCTCCTTTGGACCTCACAGGCACTGACCTCCCTGGCAAACCCCTCCCAGGCTGCCGTGGTCAGTCGGGTGGGTGTCCTGCTGCCACCCTTTGGGAACAGGACTTTCCTTAACGGCCTGGAGGAGATACACCATGGAGACATCACTAAACCATGGGGTCGGAGTTTGTTGCTTTCTTTGTTCCAGAGTCATGGCGACGATAATGGTGGGTTGTCCTGATGTCTTGTAACTATGGAGCCCGGACATGACAGTATAGCAAAGAAATGAAGCAAAGGTTATTGTTGTGAAAACTGTATTTTTTTAATGTATAAGTTAAGAATCTTAAGGTTTAAACAGTTTGTGCAGTGCACTGACCAAATAAACACTGGTGAACAGATTTCTTTAGAAACAATTTATCAACTTGATTTGCTTATTTTTGCATTTCTTCAAGGCAGCCATATAAATGAATATTTATTTTCATTTTATAATTGGTGTTTTTCATTTCCTGCTGGTTGTGTAACGGGTCCAGTTGCTTCATTCATCTTTTCTTTTAAGCTTGACGCAGAAAGCTGTGCGTGACATTTGGAAGATGCTCCAGCAGCAACACAAACAGTAAAAGGAATGGTCTGATAATGGGGAAAAATGACCGTGGGTCTGTCCATCCATCACTTCGTTATTGACTATCCTGCAGCCAGCTGCCCATGCATCACTCCAACATCGATTACACAACCTGCTGCGAGTCTGTCCATCCATTACCCATCAACAATTTGCATTTATATGGCGCCTTCACTGTAATATATTGTTTCAAAGTGCTTCACAGGAACAATTATCAATCAAAGTTTGAAACCGAATCTGTTAAGGAGCTATTAGGGTGAGTGACCAATAGCTTTATCCAATAGATAGTTTTTAATGCTCATCTTAAAGGAGAGGCGGGAGAGGTTTAGGAGGGAATTTCAGAGCTTAGGGCCCAGCCAGCATAGGCATCAATGGGAGCTATTCACGAGCTTTGCTTCTAGAGAACTTATGGTTCGTTTCTTCATGCCACTTTTGAGTGTCTGGATTACCTGCTCATCCAGGCTGTTTGAGAACGGATGGTAGGATGCCATACGGGTGTACCTTACACCGTTCGTACTCATGAAGGTCTGAACTTCCCACTGGTAAACAGGGTCCCATTGTCTGTCACGAGAATCTTGGGTATACCATACATACCAAAAGATTATTGGAGTTTCTCTATATATTGTAAGGGGTAGTAGAGGCCATCCAGCATACGTCGATCCATTTTGAATGGGCATTGATGAGAATTAAAAACATGGAACCCATAAATGACCCTGAGGAGTCTGCATGTACTCACACACTGTGTCTGTCCAGCCATTCCTAAGGGTGCAATGAGGCTGCTGGCTTTCTTGGCAGCTGTTACACAACTTGACCAGGTTTCCGATATCGCTGTCTATGCCAGGTCAACAGACATAGCTCCTCATGAGCATTTTCATCTTAGAAATCTCTGAGTGGCTGTTATACGATTTGTGAAGCATTGGTCACTGGCCCGGATGCGGGGCAACTACCCGGGCTCCCCACATGATGCCATCTTCTATACTCAACTCCTGATATTTAGAGATATAAGATTTCAAATCCTCTGTAGGATGATATGACATAGTTTTGCCAACGTAAGGTCCTTTTGGGTCAATGCCTAGATTTGCTTGGCTGATTCTGGCAGAGCGTTCATGAATTTCAGAGCCATGATGACTGCATCCATTTTCAGAGAAGGTAGGCTGGTGATGTAAGATGAGGTAAATCCACGTTTTAATGGACATTAATACAATATGTGGAATATGGACAAAACTGGCTGAAATATGGACAAACTTAAAATTCTGTGTTTCAAAACGCATGGACTTAAAATGGCAGCAAACAAGAAATTGACAGACAGAGATACACAGCCTTATCAAATCCATCTAGACTTGCCTGAACAGACAAAGGACGATGAGTCATGGCAAAACTAGCCTGCTAGTTATGCAAAAATGTTTTAAAGTTTGAGGTTTATTTATTAGTGTCACAAGTAAGGCTTACATTAACACTGCAATGAAGTTACTGTGAAATTCCCCTAGTCGCCACACTCCGGCGCCTGTTCGGGTACATAGGGAGAATTTAGCATGGTCAATGCACCTAACCAGCAAGTCTTTCAGATTGTGGGAGGAAACCGGAGGACCCGGAGGAAACCCATGCAGACACGGGGAGAACATGCAAACTCCATACAGACAGTGACCCAAGCTGGTAATCGAACCCGGGTCCCTGGCGCTGTGAGGCAGCAGTGCTAACCATTGTGCCACTGGGCTGCCCACCGTGCTGCCCTGCTAGACCTGCTTAAATATGCTATCATTACAACATCTATGGGCAGTACACATTATAGACTCCAGGCTGTCGACAAAATCCAATAGGTTTGGGCCCAGGCTGTGTCCTGCAAAACCATCTCGATGGGAAAGCGATCAACAAACACCTCTTGAGGACCATCAAAACCATTTCACACTTCATCAGCTCCAACCATTCATCAAAATTCAACCGACCGTTGGGAGAAGCCTGCCAGAAAGTCAAAGGCGGCATCTTTTTAAAATTAGATAAAGACAAAGGACAGGTGACTCTTTTAGCCAGAGCACATGGGTGGTACACTTCTCCACAACTATAGCCAGGGACTTAGCTCCAAGCAGAACAAACCAACATTGACTGAGCCGCAGCCTTGTTCCTTATTGGCTCCAACAGCTGAAAAGACTCTAAAATTATTCTTCAACCACCAAAGAAAGAAATTCAACAAGTATTTACCAGCAAAGATCCAGGACACAAGAAACCGCATTTTTGGATACAGCCCCAGACTGAAGGCCTGGGCTGCACAGCAAAGATTTTCATACCTACCTGACCACACGACCAAGGTGCGTGTCCCTTGAAGGCAAGACGGCCCTGACCTTTTCTTAAAGACAGCACTGCCTCTTTGACCCCAGGAGTGGTGAGTATAATCTACAGTCTCCAGAAATCCCCAATGAGCCAAGTGTTGAGGAAGGGTGGTTGGGAATTGTATAAAATTGTGTAAACCTAAAAATATCCATTGTATCGTTATAGTCTCTTCCTTCCATAGCATAGTAACTGGTTATGTGTGCATGTTGACAGGTCTGGTTCATTTCATTCCTTCCTGAATAAAATTTGTGTCACCCACTCGTCTCTCTTTTCATCCTGGTGGATCATAGAGCTAGAACATAATTCCAAAGTTTAGAACCCTAGGGGTTCGGGCGCCTTGAAAATGCTCACTCAAGCGGGTTCACTGGTCAGGCCTAAACAGTGGCTCACTTTGTCTCTCTCCTGCGAAGTCATTTCAGTATGACACTTACGCCGTTTCCTCCACCTGCAGGAGAGACACACACGTCCAAGAATGGTAGTGGAGACCCTACAGTGGGTAGCAGCAGGTGGCTCAAGGCATCGCATTGGCTATATGTCTCCCTGGACGATGTTCTAAGGTATATTCATAGGCACCTAATACTGTGCCCAGCATTGGATCTCAGCTGATGCAATGGGAAGAATCACCTTGTCTTCATTGAAGAGGCCAAACAGAGGTTTGTGGTCAGTTACTATGGTGAAATGCCGACCGTAGATGTACTGGTGGAACTTTTTACTGCAAGTACCATGGACAAACCTTCCTTTTCGACCTGGGCATACCTCCTCTCTACATCCCTCAGGGTTCATGATACGTATGTGATTGGATATTCTATCCTATTGTCCCAACAGTCGATAATACTACTCCTATCCCATAGGGAGAGGCATCACAGGTTACAGTGATGGTCTCTGGGTCATAATCGGCTAGTATATTTATTGACAGCAATTGTTGTTTGATGTTTGCAAAGGCTTTCTCTTGTGTTATTTGCCACGACCATTTCTGATTTTTTTAACAGTAAGAGCAGCGTCGCCAAGTTCAGTATGAATTTTCCATAGTAATTTATGAGACCTAAGAAAGTCTCCATTGTGTTTCTTAGCCCCTTTTATGGCCTCCACCTTCTCTTTGACAGGATGTAATCCATCCTTGTCAACTCTATATCCGAGGTACGTTACCTTATTGACCTGGAACACACATTTTGCTCTTTTTAATCGGACAGCAGCATCAGAACAAAGCCATAAGACCACTTCCAAACTCTCCAAATGCTCCTTTGCAATAACTCCTAAGATTAAAATGTCATCCATATAGACTGCCATTCTGGGCATGCCTTGAAGGATGTTCTCCATCACCCTTTGAAAAATGGCGCAAGCTGAAGACATCCCAAAGGACAACTGAATATACTCATACAGTCCTTTGTGAGTATTTATTGTGACATACTTCCTGGATAACACTCGAAGCTCCAGTTGGAGGTAGGCGTGGCTCATGTCTAATTTGGAAAATATGTGGCCCCCAGCCAGCTTCGCATACTAGTCTTCTATGCATGGCATAGGGTATCTGTCTAAGCAGGAGGTTCTGTTGACTTCAACTTATAATCCACAGAGACGGACCAAATTGCCAGGTTTTAAAACTGGGACTACTGGTGCAGCCCATTCAGTGAATTGTACTGGATGTATAATGCCATGTTCTTCTAGACATTCCAATTCTGCCTTTACTTTGGCATGTAGAGCATAGGGGACTGGTCATGCTTTGAAGTATTTAAGTCTACTGAGTCTAAGCAGATATTGGCCCTAGTGCCTCTTGTCTTCCCGAGGCCTTCTTGGAACACTTTGGGATTCTTCCCAATGACTTCATATAAATTGCCAGTGCCCATTTTAAAGACCTGCTGCCAATCCAGGTGAATTTTCTGTAACCAGTTCCTTCCCAAGAGGCTGGGCCCTGGTCTGTGCACCACTATTAGGGGGAGTCGGGTTGTCTGTTGCCCATGTGTAACTGGAGTTACAGTGGTCCCAACAATATGTACGGGCTCCCCAGTGTATGTGTCCAATCTAGCCTTCTTCTTCACTGTAGGGACTCTATGATTCTACCCTTGGCGTCTTGCAGGCTTCAATGCAAGATGTCCAATCACGTATAGGTTTGCTCCCCAGTAATAGACACAGCGGCTCATGTGTCTACCTCCATGTCTAGGAGGTGGCCATTTACCTGGAGTTTAATCTTGATTGATGACACTTTGGTTGTGGTGATATAATTTAGCTGCATCGATTCCTCATTCTCAGGCTGGTTTATTTGTAAAGCACTGTCCTGACATAGCTTTGCCCTTCAGCCTGGGCGGTATGTGTTTGCCCATTTCCGTAGTCTTATCTGGGGCAGACCCAATGACTACAGGTGCAGCACAGATGTGCTGACTCCTCACCGTATTGTGGAGAGAGTTCCCATCTAGTTCTGGAATCTGACTCCAATCGCCCTTTCTCAGCAGCAAATGGAAGACGTGAGTGTTATCCACTGGGAACTTGGTTCTATGGTATGGGAGTCACCCAAGACTGAGGATGGTACCGTCTATGGACCCCTGAAGTTCCTGGGGCCCCTTTTCCATGTTGTTTTGTGGGAAAGGGCCAGTTCTATGGCTTTTTGAGGCCCAGAGTTGGTTCCTTTGGGTTGCAATATTTTTAATTCTACATATTAAACAATCCCTTAACATTTCCAGAAATGCTGACCCGTACTCACAGTGTTCTGCCAATTTCTTGAGTCTCGTCAAGAATTCAGTGACTGGTTCCCCAGGGAGTAAAGTTGCCGTGTTAAATGTTTAGCGTTGTAATTTAACAGATGGTTTAAGGTGATAGTGGTCCGATACCATATTTACCAATGTATCAAAAGATTTTGAACCTGGGGCTGCTGGGTAGGTTAAACTTTCCATGATGCTGAAAGTCAGGGCCCCACAAGTGGTCGGGAGGAGGACTTTTTGCTGGTCATCCCCTTCTATCCTGTTTGCCCAGAAGAAATATCTCATTCTTTCAGTGTGCAAGGGCCAATCTTCCACACCCGCATCATAAGTTTCCAGTTTCCCAAACTGCGGCATTTTCAACATCTCCCCGTCACTAACTTACTGGGTTTGTTGAAAGGCAAGGCTGTCTGAAACTTTTCTTCCTTCTCGTCGCTAATGTAATGACTCAGAAAGCCTGACTGGAAAGGAACATAATTTATTACAGAATGCAAAGTAAAAGCACCACCGTATTGTACACACTAGTCCCTGCCTGCGGCTATAGTTCAGCAGGCCCAGTCCTAGGCCTGTCTTATAAAAGACTCAAGTAATGAGCTCCAGTTGGGCAGCCCACTGCCTATTACCAGGGGAACTCAATAAGCCCCACAAGGAAATCAATCAGTGATTCCCATGGACCTCATGGGGGTTATCACAAACTACTTGAAAAGGGACCCTTCAACCAAAATCTTTGAGAACCACTGCAATAAGAGTGCTGAAAGGCCCAAGGCCTAGCATAGAACCAAACTTTCAGGAGTGAAATTAGAAAACACTTCTTCAGGCAGTGGATAGTTTATGTTCCCTTCTGCAATGGATGCTAGGTCATTGTTCGATAAATCTGAGAGACCCAGATTTTTATTATTGAAAGGTATAAGAGTTATGAGGTGAAGATAGTCATATGGGATTAGGTCATAGATCAGCCATTATTTTATTGAATGCTGGAACAGTTTTGAGGGGCTGAATGGCCTACTCCTGCTCCTAATATTCTCCTGTTTCTTATTTTTGGAATTTTCTTATTTGAACAACAAATATTGCATTAACTGAAGAGTCAAATCCAAAAAGGATGTGGAGATGAAACGACAAAATGGAAACCAAAAAACATTTTTAAAGACGAAAAGAGCATTTGAATGAACTATGATTGTTGAAAATACATTAAATACATAATTAGCGGTCATTTTCCTTGAAGTCTTAATCCAATTGATTTCCATAATGCCTGTCTCAGTGGAACATTAGTGTTCAGTAATGTCTTTCTTTGCAGATATTACTCAGCTATTTGTTAATACACATCTGTCAGACTGTGGCTAATTAAACAAAGGGGAATACGCTGCACCTGTCCTTTAGTTCAAAGCTGGTTAAATGCCCTATGCAGACAATCTTTAACTGTAACATCCTAACCATCATATCTGCACAGTGTTTCAGCACCCGGTCAGAAATAGTTTGTGAATGTTAATTGGATGTTCACTCTCATTATCACTGAGTTGGAATTCTGTCTACACAGGGCTCACTTGAGCCAAAAAAAGGTGAAATTGTCATTTTAATCACTAATTAAGGAGTAGAGACAGTAATGGCTTTTTACAACTTTTTTTGGCGAGTAAGCATTTGTGTCATGAAGAATCATTTTATAGAAGAATCCCTACAGTGCAGAAGGAGGCCATTCGCCAATCGAGTCTGCACCAACTCTCTGAAAGAACATCTAACCCAGGCCTGTTCCCCCGCCCTCACCCCATAACCCCGCACATTTAGCATGGTCAATCCACCTAACCTGCACATCTTTGGAGTGTGGGAGGAAACCGGAGCACCCGGAGAACATGCAAACTCCACACAGCCAGGCGAGAATCGAACCTGGGTCCCTAGCGCTCTGAGGTAACAGTGCTAACCACCGTGCCACCCATAAATGTAATTGTTCTGCATTCTTAAAGAATTCCGCAGCCTTAAGCCTGTGCTTCTTCTTAAAAGCATGTGATTTAAGACAGTAATTTCTACAATGTGTTGAAGAGGTGCTTGCACTTTGAATCATAGATGCACACTGGACAAAAGGAGGCCATTCGACCCATCATATCTGTGCTAGCTCTTTGAAAGAACTGTCCAGTTTGTTCTATCACCCCACCCCCTGCTCTTTCCCCATAGCCCAGCAAAATTTCAATTTTAATTGACTAGTGGAAGAGACCTGAGGGGCCAGATGTCCTACTCCTGTTCCTGTATTTCTCCCATCACACAGGGTATGGAATTTGGTCTTGGTGACAGGGGAAAATCAATGCTTCCATCGGGGAAGACCTGATGGAATTAAGTGCCCATCTGGCACTTAACTGGACAACATTAAGCCTTACCTGGAATTTAAGACCCCAAGGGTGGAAATCCTATCTGCCAAAAGGTACCAGCCAATCAGAGGCCTACGTTTCACCATTGCTGTCTCCCACCATCGTGAAAAGTGCTGAGGGGAGGCCAGAGGATCTTGCCCATTAAACCAAAGCCCTGTTTGCACCCACAGGTTAGTATTAAGTATTACGTGACACTATTTAGAGAAGATCAGAGTTTCCCTCAGTGTCTTGGATGATATTTATTCCTCAATCAACCTCACTAAAAACACATTATCTGGTCATTTGTCTCACTCAACCACCGAGTCAGCCTTGGAAACCAGTCTAGATTGAAGATAAATCAAGGATTATTTTCAGACATGTCACATTACACAGCCAGTTCCCCAAGCCACTAAAACTCATGGAGGACTCGGCCTTTCCAGGTTTATTTACTTTGCCTCTTCGTTACCACTAAAGGTTTAAATTTAAAATTCTTATCCTTGCTTTCAAAACCCTCAATGGCTTCGCCCTTCCCTATCTTCGGCTGCTTATTCCTACCTCACCCTCTCTACTGCCCCCCCCCCCCCCCCCCCCCAATCTCTCTCTCTCCTTTTTTAAAACAGTCCTTAATAGATACATAGATAACAACAGCTTTCAGTTTATAGTGCCTGTAATGTAGAAAAACCCACAAGTTGCAGGAGCAAAAGATTTGGTGCTCAGCCACATAATGAGATATTAGAGCAGGTGACCAAAAGCTTGGTCAAAGAGGTAGGTTTTAAAGACCGTCCTAAAGGAGGAACAAAAGATTTCCGGCCGCGCTCACCCAAAACTGGAAAATCTTACCCGAGCTCAGCAAACCTTTGCATGGTCTGCGCCTCACCTCCCCCCCCACCCCCCCCCCCCCCCCCCCCGCCCCTCCCCCCACCCACTACGATTCCCATGGCAGATGGGACAGGAAAATTACCCCCCCGGAGAATCAGAAAGATTTAGCGAGGAAATTTCAGAGCTTGGGACTCAGGCAGCAGAAGGTATAGTCGTCAATAGTGGAACAATGAAAATTCGGGTTGCTCAAGAGGCCAGATATGGAGGAGTTCAGAGAACTTAAAGGATTGACTGATGGAGATTACAGAGATTGGGAGGTGTGAGGCCTTGGGTGATTTCGGGAGATTTTTGTGACAGCGCTAGTACTCGTGAGTCATTGCCAGCTACGCACTGTGTGGGCAAGCTCACTGACATCCCTCAGAGTCCTGGGCTCTCACTTATGTCTTCAAGAAGCTGGTAAAGCACATTAGTTGGCATATCCTGCTACCTTGCCTCAGCTCACAAACTAAACTGGGGGTGGCATCATCTTTGCCTGCTGTGGATGGAGGAACATCATTTCTCTAAATGTATGAAGTGTGGAAAAATGGAAGAAACAGCTGATTTTAGCAAGAGGACCATGGGCGGCACGATGGCAGAGTGATTAGCATTGCCGCTTTGCGGCTCAAAGGACCCGGGTTCAATTCCCGGCTTGGGTTGCTGTCTGTGCGGAGTCTGCACGTTCTCCCTGAGTCTGCATGGGTTTGCTCCGGGTGCTCCAGTTACCTCCTACAGTCCAAAAGACGTGCTGGTTAGGTGCATTGGCCATGCTCAATTCTCCCTCAGTGTAACTCGAACACGTGCAGGAGTGTGGCGATGAGGGGATTTTCACAGGAACTTCATTGCACTGTTAATGTAAGCCTACTTATGTTAATAATAAAGTTTATTCATTATTGTTATGACTCTGGAGGTAGATACCAACAAGATGTGTGACATATCCAGGGCAGTTACCTGACAAATGGGACTTGCAAAATATTGGGATTTTGTTGAATATCATCCCCGATTTAGCAATGAAGTATAGTTGTAAACATGATGTTGCTTGCTGTAGGAGCCACTGGCGCAACATTGCATTCAACTCTTGGCAAGAGGAAGGAATAAGAGATAGATCAAGGAAAGATTTAAAAACAAAGCTGAGAATTTTCAAATCAAGCCATTGTTTAATCCGGAGTCAACGTAAGTCAATGAGCACAGAGGTGATAGAGTTTTGGATGACCTCTGGTTAATGGAGGGGTGGGAGGGGAGGGGTGGTGGGGGGGAAAGCATGATGCAATGGGGGATGTGGGAGTCCAGCCAGAAATGAAGTCAAGTCTAGACATAACAAAGGCATGATGGGTTTCAGCAGCAGATGAACAGAGACAGAGTTAGGTGGTGGGATGGAAGTGAAAACAGGCAGGCTTAGTGATGGCATGGATATGTGGTCATAAGTTCTCTCAGAGTCATATGTGACACCAAGATAGTCAACAGTCTGGTTCAGTCTCAGAGATGTACCAGGAAGTCTGCTACTAATGAAGTTTGTGGTGGGGATTGTAGACAATGGCTTTGGTCTTCTTGATAGACAGAGAGACAAGAGATCGTTAGATTGGTAGATATCAGATGGGTCATTTAATTTTTTATTTTAATGTACATTACACATTTTGGCATCATCTCATGGTCAGAATTATTGATACAAATTCAATAAAGAGTTAGAGCAGCCAATCTTAGAACTAATAAACAAAAATGCTGAAAGAAAGCGATTTCGTTTAAAGGCTCCAATCTTGTGGGTTGTCCTGGAGATTAATCTCCAATTCCTGCAGGCTTCAATTCAGCCCTGGAGAGTTGGTGACACCACCAAGACCGTCAGTAATTGATGCAGTGCTCCTTCAATACTGTCCCTCAACCTGGGCGGTGCTCCCTCAGTATTGCCCCTCTGACAGTGCAGGGCTCCCTCAGTATTGCCCCTCTGATAGTACAGCACTCCCTTAGTACTGCCCCTCTGACAGTGCAGTGCTCCTGCAGTACTGCCCCTCTGACAATGCGGTGCTCCCTCAGTACCTCCCCTCTGATAGTGCAACACTTCCTCACTACTGCCCCTCTGACAGTGCAGCGCTCCCTCACAACTGCCCCTCTGACAGTGCAGCACTCCCTCAGTGCTGTCCCTCTGACAGTGCAGCACTCCCTCAGTAATGCCCCTCTAACACCGCAGTATTCTATCTCTGCTGATCCTTAAATAGTGCAGTGCTCCCTCATTACTGACTCTCCAACAGTGCAGTGCTCCCTCATCTAGATTGTCAGTCTAGATTTTGCACTCTAGAATCTGGAGTAGGACTTGAATCCATTAACATCTGTCTCAAAGACATAAAAGAGAAATAGTAATTGAGCCACAAACGACACCATGGTAGCATGGTCCATTAAACTGCTACAGCAAAAACACACTCTTCTCCAGTTAACAGTTGCCATCATCCTCTCCATAGCTGCTCACCCCTCTGGAACTCTTCTCAAATCAGTTCTGGTCTGAAAGTTAGCACCTCCTATATATCAATGTTGCTGTGAGAATTGCATTGTTCAGATAAGTACCTTATTAAAGTCAGGTAAATGGTTATTGGCTCAACCTCCAAAAGAGTCTAAATGGACACAACAGGAACAGTTGCTGGGGGATTTTATGTGGAGTTCGTGTCTCTGCGGAGTGAGAAGTAGAATAAACTTGCTGAAGGTAAAAGACGAGCTGCTGTATTATTTCTCCATCATATACTGACAGTCAATATTATCACTCTACATTGTACCCTATTAACCTTGACCTACCCAGAGGCCACAAAACCACACAGGAGTACTGTTCCCTTTTATCAGTTCACATTGAAAGTTTGTATGTTTGATCATCTGCTTTCTGCATTTCTGAAACAGTTCTGAATTACAGGTGATTACAGGTAATCAAGACTATGGGGAAAGAGCTGGTGAACATTACTAACTGGATAGTTCTTTCAAAGATCCAGCCCAGACATGATTGGCTGAATGGCCTCCTATGCTGTACCATTCTATGATTCGCTTGTTAACAGATAGATAATTAGACATTTCCCACTTATAGGTTATGAAAGGGAGTGGTGAGTTTACCAGACTAGAAATCCAGAGAATGAGTTCAACTCCCTCGAGCACAATTTGAGATTATGAATTCAGTGTAAAAATATCTAGAAATGAAAAGCTGTTGGAATATCATTAAAACCCAACTGGGTCATTAATGTCCTTTGGAAAGGAAACTTGCTGTCCTTACCCAGTCTGGGCCTTAATGTGACTCCAGAGGCAATGTGATTGACTCTTAATTGCTTCTGAAATGGCCCAGCAAGATACTCAGTTGTATCAAAATCTTTATCAGTGATTCAAGAAGAAGACCCACTACCTTTAGAGATGGGCAGTAGATTTTGGCTTTACCAGTGAAGCCCATATTCTGAGAACTAATATTAAAAATAACACTTCATTCTGATACACAGTACCAGTAATTCATTGCAGTAGGAGTTTCACAGTAACTTCACTGCAATGTTAATGTAAGCCTTACTTGTGACTAATAAATAAACTTTAGTAGTAAGCTATGAGGAAATATTCGCTCTGTCGGAGAGATGTAGACTGAGACAAGAACATCCTGGTCATCTCGCTAGGATCACTTCAGTTTCACGTGGCCACAGTGAAAAGATGAAGATCCTACTTCTCTTCATTGACTCACTAAACATCAAACAATACCATTCTCAATATATAGAATTTACAGCACAGAAACAAGCCATTCGGCCCAACTAGTCTCCTCCCAATTCTCTTCATATCACCTATTAGCAAATCCTTCTATGTCTCTCTCTCTCATGTGTTACCTAGATTCTTCTTCATTACATCTTCTTCATTACATCTTCATTACATTCTTCTTCTATACATCTATGCAATTCACCTCAACTGTTCCCTGTGGTGCTGAGGTCCACATTCTAACCATTTTCTGAGTAAATAAGGTTTGCCAGAATTCCCTATTGGATTTTTTTGTGACCTTGGTTTGGGACTCCACCACAACCGCTTGATTAAGACTGCTTCCAATGAATGTTTGCTAAGCGGAGTTATTTTAACTCCAAATTTCAATGACACATATTGATGGCAATACAACTTGTAGGGCAACAAAGTCATGCCCACAAATGCACGCAATAAGGAGACTTTCATCGTGGGGTTTAGTGTGCCTGTATGTGCCCCAATGATCAGCATGGGGACAAGTGCAAATCCAGTTGCCTAACTCTGTCCTCCCTGCCTCCCGTTGCCAATGTTCCACTTGCTCTGTACCCAACTAAAAATTTCAGTAGCTTAGAAATTAGAATTTTCTGAAACCTCCAATTTCAACCTCTTGTGCACCACTTCATTCCTTCATTCGAGTATTGGCGGCTGTGACTTCCTCTGCCAAGGCCCTTGGCTTCAGGATTTCCTTCCTAAACCTCTCCGGAATCTCTACCTCTCCTTCTTTAACACTCCTTAAAATCCACTTCTTTGCCCAAGCTTTTGGCAGGGTTTTCCCAAGTCCAGAAATTCCAGCTCAAGGTCAATAGACCTTTAAATGGCCCGTCAAATTTTCTGTCCCGCCTGTGACGATTCCTGTGGTCGGCAAGTAGGAAAATTTACCTCATGTCTCCTTTTATATAACTCAGTATCAAATTTTGTATAACATTCCTGTGAAGTGCCTTGGGATGTTTTACTATATTAAAAGTGGCATATAAATGCAAGTTGTTACTGGTATGGTTACAAGGACAGGCTATTATAGAAATGCTGACATAATTGTCTTTTTTAAAATGATGAAGAGATTGAAGTCCAATCTCCTAGGTTAGATGCAATGGGTCTGAATGGAAGAATGAGCGGGGGGAGGGTGTTGAGTGTGTGCTAAATACATAGGCTAGTTGGAATGCTTAGGAGTATTTCCTTTCACAATGAATCATTGTCCTCTGGCACAGAGTATCCAAATGTGTAATGAGTGCAGATTCCCTGCAGACCTTGAGAGGGAACTGGACAAGTTCCAGAGAGATGAGGACATCCCCCAGTTATAGAGGGAAAGCTGTGGGTAGTTTGGGAATTCAGGAGTTGCAGGGTGGGGGAGTGGGGGAGGGGGAGGATGGGTGGCAGTGGTGAGGATCAGGGAGGGATCTCCCAGAGCTTTACCGAATTTGATCTCAATTTTATTATATGACTCTTCAGGAGATAGTGTGACTGAGGTGGGAATGGTCTATGCGATTGAGATGGGAATGGTCTATGCAATTGTATCGTGTCTGCATGCGTTAGGATCGATGGTCTGGGTGCCCTGTTCCCATTCTCCTTTTTCATGTGATCTTATAGCAAGAGGCCATTCAGTTCATCATGCCTGCTGGCCCTTTGAAAGGCTATCCAATTATTCCCATGCCTTTGTTCTTTTCCCAGAGCTCTGTGCAGTCTTTAATTTGACCCTTCAAGCTTTTACCCAATTCCCTTTTAGAAGTTACTATTGTTTTTACTCCCACTGTACATCACCTATCACTTCAACTTGCTGCATGAATACTTTTTCTTCATGTTTCCTGGTATATGTAAGGACATTTGAGTTGTCGTGTGACCATTCAATATGGGCTACTATGGACACACTATTAGACCAGAAAGGCTAGCTATTGTGAGGATAAAGGAAGTTTGTGGACGTACACATTATTAAAAAGTTCTTGTTAAAATGAAGCATAACTTCCAAGTTAGGCCAGCAAGAACAACAAAGTGTATGGCCCAATGCGCTACACTGGGGCTTTATGAAATACAAATTGACACCAAACCACATCTGGAGATATTAGGGCAGATGACCAAATACTTGGTCATAGAAGTAGATTTTAGGAGACACCTTAAAGGAGGTGAGATATAGAGAGGCGGAGAGGTTTGGGGAGGAAATTGTAGTTCTTTAGGCACAGCCACTAATTGTGGAATGACTGAAATCAAGGATGCTGAAGAGGAGGAAGGTAGAGATCTTGGAGGATTGAGGCAATGGAAGGGATTACAGAGATAGGGAGGGATGAGGCCATGAAAGGGCTTGAAAACAAGGATGAGAATTTTAAAATCAAGGACTTGTTTAATCAGGAGCCAATGTCGGTCAGCAACAACAGTGCATTTTGGTGAACAGGACTTGATGCAAGTCAAGACACTGACAATAGAATTTTGAATGACTTTTAAGGGTTGAATGTGGGAGGCAGTCAGAGAATGCATTGGAGTGTGGGAGGCTGGCTGAGGGTGCATTGGAGTGTGGGGGACTGGCTGAGGATGCATTGGAGTGTGGGAGACTGGCTGAGGGTGCATTGGAGTGTGGGGAACTGGCTGAGGATGCATTGGAGTGTGGGAGACTGGGTGTTAATGCATTAGAGGGTGGGAGGCTGGCTGAGAATTAATTAAAATAGAATCCCCAACAATGCAAAAAGGAGGCCATTTGGCCCATCAAGATTGCACCAATAACAATCCCACCCAGGCCCCATATATTCCCATATTTATCCCAGGTATTTGCCCTGCTAATCCCCCTGATGCTAAGGGGCAATTTAGCATGGCCAATCAATCTAACCTGCACATATTTGAGGATGTGGGAGGAAACAAGAAGTGCAAGTTAATACATTGATGTACTTATCTGATGAAATTGTCTACAATGTAATCATAAGAAAAGATATGGATGAATCCTCAACCACATTTGGTGAGATATTAAAAGCCTTTGACAAGTATTTTAATCTTCAAGTGTTGGAGAACACAGTGTTTAAAAATAGGGAGAGAGCACCCCCAGTCAAACAACAAAAGGGCAAAAGACAGTACTCAAGCAGACAATACTCAAGCAAACCACACAATGATGGCAGACCACGTCAGCAAAATGAAGTGCACAAGCTGAAGAGTTTAGTAAAAAGGAGGCTGAGAACCAACTAGAATGGCTTGGGCAGCACGGTGGCACAGTGATTAGCACTGTTGCCTCACAACACTAGGAACCTGGGTTAGATTCCCACTTGGATCACTGTCTGTGTGGAGTTTGCACATTCTCCCCGTGTCTGCGTGGGTTTTCTCCGGGTGCTCCAGTTTCCTCCCACAGTCCAAAGATGTGCGGGTTAGGTTGATTGGCCATGCTAAATTGCCCCTTAGTTTCCCGGGATGCATAGGTTAGAAGGATTAGCAGGGTAAATATGTGGGGTTACGGGGATAGGGCCTGGGTGGAATTGTTGTCGGTGCAGACTCGATGGGCCGAATGGCCTCCTTCTTAACTGTAGGGTTTCTATGATTCTTCTATGATAGAAGGACAGTGTGACCTTTTTGAAAAGACTGACACATTACCCAAATTACAACAGTAGGTGGCAGTACTGAGCCAGCTGTTAATGATTGACGGGAAAGAGAAAGTCATAGAACATTCCAAGCTGTGAGCAGACAATGAAGCCATGAGTAGCGCAATTACTGAACTGAAACAAGCTAAGGCTTTGCCAGAGACAGACCTGGATGACAATGAAAACACAATGAAGGACAAGGACAAAGCTCTACTGCTGAGATAGAAAGAAAGGACAGAAATAAGATTGGAAATAGTTTGTTTCAAAGCTGAATTGGAAACACAACATTCAAGCAGAGTATGTATCTTTGAAAATGCACGATGAATTAAAATCCTCAGTGAACCCTATTTTTCAAGGTCGGAACAAATAAATTTCTGAGGTGCCACAATAGTACAAGGAGGCTCTGAAAGAAACAAAAAGGTTGAATGTTGTGAAGAATGCAATTAACGAAAATCTGGATTGTGTTCTGTCTTGGTATGTACCCCCAGATAAGCACAAGAAGAACTCTGATTCCACTGGTGGCAAATCAAAGAGGGAATTGGAAGAACACAATCAGAAACTTGGCCAGGTACACCAACAAACATAAAACGTACTTAAAGAACTTGCTGCCTTGAAAGGCTCCTTGATCAATATGTGCCCCCGGGAAAACATGAGGATTTAAAAAATATGCTGAACACTACTTCAGAAAAAATATGTATTGGAACTATCAGTAGTGACAAAGCAATGTACCAAAGGGCAGAGTTAGACAGCAAGAACTGACCAAGAAAATGAACAGCTGATTGTCCTTCAAGTTGAAGTACAAAAGAAGTACATAATCCCATAAACAGCATGAAGAAATTAAGACTGCCTTGAACTATAGAATGGAGGTACAGCAGAACAAAGTAGAGCAAACTCTGTTGAATCACAAGAAAACTCAAGACAAAGTAATTGAGCTTCACAAAGAAAAGGAAAACTCATTGAAGGAACTTTGCATGCCACAAGAATCCCTCAGGCCAAACATTCTTGCTCTGGAAAATTAAGAAGCAAAGCAACATCAATTTAATGCTACTCTGAAAGAACTGAAGAACCAGTTGGCAAGGAAGACTGAGCAACATTCTATATTCTGTTATGGACAAGAGAGCGGGGGTTAATTTTAACAGCTCTGATTTCTCCTCTTGCCACCTGTCCATGAACAGAAAGGTGTTTTTGATTTGCTTCTGCCTTTAGTTTGATGTGATCCAATTTCTATTAATAGCCACGTAGCAAACTCATGATAGAGTGAACTCAAAGGGCTAGTTTACTTGCACAGACTCAATGTGAGAGGAATTGCCACATAGCCCCCTATGCACTCATACTGTAAAGGATAGAGAAAAGAAAGATTTACAGGGCAAAGACCAGAGAAAAGAGTTATTGTTTCATGTGTGTCCAGAGTCCCGAATTAAATTCCAGTGAGTTATTTCACAGCCTAAAAACTAATGTTATATAATTCAGCTATTTTAAAAATGTTAGAAATTGGTTACGAGAATATCTATATATATTTTACAAAAATATAGTGTGAGGTTTTAGTCCTCTGACAGTCCTCAGGGAGCCCTAACTTTACTGACCTGGCTTTGGCCTTGCTACACTCGAGCAACCATCGCTCAAGGTTGATTGGTGCTATTTCACATTTTTGTACATCTGGACCTTTCCCAGCTTTCTGCTCTCCTGCACATTTCTGCGAGCTGACTTTGGTCTCTTTTCTTTCACTGGTTTCACTTTGTTGCCAACCAAATCATTCCCAAGGAGAAAATCGATTCCTGCTACTGGTATTTCAGGGACAATTCCTAGAGTAGCAGGGCCTGTCTGAAGGTCACAGTCTCGGTGCACTCTTTGGAGGGGTGCGTGCAAACACACTGCTCCACTGATCAGGGCTTTGGCCTTTAGGCAGGGCTCAGGCTGGGGGTGGGGTTTGTCACTTAGGTGTCCCTCCAACATCAAGGACTGAATGGCCCCATGTCCCAAAGCTGTACAATGAACGTTCACATCCTGGGATGGACATGGGGAAACTGTCCCCGAGAGGTTAAAAACTGAGCGCCATGGACAAGATGGGCCAAAAGGCCTGTTTCCATGCTGATTCCAGGCCAAAGCTAAGGAAGCTCTCTGGAAGTTTGTCTGGCTCAAATACATATAATCTTATGCCCTCCAAGAGGTAAGTTTCAATATCAGGAGTCTCTGCCTGCTCTGCCACTCAGTCTACTGGGGTGTCCACCCAGGGACTACTCATTTGGAGTCCTATTAGACCAATAGGCTTCCCTCGCAATCTGTAGCACTCAGGTACAGGATGGCCTATTTTACTGCAAGGGGAACACACCGGTCTCTGGGCTTCTCCTTTCGGGTTGCCATGATGTGGAGTTGCTGGCGTTGGACTGGGGTAGGCAAAGTAAGTAGTCTCACAACACCAGGTTAAAGTCCAACAGATTTATTTGGTAACACGAGCTTTCGGAGCGTTGGCCCCTTCATCAGGTGAGTGAAGAGTTCAGTTCACAAACAGGTCATATATAGACACAAACTCAATTACAAGATAATGGTTGGAACGCAAGTCTTAACAGGTAATCAAGTCTTTACAAGTGCAGCAATGTGAGTGGAGAGAGGGTTAAGCACAGGCTGAAGAGGTATGAATTGTCTCCAGCCAGGAAAGTTAGTGAGATTTTGCAAGCCCAGGCAAGTCGTGAGGGTTACAGATAGTGTGACATGAACCCAAGATCCCAGTTGAGGCCGTCCTCATGTGTGCGGAACTCGGCTATCAGTTTCTGCTCAGTGATTCTGTGTTGTCGTGTGTCATGAAGGCCGCCTTGGAGAACGCTTATCTGAAGATCAGGGGCTGAATGCCCTTGACTGCTGAAGTGTTCCCCAACAGGAAGGGAACACTCTACCTGGTGATTGTTGAGCAGTGTCCATTCATCTGTTGTTGTAGCGTCTGTATGGTCTCGCCAATATACCATGCCTCGGGACATCCTTTCCTGCAGCATATCAGGTAGACAATGTTGGCCGAGTCACAAGAATATGTACTGTGCTAAATTCTCCCGCAGTGTTACCCGAACAGGCGCCGGAGTGTGGCGACTCCGGGGATTTTCACAGTAACTTCATTGCAATGTTAATGTGAGCCTACTTGTGACACTAAATAAATAAACTTAAAAACTCCCCGTGTCTGCGTGAAGTTCCTCCGGGTGCTCCGGTTTCCTCCCACACTCCAAAGATTGGCCATGTTAGATTAGTGTTAGGGGGATTAGTGGGGAGATGGGGACAGAGCCTGGGGTACAGGGCGCGATGGGCTGAATGGCCTCCTTCTGCACTGTGGGAATTTTATTATTAATGGACGGCGTGGGCGAACTTCGGTGTTTCTATACAAAAACGTGGTAATAATTCCGAATGATAATTATAATGATCAGTAATGATGAAAATGGGTTCTAATACCAGAGTTGTCTGCTGTGTCGTTGACGGACGGTGTCTTGCTTCCATTGACGGTTGCTATCCTGAGGCGAGCCGGCGCTGTGCTGGGGGGGGAGGGGCACGCCGCGAGCTGAGGAGGGGCGGGGCGCGCCGCGAGCTGAGGAGGGGCGGGGCAAGCCGCGAGTTGGGGGAACGGAAAAGGGGGCGGGGTCTCCGGGAGAGCGGCAGGAGGATGAGAGGAGTGGAAAAAAAGTGTCCTCCCCAGGTGGAGGAGAGGGAGGGGCGGAGCTATAGCCTCGCCGCAGAGAGTGGAGGGGCGGGGAGGAGGGGCGGGGCCAGGCCGGCTCAATCCGCAGTGCGGCTGCATTGAAGGCCACCGGCCAATCAGCGGCCAGCGTACCCCACACCCCCCACCATACGCAGCCCGCCCCCGCTTTTGTCTGATTGGCCACGCCGGGGGGGGCGGCGGCGGTATCACACAACGGGCCAGCGTGACTGGTGAGAGCTGGCTGTCAATCAGCATGACGCATGATTCAAGTTTGGTTGTGGCCAAGCGGCATGCGATTGGGGGGGGCGGGGGAGGAGGAGAATAAATAGGGAAATTAAAAGGGCGCGGAGCCGGAAGTAAAGTTAGGCTGCACGGTTAAGCTGCATTGTGGGTAAGAGAATCCATTCGGATAACTGGCGGTGGCGGCGGAGCTCCGTCTCTTTGTGCCGGCGACTCTGAGCTCCCCCCCCCCCTCTCCCCACCCCGCCGTCTCGACCTGCCATCTATGCGGTTCGGATTTTTAAAGGAAAAAATATTTAATGATTTCTCCCCTTCCCTCCCCCCTCCCGACCCATTTTATTTTTATTTCATTTTTGGGAAGCACTGAAACGAACGCGGAGTGACTGGGCGGTGCGGACGGTGAGGTGAGGTGGGGCCGGGTTCGGTGGGGAGAGCGGTGCCGCCGCCATTTTGTCACCGCTTGTTCGGCTGCTCACAAAATGGCGGAGGCGGCGTTGTTGGTCCGGGTTTCGATGCGATAACGCTTGTTGTTCGGATGCTGTTTTAGCAGTTTATTTCTCGTTTTCTGTTTGACGGAGTTGCTGCCGAGCTCGAGTTAGTAGTTATTCTCGGGTGAGGGGGAAAGAAGCGTTTGCTTTCTTCCCCCCCCCCCCTTTCCCTGCATTGGATATTTGTGCGCTCTGGCTAACGAGAGGCTGATCGAACATCGGATCGAGATCGTGGCCATTAAGGGAGTGTTTGGTTGGTGATTTTTCTCTCTCGCGCCCCCCCCTCCTTCCGTCCCTTTTTAAAGCAGCCGGTTCCTGGTTCGTCTACCCCCCCCCCCCCCCCCCAATGTGGCGGTGTTTCCTCCTCCATGTATTTCCCTGGGCTGTCTGTCTCTCTGCTAATTCATTGCTGGGTCCTCTATTGGGGAGGGCTCTCGCCTCCTTGATTGGTGTCGTTCCCCCCCCTCCAAATCATCGTTCCCACCCCACCAATCTTCGTTCCCCCCTCTCTTCCCCCCTCTCTCCCCCCCCCCCTCTCTCTTCTCTCTCCCCCCCCCCCCCCTCTCTCTTCTCTCCCCCCCCCCCTCTCTCTTCTCTCCTCCCCCCCCCCCTCTCTCTTCTCTCCTCCCCCCCCCCCCCTCTCTCTTCTCTCCTCCCCCCCCCCCCCTCTCTCTCCTCTCTTCTCCCCCCCCCCCCCATCTTCGTTCCCCGTTTCTAGGTCTTTATGTAGCTCATTCTGTGTGCTGGTTCTCGGCTCTTTGTTGCTGCTCCCTCCCCTATTTCCTTTTTCCAAATGTAGTGTAATCTCTTTGCACCCCTTCCTTTGTGGGTTTTTTGAGGGGGGGGGGAGGAATGGCGGTGGCTGCCTTCCCTGTATTCTCCTCTTGGATTTTCTTTGTCTTAGTACCTTGGTCTTTGTGCTGCCGTCTTTCCTGGACTCGTTCTTTCTCTCCCCCCCCCCAAAAAAAATCTCTTCTATCTCTTTCTCTCTCTTCTCCCCCCCCCCCCCCAAAAAAACCTTGCTGTTCTCGTTTTGACTCCTCCCACCACATCTGCAGATTGAGAAATAATCCTGGTTTAATTACCCTGCGTCATTGTGAGTCTATCAAAGACGAGCCATATTTTCTCTGCATTTACCCATTTAGGGTTGGTGCGGCCATACTTCCCTTTTGTGCAATGGGGTGGGTGGAGTTTGACTCGATGATTCATTGTTTGCCCCCTAAATTGTGCTGCTATAATAGATCAGAAGGGTGATTTTTTTTTTGTTGTTTTTCTCTCCTAGGTAACTCTTTCCCCACCCTTCCCTTTTTTTAAATCTTCTTCTTTTGGAAGTTTTTCGTTGTGTCAAGCCGCCAAAGTGGAGAGTGTGATCGCCGAAGGGGTTGCTTCTCGTTTCAGGTATCTATACCAGTTCAAGTGATTTGTTGTACCATTGTTTTGTATTTTGCAAGAATGTGAAGCTGTCAGACTTGGTAGGTCTTGTGAGGGAACATGAATTAAATTGCGTACAAGAAAATGCCTGGGTTTTCATTCAACCATTGCATGTTATCTTCAATGTTAATGGTGACTGCCAGACTCATAAATCCCCTCTAGGTTGTATGCAGAACAACAATGCTTAAATGATCTGAATGAGTTCCTTTGCTAGCTTTTCTTGTCTACAGAGCTTTCAAAATGGGGTAATGGAGAGTTCTCCATTTCATGGCTGATCTTTCTTTATGGGTAGTTAGAATTCTGTGGCATTAAGTGGTTCCTCCTGTTTGGTACGTAATATTACTTGATTTGAAATTGATATTTAAGGCTTCCTAGCAAAGCCATATGAGCTCTCGGTATTGTACTAGCTTCTCTGTTTTGATGATTACCCGTTTTCCTTTTAACAAGGACTGCAGGGACAAATATTGACTAGAATTAGATTGAATGTTCAATACCATGATTAGCTGCCGATTTGATATGAGCATGACTGGTAGTGCAAGGGTTGTTGGAAGCCATTTTTTGAGCTGAAGTATTTTCTCATCTTCCTAGTGCTTCTTTGGGCGGAGGAGGAGGTAGGGGTGCGCCTCAGCACTATCCCAAGACTGCCAGCAACAGGTAACTATAACCACCCAGAAGGACTATTAAAATTCTATTTTTGGGCCCTTTTTAAGCTGGCCCAACTCACTGACAGAGTAACTTACCAAGGCTATCAGCATTCTCTTCCCCCCCCCCCCCCCCCCCCCCCCCCCAAAAACACATTTCCCATGGCCCATCCACCTAACCTGCACATCTTTGAACTGTGGGGGGGAGAAGAAACAGTGGCCCCAGGGGGAATGTGCAAACTCTGCAGTCACCTGAGGTGTGATTGCTATTGCAAGGAATATTTTTGCATGGGATACAAAGTTTACAAACGTGGTTACTATAAACTGCCATTTTAAAACTCCTCTTCCCTACCATCTCCACCCTCCAACAATAAGATTTGATGGGCCAAATGGCCTCCTGTGTTGTGCCCAAACCCAAGCCAAAATTCCTTAGTTTTCGGGCTTCCATTGGATTGGTCCATGATTATGCTGGACAAAGTACTGCAGTAGTTTGCTATTGTCCTGCCGAATTGCTGATCATGAAATTTCCTGCTTTTCTAATACCTGCTACCAGGTGTATTGGAAGGACTTGCAGAATGATATAAATCTGTTGGTAATGCATGTTCCATGGCCGTCAGGGGCACTATTGATTGCATTCTCACCTCTGACTAGTATTCTGTCATCACCTTCGTGCTTGCTGCCCTACATGACTTATTTTTAAATAATAACACCCAATTTTGGAATTCTTGTCCTTACTTTCAAATCCCTTCATGCCATTAGAACATAGAACATTACAGCGCAGAACAGGCCCTTCGGCCCACGATGTTGCACCGACCAGTTTAAAAAAAAACAAACTGTGACCCTCCAACCTAAACCAATTTCTTTTCGTCCATGAACCTATCTACGGATCTCTTAAACGCCCCCAAACTAGGCGCATTTACAACTGATGCTGGCAGGGCATTCCAATCCCTCACCACCCTCTGGGTAAAGAACCTACCCCTGACATCGGTTCTATAACTACCCCCCCTCAATTTAAAGCCATGCCCCCTCGTGCTGGATTTCTCCATCAGAGGAAAAAGGCTATCACTATCCACCCTATCTAAACCTCTAATCATCTTATATGTTTCAATAAGATCCCCTCTTAGCCGCCGCCTTTCCAGCGAAAACAATCCCAAATCCCTCAGCCTCTCCTCATAGGATCTCCCCTCCATACCAGGCAACATCCTGGTAAACCTCCTCTGCACCCTCTCCAAAGCCTCCACATCCTTCCTGTAATGTGGGGACCAGAACTGCACACAGTACTCCAAGTGCGGCCGCACCAGAGTTGTGTACAGTTGCAACATAACGCTACGACTCCTAAATTCAATCCCCCTACCAATAAACGCCAAGACACCATATGCCTTCTTAACAACCTTATCTACTTGATTCCCAACTTTCAGGGATCTATGCACACATACACCTAGATCCCTCTGCTCCTCCACACTATTCAAAGTCCTCCCGTTAGCCCTATACTCAACACATCTGTTATTCCTACCAAAGTGAATTACCTCACACTTCTCCGCATTAAACTCCATCCGCCACCTCTCGGCCCAACTTTGCAACCTGTCTAAGTCTTCCTGCAAACTATGACACCCTTCCTCACTGTCTACCACACCACCGACTTTGGTGTCATCAGCAAATTTGCTAATCCACCCAACTATACCCTCATCCAGATCATTAATAAATATTACAAACAGCAGTGGCCCCAAAACAGATCCCTGAGGTACACCACTTGTAACCGCACTCCATGATGAATATTTACTATCAACCACCACCCTCTGTTTCCTATCCGCTAGCCAATTCCTGATCCAATTTCCTAGATCACCCCCAATCCCATACATCTGCATTTTCTGCAGAAGCCTACCATGGTGAACCTTATCAAACGCCTTACTAAAATCCATATATACCACGTCCACTGCCTTGCCCCCATCCACCTCCTTGGTCACTTTCTCAAAAAACTCAATAAGGTTAGTAAGGCACGACCTACCTGCCACAAAACCATGCTGACTATCACCTATCAATTCATTACTCTCCAAATAACTATAAATCCTATCCCTTATAATTTTTTCCAACATCTTGCCGACAACAGAAGTGAGACTCACCGGTCTATAATTCCCGGGGAAGTCTCTGTTCCCCTTCTTAAACAATGGGACAACATTCGCTAACCTCCAATCTTCTGGTACTATACCAGAGGCCAACGACGACCTGAAGATCAGAGCCAGAGGCTCTGCAATCACTTCTCTTGCCTCCCAGAGAATCCTTGGATAAATCCCATCCGGACCAGGGGATTTATCTATTTTCAGACCCTCCAGAATATCCTGCACATCCTCCTTATCAACTGTAATACTGTCTATTCTACTCCCTTGCAACCCAGTGTCCTCCTCAGCTATATTCATGTCCCCTTGCGTGAACACCGAAGAGAAATATTGGTTCAATGCTTCACCAATCTCCTCCGGTTCCACACATAACTTCCCTCTGCCATCTATAACTGGCCCTAAACTTGCCCTAACCAACCTTCTGTTCTTGACATACCTATAGAACGCCTTAGGATTCTCTTTAACCCTATCCGCCAAAGTCTTCTCATGTCCCCTTTTAGCCCTTCTAAGCTCGCTCTTCAACTCCCTCTTAGCCAATCTAAAGCTTTCTAGTGCACTACCCGAGTGCTCACGTCTCATCCGAACATAAGCCTCCTTATTGGCTTACCATTTCAAAATTCTCCCATCCCTAAGATCCTCAATTGCACTCCTGCAATCCAGTCTCTCCAACATCCACCGATTATGATCGCTCTACCATTGGTAACATTTCCTGCAGCTTGCAAAGGTTGAGTACTGCATCTCTCGACATTTTGTTCCTCAAAAATGCTCCCCAAAAAATATTGCTTTAGATCTGCCACCCTAATCTTTGTTTGGTTTTGTCTTGCTGTTCTTGTGAAGCACTTGGATGCTTATGTTTAAAAAGTGCTCAAGTTGTTAAATGTGGTTATACAAATACCAAAATAACATGTTACTTCAAAATAAGTGTGCCTTGTGTCCAAATGTTAAGGTGTCAGGTCATCACTGAAGTTCTCTCCTTTGCATTCTTGCACTTTTCTAAGTGCTCCATTGCATTTGGTTGGTTTCAGGAGAAATAACTACATAAAAATCATTGCCTGGACCTGGAAGCAGGCCATTTGGCCCATTTTGCCTGTGCTGACTCTTCCAAAGAGCAATCCATCCAACTCAGGCCTATTACAACTTCCTCCATTGGTCTGCAGTTGTTTCCATTTGTGTACACATTACTGCTTTAAGGTGTGCATTCCAGTATATGCATGCTTTTTTAGCAATTAACTACTGGAATATCACAAGGAACAAGAGTGCTTCTCTGTTGCCATCCTGAAATTGAATCTGGGTATTTGTATGGCCACTAATACTCCTTTTTGCCGCTGAGATATTGTTTAACCAGAGCTGCTTGTTTACGAGAGAGGATGGGTCAGATAATAATCATGTTGAGCTGTTGCTATAGACTTTGTTCCTATCTCTCTACAGCCGGATCCTGGGGGAAACCCCCAGGACCTAGCGTAAAGAGATGGGTTCCTTCCTGAAGCACTAAACGAGATGCCAACTCCTTGAATGAGAAAGAAAGACAAGATGGAATCTTCAGGAAAGTCAGAGGGTAAGTTTTTTTTATGATGAGGTTTTACAGCATTCTAATCTAGAATTATACATTGAATGATTCTTGGTTTGAGCCAGAAAGATACTGGAAAAAAATTAGTTTGAGGACTAGTTACATAGATTAAGTTTGTGATATTCAATAAAAATGGGGGTAAATATCTACTCTAGAAATCTAGAACAAGCCCCAAATAAGGTTATGTTTGGAAAAAGTGTTTCCTGGCAAATGGCACTGGAAACCTGGAACACTCCTTTGTAATAGATAAGTGGGACTACAATACAGATCAACCATGATCTGCACGGTTAGCACTGCTGCCTCTTAGCATCAGAGACCCAGGTTCGATTCCCAGCTTGGGTCACTGTCTGTGTGGAGATTGCACATTCTCCCTGTGTCTTTGTGGGCTTTCTCCGGGTGCTCCGGTTTCTTCCTACAGTCCAAAGATGTGCAGGTTAGGTTGATTGGCTATGCTAAATTCACCCTAGTGTTTTTTTGGTGGTGGTGGGGGGGGAGAGGGGGAAATTAGCAGGGTAAATGTGTGGTTATGGGGATAGGGTGGGATTGTTGTTGGTGCAGGCTCGATGGGCTGAATGAACTCCTGCTGTACTGTAGGGATTTTATGATCTAAATGAATGCCAGAATTGGTTTTTCAGGGCTGAATGACTGCCTCCTATTCCCACATGCAGCAAATAAGTAATCCTGGCTCCCAAGATTGTCTTCAATCAACCATATGAAGTAGAATGTCACCCTCTATGCTATAAAATCTATTTGGGTTGAGAATTACACTCGTTTCATAATGCCTGAATGAAGATCAGCTATCCTTGTCTAATTATTGGAGTTGAGATGAATAGAATGTTGGTTTTTATTGGAAGGGTGGAATATAACAGAATGAAAGATCATATGGAGTTGGTCTTGTTTTAAGGAAGCATATACGTCCATTGGAGGTAGTTCAAGGAAGGTTCACCCAAGCTTGATTTTCTGGGGTGAAAGGGTTGTCCTTCTGAGGCAAGGTTGAGCATATTGGGTCTATGTTCAAGAATGTTCAGAAGAATTGAGGTCTTACTGAAACATTGAGGAAACTTCAGAGTGCTTCTGGTGGGGAATCTAGAAATAAGAGGCAGTTTTATTTTAAAGGGTCTAGTTTAAAATGGAATTGAGGGATGGTTGCTATTTGAATGTCCCATGCCCCAGAGAGCAGTGTGACCTAGGAATGAGGGGAGGGTTATGGGGGGCAAGTAGCTGGAGTTGAAATCTTGATCTTATTGCATGTTAGAGCTAGCTTAAGTGACCATATGACTTGTTCCTGTATCTTGTGCCAACTCATGCTATATGTTTTCCATGGTTAGTAGTCGTCTGACCACAGTGGCTGCCAAAAGCATGGTAGCTTATTTTACTGTCCACCTTTTGCTTGTCTAGAGCACAATTGTCAGATCAGTGACCAGCTAACCCAGCTTAGACAAGGCACTGCCAAAAGCATATACCATACGAGAAGTCACTTTGCTGCTGTTGCATTCAGAAGGTCCCATTTGGGTTTTTTGGATGGGAAGGGGTTTTTGGATGGGACATTTGCCACCTATCTCAGTAAATTCATGGTATGTTCACTGAACAAAGAGCTTACTTCAGTTCTGGATTTCAGTACATCCTCCTCTTGTTGGACTTCACCTGAGTATAGAAAATATTTTGATTTATAACTAAGCATACTTGGCACATTTTCAGCAGAGAATAGTTAGTGCATCACTGTCCATAACTTAAATTGTCTCTTGAAAGCCATGGGTCTGAAAGGGAGATTAAGAAATGCCTGAAAATGACCATGTGACTCTTAGTTTACAGTTGCAGATCAAGATTTTTTTATTTGTTTGAATTGCTTGGTTCTTACCTCCCAGATGAGCGCACATCTATCTATACAATCAGCTGGAATCATTTCATGGTTTTTGTCTTACGGCTGATCAAGTGACCACTAATGTTAGATTGAAGTAGGTTTTGAGTGTCACTGGCTCCATTTTATATTTGTGAATCAGGCATTTCATTATTGTATATTCCATGGATGACCATAGCCAGATGCAGGCGAGTTTTAATTTTCTACTTGCATCTAATGTCCATATCTGCCATGGCTTTTGTGATTGAAGTTTATAATTTGAACTTCATGGAAGATTGAAGCCAGTGATTATCAGTTCTTTTTCCAGTTCATAAACCTACTATATAATACAAAATTAAATGTCATCCAGAGTTAAAGCTTGGATAAAAATGCTTTCCTTGTCTCCACTACAAACAACTATTCAGATTCCAAAATTGGGTGCTTTGAGATTGTGCTCTTTTATTGTGGCAATTGATAGGAGACATACATTATTTGTAGGTTTGCCTTTGGCAAAAAAGCACTTTGTCCAATTGACTTTTACTTGTACTGCAAGTCCAGTTCAATCTGATGCACAATTAGCACAGCAAAGTAAGCTTGGGTAGTAGGATTTCTTTGTGTGCCAAGTGAAATCAGCTTTCTCAGTAGAGATATTTTTGCTTGCTATGTTAACCTGCCAGGAAAGGAAATTGAGGATGAGAGCAGGAAAAGCTTCCTACTGACTCACCATCAAAGCCCAGATGTCCTTGTCAGTGCTTAGTCCTGACATTACTTGTATGTAGTAACAGCTGCCATGTTCTGGCTGTTCATATTACTGAGTAGCAGGATCTAATAGCAGTGGTTTAAAAACTGACTTCCAGGATTTGTGCAGCTTTCACCCAGCCGTTTATTAGGTTTATTTTGTGTTGATGGGTTGCAAATCTGACCCATGCATTTCCTCATAGAATAGAAACCCTACAGTGCAGAAAGAGGCCATTTGGCCCATCGAGTCTGCACCGACCACAAGCCCACCCAGGCCCTACCTCCATATCCCTACATATTTTACCCGCTAATCCCTCTAATCTACGCATCCCAGGACACTAAGGGGCAATTTTAGCATGGCCAATCAACCTAACCCGCACATCTTTGGACTGTGGGAGGAAACCGGAGCACCCGGAGGAAACCCACGCAGACACGAGGAGAATGTGCAAATTCCACACAGACAGTGACCCAAGCCGGGAATCGAACCCAGGTCCCTGGAGCTGTGAAGCAGCAGTGCTAACCTCTGTGCTACCGTGCCGCCCTGGAAGACTATATGAACTTGTACATCTTGAGCATTATGAAATGCAAAGTACCAACCATTTGACGTTTAGCTCTAACTGGCAGTTACTGTATAAGCATTGAAAACGCATAGTTTATAAATGGAGAATGCTACTGTAGAATATTTACCATGTATGACAACATTACACTTGTGGCCATTGGTCACTATTGGGTAATGATCATTCGACCTGGTAAGGTAAGGATTTTTAAATGCACAAATTGGTATCCTTGCACCATCTAAAATTACTTGTCAGTTCTCGGTTTAATTTTCCACTTGAGTATGCTCCATCATTAGTCATTATCTAGCCACAGTTATCCCTCAACTAATGGTGCCTACAGATTATCTGCTCACCCACCTTGTTTGTGAGGCCTTTGTTTGTACAAATTAACTGGCTACATTGCAGTACTCACTATACTTTTAATAAATAAGTGCCAAAATATGCAATCCGAGGGAATGGGGATACAGATGAACATGCAGTGGGGGTACAGGTGAACATGGCAGTCAGTGAGAATGGGGGTGCAAACATTATCAATTAGTTTTAATGTGAGAATTACTTGAATAAAGTGGTAGTGTAAAGGGTGGAGAGGGGCAGAAGTTCTTAGATTGTGTTCAGGCATCCAGTCCAACAAGAGTGGGTGCATTGTTGGACCTGGTTCTTGGAAATGAGGTTGGCCAAGTATAACAAGTGTCAATAGGGGGGGGGAACATTAAGAGAATGATTATTGTAATGTTTAGGATGATAGGAAAATAGGCAACCCAGGGTAAAAATAATTCACTGGGGAGGACCAACTTCAGTAGGGTAAGAATGGAGCTGGGCCAGTTAAACTGGAACAAAAGGTTGACGGGGAATGAGCTACCTTCAAAACACGGTCTGGATGCAGTCAAGATGTATTCTTTTTGAAAGGGAAAAGTAGGGCAAACCAATCCAACGTTGCTAAGGAAGAAAGTGCTTATGACAGGTGCCGTGTAGAAAATAGAGAACCAAGAGGAATTCGGAGGGGAGAAAGGCACACAAACTAAAGAGGGCATTGAGGAAAGACTGGTAGCCGACATAAAGGGGAATCTTCTAGGCATACAAGTAAAAAGAGTAGGTCCAACTTAAGGAATTTAGACTTGGAGGCTGGGTGCATGGTGGTATTAAATTAATACTTTGTCATACAAGGCGGTAGATACTAAGGACATGGTGATGGAAAAGGATGCTATCTCCCTTGAAGGATTCAACATTGATAATAGACTGTCAGTACTGAAAGTTGGTAAGGTATGAGGTCCAAATGAATTGCATCCAGGGATATTGAAGGAAGTGAGAATGAAAACTGCAGGGGTGCCTAATCTTCTAGACTTCTCGAGACTTTGGAGGAACCAGAGGACTGAAGAGTTACAAATGTTGTGCCATTGTTCAAAGGTTAAGAACGGCCCCAGCAATTACAGGCCAGTCAGTTTGGCATCAGTGGTGGGCCAGCTTGGGGTTAGAATTAAGTCATGTAGGTTGATTAGGAAGAGTCAGCATTGTTACCTCGTCAAAAAATGCCAGCAAGCTAAATGCAGTTTCCATTTAGAAAACAAAGATGGGGTAATGCTGTTGGTATGGTGTACCAAGACTTTTCAGAAGGCATTTGATAGTGCCCCCCACAGGAATAAAAGGGACAGTCGCAATGTTGTACAATATTGGCTGAATAATAGGAAGCAGAGAGTAATAATCAGTGGGTTTTTAGGCTGGAGGAAGGTTTGTAATGGTGTTACCCAGGGATCAATAATGATACCCTTGCTTTTCATGTATATTGATCTAGGGGTGTGGGAGACAATTTCAAAGTTTGCAGATGAAACTAAAACTTGGAAGTATTGCAAACTAAAGAGGACAGTGCAGAACTTCAAAAGGATGCAGACAAGTTAATGAATTGGGCAGATAGGGGACAGATTACGTTTAATGTGGAGAAGTATGATGCATTTTGATAGGAAGAAAATAGAATATAAATAAGGGGTAAAATTCTTAAGGGAGTGCAGGCCCTGAGGGAATCTGGATGTGTATGTCCATAGATCATTGCAGGTGACATGAGCAATTAGTACAGCATGTAGTATTCCAGGTCTCTTAATAGGGCCATAGTATCGGAGCAAGGAGGTTATGAGCTTGTACAAGAGCTCAGTTGGAATACCCTAGTTAGATCTCAGCTGGAATATTGTGTGCTGTTCTGGGTGCCACACTACAGGAAAGATGAGCATGTTGGAAAGAGTGAGAGGTTTACAAAGGTTCCAGGGATGAACAGTTATGAGGATAGGCTGAGGGAATTTGTGTTCAGAGTCACTAGTAGATGGGAAGAGACTTTCCTCAAGAATGAGGGTGCAGATTTGGTGAGACTGGTGTAGAAATACAATTCAGAATCATGAGGGGACTGGACAGAGTAGATGGGGAGAAACTTCCTGATCAAGAAGGAGGACATTGCTTCTGTGCAAATCAACAAACTCTGGCGATAACCTTATTCACAGTGGTATGGGTTTGGAATGCACTGTCTGGAAGTTGGTGGAGGCAGGTTCAATTGGGGCATTCAAGAGGGCATTAGATGGTTGTTTGGGAAAAGGCAAGGGAATTGCACAGTCATGATACCCATTTAGAGAGCCAGTGAAGATGAGATGGGCTAGATGGTCTCTTGTGCTGTAACGATTTTTCTGATCAGTTTTTATGTTGGGTATAAAATCAGTAGAATTTAGCTGCCTGCATACTCTATTCTGGGGATGAGTGGCACTGGCCAGGCCAATTACTAATTGTCCTTGATGGTGTTTGCACAGTCCATCTGATGTAGGTACTCAATGCTATTGGGGGGGGTGAGTTCCTCAGTGAAGGGGGTGGGGGGCGTTCCTGTTTTTCTGCTGTTCAGTTAAACTATTAAGAATTAGGACCCAACATATTTCCAGCAAAGAACATTGCTCCCAATATGCAGCCATTGCATTGTTAAAGGAAAATACAATACTTTTTGGTTAAGGATCATTTTACAATAAATCTGACCGGAAGCCCTTTGCAGCCAATTGGCTTTCAATGTGCAACCCCTATTGTAGTGTAGGGAGCAAGGTAAATACCACAAACTGCAGAATGAAGATTAAAATTGGGTAACTCCTGTGAGGTGGAGTAGTGAGGTAATTTCCTGATTTGTGGTTAGCATTCTTCAGAAACACCACATTTGTAGCCAGGGGAAAATTTTGTTGGATAGAAGATTGTGATTTTTGTCATCTTGTGTATGTGTGTACCAACCAGGAGGGATGGGCAGTCTGTTCTCAGGCTGGTAAATTTGTTTTGCTATCAAGGCCTACAAATGGGTTGAATGCTTCTATTTACTTGGTGTCAAGCTCCTTAGCACTTAATTACTTGGTCGTTCTCTCTCCCATGGTCATGAATTACAGAAATAAGCTTGGTCAGAGACTTCAAATGAATCCTGTTGTAATTGTGGTGGTATGCCTCTACTTTATACTCTGGAGTCAAATTTCAACATCCTGTGTTTAATCTATTTTCATATAGGTTGGAGCACAATGCAGCTTCAACTGCAGGGTAGCTTTGCTTTCCTTAAAATTTCCTGAAAGCCTTGGCCAGTCACTGTTGAACATCTTGTTAAACTATTGTTTAATGTTATGAAACTTGGATGCAGTTCTAACAGCAATGATGTTTGAGTGCAAAGTTGGTATGTACTGACATTTCTATTGTAAATGCCAAACTTCAATTGTACAGTACTTTTTTGGGCAATCTGTTCATTATAAGGTACCTGATGTACTTGCTGTGCAAATGACTTCAGGGGGGTTATTTTACAATTCACTCAATTGTGGCCAAATTGGTGATCAGTTTGTTTGTGTGGTTTAAAATGCCAATTGCAGTCTAATTGCATCTCTTGTTCCATGGAAGTAAGTTTTCAAGGTTAACTGTTTATTTTACCTCTGTCTTAATAGCTGTCTCCCAAGTAGATTTAGCAGAATGGTGGGCACTCCTCTGCCTCTGGTTTTATAAATTAGTATGTGGCAATTTGAAAGTATTGCTGGAGTTTTTTTGGGGGTGGGGGAGAGATTGAGGAAGTTGATACTAATTAGCCTGTTAATATTGCCCAATTCCCATATCAATCATACAGAATCCTGTAATCAAAACATTTTCTGCTGGATTTGCAGTTCTTACTGCTGAGCAGACCAATCGATGTTGAATGAATTTGATTTGTGTATTGGGATACCGTGAAAAGTATTGTTTCTTGTGCGCTTATACAGACAAAACATTCCTTCTCCCCTATATTCTATGAATGGTGAGTGCAGAATATAGTGTTACAGTCACTGCTAGGGTGCAGAGAAAAATCAGCTTAATATATAGTAGAATCAGTTTTGGCACAGCAGTGCTTTCAGTCCTGCTATATGTTCCCAACATTCACCATTCTCTCTGCTTTGTAGGTAATCCACCAGTCAATTGGTGTTCTGATTTATTTTGTTTAAATGTGATAGGTTAATGCACAGTTCCTCTGAACATTCCATCAATTTAAGATTGACTATAGTTGACTTCAATATTTTTATTTTCAGCATTTTGAACAAGCTTACTCCAGAAAAGTTTGACAAGCTATGCCTTGAGCTCCTCAATGTGGGTGTAGACTCTAAACTGGTCCTAAAAGGGATCATTTTACTGGTGAGTTGGTTTTAATCGCTATCTCAAACTAATTACATTGAGTGTTATAGCATTTTGCTCAGCAAGTTGACCTGGTGTTATGCTTTCCACATCTTTATATCACTCATCAACTTGTCCTTGTGTTCTCCCTTTGCCATTCTTCACACCAAATATTGTCCAGTTTCCATTTTAATGCATCTATGCCATAAACTTCAACCACTGGTCAAGGAGTTCTACACTCCCCATTCTGAAATCAAGAGTCTCTTGCCAGAATGGAGTCATTGCAATTTTCAGTCTTGCATTTCTCTCTCTCTGCACTTAATTGCTGTAGGATCTTCCTGCCTCAAAGTGCTTCTAGCTTGATTGGTCCTGTAAATTAGATAAATTGCCATCTCAATTTGTTGGCTTCAATTGGCTGATGAATAAAGAAAATTTGACTTGATTACATTGTGACCTAGTACTGAAAAAAGTCTCTTTTGAATCTCAGATAGTAGACAAAGCCCTTGAAGAGCCCAAGTATAGCTCACTGTATGCTCAGTTATGTCTGCGGCTAGCAGAGGATGCTCCTAATTTTGATGGCCCAACTCAAGAGGGTTTGCTGCAACACCACAAGCAAAGTACGGTAAGCAGAGCCCACTTAAAATCTTGCATATGTGATTGGAAACTGGTTTAATGGTGTCTGTGTGCTGTTAAGAAATATCCATTTATATTGAAATGCAACCTACTGATGTATTTTCAGACATTCAGGCGCCTTTTAATTTCAAAGCTTCAAGATGAATTTGAAAACCGTACCAGAAATGTCGATAGTAAGTATAATCTTAAAATACTGAGTATCTCTGTGCAAGTCAGTGTCAGTGTCTTATTAAGTCTTTTTTAAATTTTTAGTCTATGACAAGCATGATGGCCCTCTCTCCAATGAAGAGGAAGAGCAACGGGCTATTGCCAAGATCAAAATGCTGGGCAACATCAAATTCATCGGAGAGCTTGGCAAACTTGATCTTATCCACGAATCTATCCTTCATAAGTGCATCAAAACAGTGAGTGACTGATCTTGTGTTGACTAGCTGTTCTGTGTACTTTGTAGCTCCTGTGGAGCTCAGCTTAAATTGATTATGTGCGCATTTAAGGACCTCTAAGCATTAAAGTTCTTCCTTGATGCTCTCTTTCCATAAATATCGACTCAGCCAAATGTTGTGCCTGTATCTTGTCATGCACAGCATTTTGTTGTTTCACTGTCAGTGCTTCGTAAAATTGTTAACATTGTCCAGTTTCCAAGTTCAAACACTTTCAGTTGCCTAGGTCTCAATTCATTAGTTATGAAGATGTATTGCAGATGCTTTATGCTATATGAAAGCAAGATTCTTCCTACAGGTGTTACGGTTACTGTATTCTGCTGACAAATTGCTCACATTTTGGATGATAGTAAATAGAAATGCATTTTCATTTTTTTTCCTCTTAGCTTTTGGAAAAGAAGAAGAGAGTCCAATTCAAGGATATGGGAGAGGATTTGGAGTGCCTCTGTCAGATAATGAGGACAGTAGGACCTAGACTAGACCATGAAAAGGCCAAGGTAAAATTGTATGCCATGATGTATATCTATTTTGGGATTAATTTATTCCCAGCCATTGTTGCCAGATCACTAGCTCTCCAGTTCTGTGGCCATGTGAAGGGTTGTGGGGGGCACTTTTGGGGTGGAGAATAAATAGTGCAGGCCTTTTAGTACCATATGTGAATTAACCAGATTGTCATGGTTCCATTTTGGGAAAGGTTTTTGTGCCATTTTGCATTCTTAGAAATTGCACATTATGGGCTGATGTAGGTCATACAATATTCCAAGTCTTCCAATTTATTTGGGAGGGAAATTACCTAATTAAATTCAAGTGTTCTACACTTTGCTGTGATTTGTATTCATTAAAGCTGACACTGATAGCTGGCTGTGACTGGCTTAAGAATGTTTATAGTCATGAATAATGCTGACCTTCACTTGGTGTCCTTTAATGCTGTCCTGTTTTTGAAATATGTTGAGTAAACAGCTTCAATTGAATACTGATGTACTGAAGTATTCAGTGTCAACATAGTATTTCATGTAACTTGTTCAACTTTGAATTCAAGTGTTTAAAATACTTTTTGCCTTTCCTAGTCTCTAATGGATCAGTACTTTGCCCGGATGCGTTCCTTGATGCAAAATAAGGAATTGCCAGCTAGGATTCGTTTCCTGCTGCAGGTAACTTATTTCTACTTTCCAAATTTATACATTTTTAAGCTAATCTGAACATGAGGCTAACTCCTTTCCTCTATGTAGGATACTGTGGAGTTGCGTGAGCACCGCTGGATTCCTCGCAAGGCTTTTATTGACAATGGACCAAAGACGATAAACCAGATTCGTCAAGATGCAGTAAAGGTGGGGCTATAGCTTGGCTCTAAACTTAGAATTGTTGCATGTTAGATTGTGTTAAGACCATAAGACGTAGAGCAGAATTAGGCCACACAGCCCATCAAGTCTACTCTGCCATCCAATCATGGCTGATATTTTTCTCATCCTCATTCTCCTGCCTTTTCCCCATAACCCCTGATCCCCTTATTAATCAAGAACCTATCTATCTCTGTCTTAAAGACGCTCAATGACCTGGCCTCCTCAGTCTTCTGCGGCAAAGTGTTCCACAGATTCGCCACCCTCTGGCAGAAGAAATTTTTCTGTCCATTATAAAGGATCGTCCCTT
Organism: Mustelus asterias; assembly: GCF_964213995.1. Classification (NCBI taxonomy): domain Eukaryota; kingdom Metazoa; phylum Chordata; class Chondrichthyes; order Carcharhiniformes; family Triakidae; genus Mustelus; species Mustelus asterias. Next base: position 111,854,955 of record NC_135809.1, on the reverse strand, counting down.
TAGTCTGAGGTTGTGCCTTCTGGTTCTAGTTTTTCCTACTAGTGTAAACATCCTCTCCACATCCACTCTATCCAGGCCTTGCAGTGTCCTGTAAGTTTCAATAAGATCCCCCCGTCATCTTTCTGAACGGAGTACAGACCCAGAATCCTCAACCGTTCCTCATACGACAACCTCTTCATTCCAGGGATAATTCTTGTGAACCTCCTCTGGACCCTTTCCAAAGCCAGCACATCCTTCCTTAGATACGGGGCTCAAAACTGCTTACAATACTCCAAATGGGGTCTGACCAGAGCCATACACAGCCTCAGAAGTACATCCCTGCTCTTGTATTCTAGCCCTCGACATGAATGCTAACATTGCATTTACTAACTTGCTTGTGTTATCTGCAGGATTTGGGAGTTTTTATTCCGCCAGCTATGGCTCAAGGAATGAGGAATGACTTCTTTCTGGAGGGACCTTTTATATCACCAGGAAGGAAATTTGACAGAGACCCACTTGGGGGGCTTGCTGATATGTTTGGACAAATGCCAGGTACGCATTGGTTTCTGATTTGTCAAGTTCATAGTTGATCAAAGTCATACTTTTACCAGATATGATTCTTTTAAAAGCCTACATCTACTTTGTCTTTTATCTTGAAGGTAGTGGGATTGGTACTGGTCCAGGAGTAATACAAGACCGATTCTCACCTACCATGGGGCGACATCGTTCCAACCAACTCTTTAATGGGCATGGTGGGCATGTATCTCCTCAGTCACAGTTTGGGGAAATGGGAAGCAAGTCTTTTCTTAAATCTAATCAGGTGAGGAATGAGATGATTGCATGTCTTGTTTGAAAAACTGAACAACTATGGGTGGATTGCATTGACAGTCAAATTTTTTAGATATTAAATTCCAGTATATCAAAGCAGCTGATGTGTAACAGAGTTTAATTCATTCTGCGTTCCACGTTACTTGCTGTTACTTGAAATTGGTATCGAGCAATAAAGTTAGGATTATTGCTTCTGAAGAGGCTGGCACAAGATTGGCAATTGCATTAAATGATGTGGGCCATTTAGAATCTGAAAAGTGAGACTTGACTGAACCGAGATGCACTTCTGCAAACCAGCTTGGTGATGAGCAGTAAGCCACTGATTGACTTCATTGTTTGTAGGACAGCTGTAGCTTGTGGAGTGCATATTTGAGGCTGTCCTTCTGTTGTTTTGCATATTCAGTTTCAATCACATCCAGAGTTCCTGAGATTTGAGGTGCCCCTATCTTTGGAAGCCTAACTTCTGGGCTTTGGTTGCTGATGAACAAAAAAAACCACTGTTGGAAGGAGTGGAGTCCAGGACCTGCTCAGCTACTGGTTGGAGTGTGTTTGTCCTGTTGAGGCTGAGCCTGGCAGCAGGTAGTGTTGGCACAAGGAAGTGACAGTGTTCTATTACAGGGACAGAACCAGCATTACCATGGACAAAACCAGGGACACTCATCCCAGCAACCAACACAATCCAAAGGCATGCCTCCTCGGTTCATAAAGGACAGATCAATGCAGATGAGGTAATCTGAATCTGGACATATTCAATGGTTTGGTGCCCAATGATTAAGGAATGACGCGTTATTGCGAGGACTAATCTGGCAGGCTATTCCTACTATTAGACTTACCTTGACCACTACCTCATGCCCATTTTCTTTCTTTCCTTTTTCTTCTCTCTCCTCTACCCCCCTGCCCCCACTCCTCCAACCCTTTTTCTCCACCTGTCATGGATAGCTAGCCAGTGTCCTGTGAGCGTGATTGAGCGATGAGGGCAGCCACTTGAGTTTGAACCTGACAAAATAACCAGCTGTTTTCTAGATATCATCAGATATTTGGATCTGCATTTAAACCATATTAAACCACCTGTATTTGCATGTCGTGCTAACTGTATTGTAAGAGATTATTGACATCAAGGTTTGCCTTTTTCTTTATAGATCAGTTTAAGGCCTGCACAGTCATTTTTGCTGAATAAAACTCTAGTGCACAAGCTTCAACCACAAACGCCAACTATGATCCCACCAAGTGCACAGCCTCCTCGTACTCAAACACCACCCCTGGGGCAGGTATGGTTTGCTGAGGGGCCTTTTCAATCAAATTCCCATTGTTATTGTACCCTTCTACTTGAAGAGTAGAACCATAAGTAGCATTTATGAATGAAACCCAAGTTTTGGGAGGGTCGAGTCATTCTCTTGTTTGAAGAGTGTAGAATTGGGGATCTGTCTTAGAACAAGGGATTGGTCACTTAGTACTAAGTTTCTTCAGTGGCTTGTGGATCATGGAATTCTTTAGGGCTGTTTTTTTTGCAGATACTTTTGACTCCGTGGAAGTTCAAAGGGTATGGTGATATTGGGCCAAAGTGGGGAGAGGGTCTAACACTGATCTTGCTGGATTGAGAAGGACTTGAGGGGCTGAGAACTACTCCCATTTGTTACTTGTGATCTGATTTTAAATATTGAAATTTTGCATGTTGAGTGAGTTATTTAACTTGATTAGAAGAGGCACCAGAAGTTAATTTAAAAAAAAACCCTTTTGAATTTTAGCTCTAAGCAACTGACTAGTAATGTATTACCTCTTAGCCCCCTCAACTAGGTCTCAAAACAAATCCACCCTTGATTCAGGAGAAGCCTGTGAAGAACAAGAAAGCACCTTCCAAAGAAGAATTGATGAAACTGACTGTAAGTGAAATTTAATCTGCCCATTGAACTAGAAAAGTACTAGTCCTGAAAATTGTGGGTGTCATCGGCTGTATTTGAGTACTTGCTGTGTTGCTGTGGGGACCACAACTGCTGGACTCAAAATAATATTCCCAACATTCTAACTTTTGTTTCAGCATGCTGAATGATCAACTAATGCTTTTGTAGAGCCACCACAGTGACATGGTGTTGTATGTTTCCATAAGTAGTAAAGCACTATGAATATTCAGCCTTTGACTGCAGTTTCAAGTGGAAGATTGCTATGGGATATCTGACTGCACTGTTTGTAATGGAGTGTCACATACCATTCCCCATGCTGAAGCTTGAATCCTGTGTTCTCTCGTGATTCCTTTTGTAGGAAACTATCCTTACAGAGTACCTGACGAATCTTAACATTAAAGATGCTGTCAATGGAGTGAAAGAGATGAAGGCACCAAAGCCTTTTCTGCCAGAAATGTTGAGCAAGATGATTGTACACACACTAGATCGCTCTGATGAAGATAAAGAACAAGCTAGTACTCTGATAAATGCACTCAGGCAGGAGGGGCTTGTTACGGGTGAAAACTTCATGCAAGTAAGTGAATTTTTAAGTTTTAATCAAAAATGAGATGTGGAGCATTCCAATTGCTTTCCTGCACTCCCTGCAACTATAGACCTAATTGCATTTGCTTGTTTGAATGCTGTAGGAGTGAAGCTGCAGCATTATTGAAAGCATGCAACCTGTTTTGTTGTAGCCATATCTTGGCATACCATTTGAAGCAGATGGCCCTGCACAGGTTAATCCTTCAAATATGTTATACTTAAGATTTTGCATTTTACTGAAGCTGGTTATGTTGAGTTCCTTGACCAGTTCAGTTACAGTGCTATATTTTGGATATTTTTGGTTGGGCAGTTAGCTTGATGGGGTCAAGGGTTGTTTTGAGGTCAGGGTTGCGGGGAAAGCAGTGTGACTGATAAGTAGTACCTAGCCAAATTAGCTAAGTATTGAAGTGTCCACTTTTAAACAATTCTAGTTTTTCGACAGCTGGAATTGAGACGCTATCTGTAATGTTTATGTAATTTGTCATATACAGTGCATGCTATAAATTCCCTTAACTTTGATTGCAGGCTTTCCTGAATGTATTGGAGCAGTGCCCCAAGCTGGAGGGGGATATACCTTTGGTGAAATCGTACTTGGCCCAGTTTGCAGCACGTGCCGTCATCTCTGAACTTGTGACCCTTTTGGAGCTTGCCCAGCCCTTTGAGAATGGAACCCATTTCCCCTTATTCCTTCTTTGTCTACAGCAGCTTGCCAAATTGAAGGATCGAGAGTGGCTGACTGATCTCTTTCAACAGAGCAAGGTCAACATGCAGAAGATGCTGCCAGGTGTGTGCTTGCTTTCTTGCATGAGGGATGATTTTGAGATCATTGGGAAGCTAATTCAACCCACTCCTTTATAATTTGTGCCCCTATTGCAGTCAAAGTGATGGGATTTGATTTGTACTAATTCTCCAACAGCTGGCTGGTGGGTTAAAACTATTACAGTAGACTTTTCAAAACCAGCAGCTTCAACTGCAACCATACTGTATTTTGGGTTGGCTGCTGTGGGCAGTTTTGACCTATCTGGGTTGTGTGGTGAGGTGATTGGAATGCACAAATAGATTTGAGTGAAGTAAGCCTGGCCTTATACAGCACCTAGCTGAATAGTTCAGGCAAGTAGATTTTAATTGCGTAAAATAAAAGGTGCATGATTTATTTTAAAAATCCAGCTTCTGGGTAACTTTTTTTTTTATATATACACCTGTAGATGTGTTGGTTAGCTCCATGAGGTTACCATTAATTAGGCACTCCAATCTGCCATTTTTGACACGAGTATTTTCTGACTGTTGCAACTTTTGCTTCTTGCACTGGTCCAGTATAATCCATTTTTCTTTTCTTTCTCAGAGATTGACCAAAATAAGGATCGGATGTTGGAGATTCTGGAGGGAAAAGGACTCAGTTTCTTGTTCCCACTACTAAAATTGGAGAAAGAGTTGGCAGAACAGATCAAGAATGACCCATCCCCCCAAGCCATTTATAAGTGGATCAAGGATAACATTTCTCCCAAATTGCATACAGATAAAGGATTTGTCAATATTCTCTTAACCAGGTATATATGCACAGCAATGACTGATCATGAAGTTTTTTGTAGTTTAAGTATTCACATCTTGAAAAATGTCAGTCTAGGCTCCACCTTTTGCTTTGATTATTTGGGAAGTGGGAGAATAGTAAATTTTGAGCTATTGGAGCAGCCAATTTCTGCTTTACTGAAGTCCTGAGACACCAGAAGTCCTTGCTCTTCAGTACCATGTTTTCTTCTGGGGTGGGAAAGCACAGCTCCTTGTGTACTGCATTGAAATGTTAGCCTGTTTACTGCAGTCTTTGGAAATGTCCTTTGATTTTCCCCCTAAATTGTGGTGAGGCTGCCACAATGACCCTCCCTTTAGCCATATTATTAGCTTATATGAAGCCTTAACTTTTAATGGCTTGCATTTCGAATAAATACTGTTCCTTAAGCCGCATCATTCTGATATCTGCAACCCAGAGATTTCTATGTATGATATTGGGCAACAACTGAAATCTAGAAGGCAGGGGTGTGGGACTAAACACAACAAATTTCACAAACGTAATGATATGTAAGATTCTATGGAAGCTCAGTAACAGTTAACTTGCTGGGGTAGTTAAAAAGGCTCTGTTAATTGTTTCCAACCTGCTGTTTCAGCTTCCTGCAGCACATTTCAAAGATGGCCCCTGCTGAAACTGGTGACCCAACAAGCGTTCCTTCCAAAGAAATGTTGGAGCCAGAGAAGCAGCTGCTCCTGTCCTTTAAGCCAGTAATGCAGAAGTTCCTGCATGACCACACTGAGCTGCAGGTTAGCGCCTTGTATGCATTGCAGGTGCACTGCTACAATCACAACTTCCCTAAAGGTAAGATTTCCTGAATTTTTGCTATGTGTGGGAGTTGGCAATTTCATAAGATGTTTTGATTTCTCATGATGAAGCAGAAGCTAAAGTTGTAAATTATTTGGGCTGTCAGCTAATTTGTATAGATTAGGTTGCTTGTTGCATTCAATGTTTACATGTGAACTGATTCTTGCAGGTATGTTACTGCGCTTTTTTGTGAACTTTTATGACATGGAAATAATAGAAGAGGAAGCCTTCTTGGCATGGAAAGAAGATATCAGCCAAGAATTCCCAGGAAAAGGCAAAGCTTTATTCCAGGTAAATAGGAAGAGATCTATAGATTCCATGTAAACTGCTGAAATAACATGGAACCATCACAGAGCATGTTTCTCCACTTTTGTCAGCTTGCTTTTGGGTTCCAAGTAAATGGCCTTTGAGACTGTGACCACAGAAGTAAACTATTCAAATAAAGGGCTTGGGCCCTGTCTTAGTTATGAAGTGAGCACATTTATTTGCCTATCTGGGATGTTTTGCAGCTTTACTGCAGGCATATATAACTGGCCACAATGCCTAATCAATTTGTTGTAATCTCAATGTTAAACAGGATTTGACCAGTTTCTCTCCTCTCTCTCTCGCCTCTTTTCCCACCCCCCCACCCCCACATAAATTGATGCCTGACCCATCCTTTATCGAGGACTATTGGTGCACTAGACTTTGTCATGCTCTTGGTGTTGTGCTGAGCCCATGACCTTGGTTGAGGTTTGTCAACTGAACCTGGTGCTAATGTTGAAATGTGTGGCCGTGTCAAATCTGTGAAGTTGCAAGATTTCAGTCTTGAGTTATTAATCAACCTGATCTGACCTTGCAGGTGAATCAGTGGCTAACCTGGCTGGAAACTGCAGAGGAGGAGGAATCTGAGGAAGAGGAAGGTGACTGAAAACCAGCCAAAGCCTTAATAGTGCAAATATACTGTTGCTGTGATGTAACTGCGTTCATCCCAACCACTGCAGAGATTCATTCCACTGTTTTGCAGTATTTAGCGCAGGAGCATGTTCATGGCTCATTTCTTCTGCATAACCTTTAGTGTATGTCTTAAGTGTAGTGTACCATTGAATCTTAAGATTACAGTACCTTTTTAGGCAACTTTATGATCTATGAATAGCATGCAATAACTGAACCCTAAATTTACTCAGTGCAAGCAGTAGTTATAATGAAGACAATGCTGTTGGCTGCTGTTCTACATTGGTTGATTTTTACAAACTGAATAGCAACACCAAGACACTGTAGAAATGCACTTTGCTCAGCAAAATACTTGAGTCGTTGCAATATTTGATTTTTTTTCTCCCTCGGATTGTTAAAAGGAAACCTTAAATAAATTGGAAACTGTAATCACTGGGTTGCAGCTGTAACATTAATTTGCCTGAATTTCTACCTCCACTATTAGGCTTTGTTTTTAAGATGTGTGCCAGGGTTAACTATGCTTAAATCCTACAGCCTAGGCATTTGTACAAGTCTTTAAAGTCATTTTACATGTCACAATTTTGCTTTGTGCAGGTAAACTAGACATTAAAGTGCTTGTTTAAGATGGTGGGGTGGGAGAACATCAGTGGTGAGATTAATGGAACTAATCTTTCTTTGGACCCCTTTTATGTGATAGTAACAAAATGAAGCCTACTTAATTTATCAATTTGTGTTCACTACTTGTTCACATGCCCTGATTTTGTACAAGTAACTTGTATCTATAATAAACATTGTGATACTTGATGCCTTATTTTCCTGGTGGTTTTGTTTGAAGTTGGAGACTTTAATGGGTCACCAAAGGGCTAGCTTGTCTGCTTGCCCTGATACGGTCAGAATTGCAGCTATTGTGGTGCACCTACAGTAGTCATTTTCATAGATCGCAAATTTAAATGTTGCTTCTAAATTTAGTTTGGTCCATTATAAATTCAAACGCTTCCTGGGAGGTGATCGGTGCATGGCCATTTGTGGCAGTATATGTGACTCGTAACATGCTGAATAAACTGCATTTCATAGGGTTAATGCACATAGCTTTAGTGCTTTTACAGTTATTGCCAATATTCTTGTACACTAAACTGGTACAGTTGCACATTCCTGAATGTGCATTGTATACAATTTGCCAACTTGCTTTTCTGCCAAGGCTCAGCAGAGTGACATTCTGATGCATCAGTTTCCATCGGGTCAATAATGATGCTAATTTTGAACTTGTGGTTTTTCATCTAAAATTCAATTATTTTAAAATTGAACTCGGCATTGAAAAATAAATCCCTGAAATGTAAAATGGATTCCTGCTTGTCTTTGAACCCAAGGGGTGAAGCCAAGACATCAGAGTCAAGGTGAATCTCTGATAAGTCTTCAAGCCTGAAACTTGGGCAATGGGGTCATAGGGGTAAAATCCTAGTTTTTTTTTTATTAGGGGGGAGGAGATGGCAGAATTGAGCATAAATCTTGTGGGGAAAATGTACGACACTGTAAACAGCTAATTGAGAGGGTTCAGTTTTAAAAACCAATCTAGCAACCTACAGGTTATTTAACATTCTTTTAAAAATTTGTGAAGACCTGGATCCTCAAGACTTTAGCCAAGTAATGTTAGACTGCACTATATTCTGACATCAATGTAATCTGGAGACAAAAAGGGCTGAAGATGGAGTTTTGAATGTAGCAGAGCAAAGAATTTCATAGATTGATCTTTAAAGGGGCACTCCTGTGGATTTTTTGGCTCCTTAGTTATCCAGGCTGGTTTCATTTTGGACTTAACCAGAAGTTTTAATCACTGACTTTTGAATTGCATGCCAGTTTCTCAACTGGTTCCCCTGTGTATTGTAAGACAGATCTGTATTGGAAGTGCTATGTGCAGGCTGATTTCCACAAACCATTAACACATTTCTTTGCATCATACAACTCATTTCCCCCTTGTGACCAGGCCCATGCTCAATTCTTCCTGCAAACATACAGTAATTTGCTGTAATGATGGGTGAAGAGAACTCCAATTTCATTGGAGACATAATCATGAGGCGAGGGATCTTTGCCTCTTTCTGTAAGATTAACCATGTTAAGTTTATTCTAAGGTTTTTGAGTGCTCCTGTTGCAGATCTTCAGTACATTGGAGTTGGTCAATCAGCCCCTGTAGCCTGTTCTGCCGTTTGCTCATCAGTTTGTATAACTGGTTAAATGTTGCATCCAAGTGAGCTGTTTAACCTAAATGTGCAAAATGCACTTGGGTTTAAATGCTAGTCTGCGCAGATGTGACCTGTGGACCATGGACACTCCAGGCTTTTGAGCAGTCAAAATATTTTTATACAAACGAGTGCTGTTAATCTGAATCCTCAGACTTTACAATAAGCCTTGGAGATTTTTAAGATAAAATTTGAATTGGGCAGAACAGCCTTGAGGCTGAATGGGTTACCCCAATTTCTATGTTGAATAGCTTCTCTACAGATTGACTCCATGTAACAGTCATCTTTCGGTTAACACTTTTTGTAGCAGAAACACTTCTACCCAGTGTTCAGGTTTTATCATTACAAATAAAACTGGCTGAGCTGTGATTCACTTTAGACTCCAGTGATCTGTAAAGCTGAGCATGTTTGCCAAGATTTCAACTTTTTGTAACAACTGAGCAAATTGGAATGTGAGTTAGTTGAAGTGAAACTTGTAGCTTCCTGTTTTTTTTTCCTGAAGCACATGGCTGGAAAGAGCATTTTTGGTTTGGTGCAATTCACTTGTCTAAAGATTTAACTTGCGGATTGAGTAACTTCTGGATGCTGAGTTTATTGTATTTATTCCTTGTTCTAGTAGTGAGTTGGCTACCAAAGCACTAGATTAATGGTAGGAGAACTGGTGCATAGAAGACTGGCCCATCGATCTTTGTTGGGTTTTTGCCCGGCTTGGTTCCACATTCCTGCTCTTAAATCTGTCACCACATTCTCCATTCTTGAGCTCCTATTGTAACCAGGTGAGGACTGGACAAATGGCTCCCCTCAATCAAACAAGGTAGGGATATGTTCGGCACAACTTGTGGGGCCGAAGGGCCTGTTTTGTGCTGTAGTTTTCTGTTTCTAAGGGTAATTTTTCCAGTTCTTGAGTTAACACTTGCCAGGTCTGTGTAACTGGTTCTTATTTGTAAAGAATCTCAGGTTTTCTTGTTCAAAGATTAGTTTTACATTTAAACCAAAATATACCCTGACTAATGTCTGTACACAAATAGATTATGGATTGGTCATGTTTCAATTCTTGGACTCTATGATTCTAATTTGGTCTTGATAGTTCAGATTTTAAAACGTAGAGCCCTAGAGTTGAGTTCTTCAAAATCTGTTTACTGGTGAATGGAGACATTCAAGAACTAATAGACAGGGTCCAAACTGGTTGGGGGCAGGAGCTCTCCACTTGGCTCAGCTGCCGGTCCAGTTCTGCTCAAATCCCATTTGTCCACACAGCATGCTGACTGGTCATGTGATCTTTCCAACTGCCATAATTCAAACTATATTCTAATAGCACAATTAACTAGTGAGCTATCTTAATTAGGTTTTTGTCCAAGCAATTAACCCATTATTTTGGATACTGCAAGAGGCTTCCTTTTTGCCCATAAGATCTATGGAAGGTTGACAAACCCGTGGTTCCTATTGGCTGATGGGTTTTGCAGAGTTGCTTCCCTTCCATAGGTTTGGAATGTGATTGTAGGTTCAAACCACTTTGTTTCCAAAAAATCTCGAGTCCAATTCATTTTTTTTTTGCTGTTGAAGAAAAGTTTAGTTGACATGTCTTCATAACACATTTTCAAGCCGTGTTCCAGATTCCAACAACAGGAAAGAATTTCTCATCTCCCCCACCTATTACCTGAGTTATTGGTACACTCAACAGAGGGAACTCGTTTTTTTAATCAACATTTCTCATCCTGAAAACCTGATATTGGATCACCTTGATGCACTCCGTTCCAGAGAGAACAGCCCTAGTGTTTCCAATCTCCAATTCCTCATCTATTTTACCTCTGAACCCTAAGGCTGTTTACACGTGTCCTGAAGTGTGGTGTCAGAATTGTCCATTATATTTCAGTTAAGTTTATAAATCATCTCAGCAACTTAAACTGAAGTAACTCATCTTTTTTCACACCTTATTGGCTTGCCTTGCACCTTAAAGAATTTGCATATATGGACACAGTGCTTTAATCAAAATTGTGAATTTTTATTTAAATATAGTTTGACACCATGTAGGGTAAATGATCCAATTTCCAGAGAATTAAAAGTGGTGGATAAAGCAGAGGAATAGGATTGGTAGCTCTAATCAAGAATGACTAATTGCCCTCCCTCTGCTGTAGTGTTGGAAATTATAAGTAGTTTTTCTCGTATCAATTCCACCAGTCTCTAGAGTAACAACTCTGTTCAAAATGACCTGAGGAAATTCTGTAGCAGTTGATCTTTGACCTCTGCTTCTATATAGTGATTAGGTCTTGTGGACTTAAAGGGCCAGTATTTGGTATTAAATACTTGCCATTTATCTGGTTTAATACTCCTGTCCTTGGAGGCATCGGGCTAAGATGTATCTACTGTGAGGGAGTTGAGAACTTGGTAAAAAGATACAGTAATCAGAGAAATTTCTTAGTGTAGTGGTATGTGGAATTTGTCATCATAGAATGGCTAAGACATGGCATCACTGCATTTTAAGGGAATGCTAAATGGGGAGAAAGGAATAGAAAGATGTTATCAGGTAAGGTGAAGAATGGGAGGAGGTTCATGTGAAGCATAGACCAGTTTAAACCAACAGATCTGTTTCTGTACAGTGGTGTTGATGTAACTTGACATTTAAACTAATCCTCAGATCTTCAACGAACATTGACATGGTGGCTTAGCTAAACTGCACATCTTTACTTCTGATGGATTACAGCAGTTCTTGCATTCTCTTCTCTTCAAGGTTCACTAAATAGTTGAGATTTCATCTTTCCTTTTGGATGTTGCTGCTTATCTTCACCTGAAAGCTAGAAAGCACAGGTTGATTGTGACATGAACCATGAATGCTCATTTGGTGCACAAGAACATGAAAAGCAGTACTGAGGAGAAGGGGCAACCTTAGAATATGTGCTTAAGACTTGGGGGGAGGGGAGGAGAGACTTGAACCCATAATCTCTGGATTCTGAGGTGAAAATGCTATGCTGACGCTTCTCCATTTGCCCACTGTTACACCAAATCCCTACATGCTTTCCATACCAGATAATCCTAATTGATCTGTCTTTGAAGTTCCAATTGAACCCAAGCACCTACAATGTTTTAGAGGTGGGCTCCAAATTTTTATTACCCTTTTGCGTGAGGAAGTGCTTCCTGACATTGCCCCTCTCTATCCAGCTCTAATCTTAGTCATGTTCTGGATTCTCTCAATAGAGAAAATCTCTCATCAAATCTTCCCATCATTTAAGCAGCTCAATTTTCCCTTTATCACATTCAAGGAAACGCGTTTAGTTTGTGACCTGTGATTATAATTTAAGTCCTTGTCTTATTCTGGTGAATGTGTCGCACCAGTCTCCAATTACAACTCCGAAAGTATTTTAACTCAGCGGCATTACAGAAATTGTCATGCCTAGATCTGTTGCGAACTAGCAGATTGGAAGGGCGGGGGGGCAGGCAGGGGAGAAAGGATTTTTTTTGTCCTGCCTGTCACTGGAATCACAGAGCAGACCATGCAAAGGTCTGTTGACCTTAGGTGGGATTTTCCTGTTTTGGGGTGAGCGTGGCCATTCTCTTCCCTTGCAAAGCTGTGGGGCTGGAAAAGATTACAAATTTAAATGGAGGGATAGGAAAACAAGGATGAGAGTTTTATACATTGGGAGCCAATGTAGATCAATGAACAGTATGATGGGTAAACAGGATTTGGTGTGATATGGGTACAGATATCAGAGTTTGAATGAAATTAAATCGCTTCCCTTGATTTTCATCTCAAACCCATTAACTCCAGCAAAGGCTGCCAATTAGTTGAAATGTCACTTGAGCTGTTCCAATAACTATAAGGATTCTGGAGGAGGTCTGAGGCTAGAAATTTTGCAATTATATTTTACTTCCTGATTCCCCAATACAAGATGCAAGTTAGAAGTGTAATGGAATATGCCACTTGCTCACATCAGTGCAACAACACTCGATGCTTGACACTGTTCGAACCAAAGCAGACTGCTTTATTGGCAACCCATCCACCACCTTGAGCACTCACTCCCTCCACCAGAAGGGCACCGTGGCCACAATGTATACCATATACAAGATGCAATGCAACAACTTGCCATGGTTTCTTTGACAATATTTTTCAAACACAATCTCTATTATCTGGAAGAACATGGACAGCAGATGCATTTGAACACCAGCACCTGTAAGTCTCACACCATTCCAAATTAGAACTGCATCTTCCTTGTCAAATTCTGGAACTCCCATTGCCAGCAGCACCGTGCGTGTACCTACACAAGGACTACTGCAGTTTAAGAAGGTGACTAACCCCTACTTAAGGGCAATTAAGTTTGGGTAATAATTACTACCTGTTGCCCACATTTATTCCAGTCATGCAGCTTCAATAGAAGTCTTTGTTGCCATTTTTCCAAGGCTATCATGTCATATTTGGCCAAATTTCAAAAGCTGTAATTATCTCGGAAGAGGGTTCTGAGTTCACTGTTTGATTGACAGTTTAAAGAGCTATTAAAGGAGTCTCTCCCTTTGATGTGGCATCTGAAGAGCAGCTCGAGGAGGTTTTCTGGTGCAGTGGTAGTGTCTATACCTCTAAACCAGAAGCTCTAGGTTTCAATCCCACTGTGGCATTCAAAACATTGACCAACAGGTTGATTTATCAAACTGCCTATCCTTAGAATCCATAGAATCTCTACAGTGCAGAAGGAGGCCATTAGGCCCATTGAGTCTGTACCAACCACAATCCCACCCGGGAATTATTCCCGTAAGCCCACACATTTATCCTGCTGATCCCCCTGACACTAGGGTCAACTTAGCATAGCCAAACAACCTTAACCCGCACATCTTGGACTGTGGGAGGAAACCGGAGGAAACCCACGCAGACATGGGGAGAGAGTGCAAACTCCACACAAATAGTGACCCACCCGAAGACAGAACTGAACTTGGGTCCCTGGTGCTGTGAGACAGCAGTGCTAACCACTGTGCCACCATGCCACCCTTCCAGTATGGCAGGCTGTAAGAGTGGAAGAGTCGCTTGGTCAGCCACATCTGTGTATTGCTTGCAGAGTAACAGCCTCCCCGTGTTAAAAGATGCCACGTCCAGGTTCTTGCCATGAGTATACTTTATTACAAGTATTCTTGTTCTCCAGGCTTCGAGTGACTACCAGAGAGAGAGTAGATGGTTGTTTTTATAAGATGTTAATCCCCATGAGATTTAAAATCTTTGACACAAAAACAGAAAATGCTGGAAAATCTCAGCAGGTCTGACAGCATCTGTGGGGAGAGAATAGAGCCAACGTTTTGAGTCTAGATGACCCTTCGTCAGTACTTCGTAAAATCTTTGAATAGGTTTCTAGAATGGGAGATTTTTTCACTGTAGGAGTGAAATTGTTAGAGGTTCATTGGTTTCTCATCTCTACATAGTTCCTGAGGTGGATACTCGGTGAGTTGGCATGAGTGTATGCAATGCCACGGAGTGGGGTGGAGGAAATTATTTGGCAATGAAGGGCCATGGGAGCATGAGTTGGGCTGGAAGCTATGAGGTGCTATGGGGCTTGGTGGAGGGGTGGGAGTTGGAGGGCCTAACAGCTTCCGAAATAACTGGGATAAAGTCCCAGATAACCAAGACTGGCCTTCTAACCAGCCCACCTTGGCACTTGTCCACCCTTACAAAGAACAGAGAAAATTACAGCACAAGATCAGGCCCTTTGGCCCTCCAAGCCTGGACTGACCATGCTGCCCGACTGAACTAAAGCCCCCTACCCTTCCGGGGATTGTATCCCTCTATTCCCATCCTATTCATGCATTTGTCAAGACGCCCCTTAAAAGTCACTATGGTACCTGCTTCCACTACCTCCCCCGGCAGCGAGTTCCAGCCACCCACCACCCTCTGTATAAAAAACTTGCCTCATACATCTCTCGCACCTTAAACCTGTGCCCCCTAGTAATTGACTCTTCCACCCTGGGAAAAAGCTTCTGACTATCCACCCTGTCCATGCCTCTCATAATCTTGTAGACTTCTATCAGGTCTCCCCTCAACCTCCGTCGCTCCAGTGAGAGCAAACCAAGTTTCTCCAACCTCTCCTCATAGCTAATACCCTCCATACCAGGCAACATCCTGGTAAATCTTTTCTGTACCCTCTCCAAAGCCTCCACATCCTTTTGATAGTGTGGTGACCAGAATTGAACACTATATTCCAAGTGCGGCCTAACTAAGGTTCTTGTTGCCCCCTATGCTCTGCTTTCCCCGAGCCCATCCCAACCCTCCCTCCCCCAGAGCGGAAATCATGTGATTTGGAATACTTTTTATGGAGATGGGTCTAGTGAGTCGGGAAAGTTCCTGACTCTAGGTACCTGCTTCGGAAGGGAAAATCCGGCCCATGGAGCGCAAAAGCAAGGAAGTAATGCTAAATTTTTATAAAACGTTGGCCAGGCCCCAGATTTGTGCTCAATTCTGGAGACGTACTTTATTAGGAAGGATGCCAAGGCTTTGGGGAAGATGCAGGGGAGATTTACTAGAATGGTTCCAGGAGTAAGGAGCTTCAATTGTGGAGAGACTGGAGAAGCTTAGGGCAGAGAGGCTAAGGGATGATTTGATAAAGGCGTTTAAAATCATGAACGGTTTTAAACAATGAACAGTGGCAGGAGGGTCAGTAACCACGGGACACTGATTTAAGGTGATGGGTAAAAGAACCAGAGGCAACATGAAGAAACATGTTTTTATGCATTGAGTTGTGATCTGGAATGTGCAACTTGAAAGCAGATTTGAGAGTAACTTACAAAAATACTTCGAAGGGGAACACTTGCAGAGCCATAGGAAACGACGAGGGGAGCGAAACTAATTGAATGGCTCTTTCAAGGAGTCAGCACAGACACAATGGGCCGAATGGCCTCCTTCAGCGCTTTATTATTCTGAGTCTAGCATTGGAGCCAACCTGTGCACACTGAGTCTCCACAAACAGCAGTGTAGTAAATAGCAAGATTTTTGTTGTGTGATGTTGGTCGAAAGGTGAATACCAAACCATGTTTGGCTGTCAGTTCCAAACTAAAGCAGTAGCAATATTCAGTAATGGTGTCCCGACTTTAGAATTGATGCTTGTCGTGTTTTTTTTACCTTAATCACCATTGTCTGCGGGAAGCCAGAAGTAATTGACAACCTTCCTGCCCGTACTGGGAGACGATATTTCCTTGCGCTTCACGGGTGGGAGGTCGTTGAAGTAACCCTGTGCCTGTCCCTCACGGCCGGGCGAAGCTGTGCGACACCTCAACCTGCCAAAGGAAACCACTTTAAAATCTCGGGGAAACTGCGCCCCTCTGTAAGAGACACGAAACATCTGGTGGAAAGGAGTTCACAATAAAAATGTTTACGTTGACTTTAAGCTCAGTTTATAAAACCAGAGATTGAGACCCACTGGAGTTCCACCCAACAGCAGCATCCAACACCAGAGTCGCCGATGTTTGGGGGAGGATCCCCAATTATTCTTGGCAGGTGCAGCACCACAACGTGAGTGCCAGAGTGAAGGGGGCTGGGAAGGTGGGGGAAGGACAGAAGGAGGCCACTCAGCCCCTTGAGACTTTTCCACCATTCACAAATCGTGGATGATCGATCCCAAAACTCCCGTCCACCTGCCTGACCTTGGAGAGACTTAGAAGATGTTGGAATCGATCCACACTGAGGAGAGGGGCAGCTAACAGTGACTTACTTGGCAAAGGGCAAGTTATTTTTTTATTCAGTCGTGGGACATGGGCGTCGGTGACTGGCCCAGCATTTATTGCCCCACCCTAGTTGCCCTTGTTCAGAGGACAGTTTAGAGTCAATCACATTGAGTCTTGAAGCTCTGAATCAATTTAAGAGTAAGAACAGTGAAGGCTAAAAAGCCAACAAGGGAAGTGCTTGTGACATCAAATCTCAGAGATAAGGAAGGGCACAGAGAGTGGATTACGGCACCAGCATCCTCAAACAGGCAGTGTCACTTAGATGGATGTATGGAATCTCAGTGAAGTGCCATACAGAGGTTTTCAAATGAGCAAATAACCCACAGCTTCTTCCTGTCCACCATTTAGTTTATTAGTGTCACACGTAGGTTTATATTAACACCGCAATGAAGTTACTGCGACTGTTACAGCCAGGAATTGAACCCGGGTCCCTGGCGCTGTGAGGCAGCAGTGCTAACCACTGTGCCACCGTGCCAGCCTGATGCGCACCAATTACAAAAGAGAAGTGCCTCATTATTTCAGTGTTCAGAAGCTTACCTTTCAGGATTTATATGAAGCCAGTCATCAGTTTCAGCAAAGTCTGCCTCGCCTTCCTGCAATAATCCACAGATAGAACTTACATGTATACCATTGCTCCGTGTCATTGACTGATTCATAAACACAAACGCAGTCACACAAAATATTGGTAACAATGAGTTGGAGCGAGCACCAAGTGATCCACCTGAGGGAGCAGACGGGGCCTCGATTCAACATTACATCAAAACGCAGCACCCAGTGCAGTGCTACACCTCAAATTGCTTAACAACACAATGAATGGAATGACCCAATAATATCAGTGGCCTCCACATGAGTCTCCACCTTCTTGATCCCTTAAGCAACAGGTGGGGATGTGGGATTATCACCACACACATCTCCAGTAGGGAGGCTGGGCTTGTTCTCCTTACAGTAGAGAAGGCGAGGTCGAGATAATAAGTGTGTTTAAAACCATGAAGAGTTTAGATTGACTTTGGGTGACACAGTCTTTAGCACTGCTGCCTCACAGCACCAGGGACCCGGGTTTAATTCCAGCCTTGGGTGACTGTCTGTGTGGAGTTTGCACGTTCTCGCTGTGCATGGGTTTCCTCCGGGTGCTCCGGTTTCTTCCCACAGTCCAAAGATCTGCAGGTTAGGTAGATTGGCCATGCTAAATTGCCACTTAGTGTCCCAAGATATGCAGGTTAGGGGGATCAGCAGAGTACATATGTGGGGTTACAGGGATAGAGCCTGGGTAAGAAGCTCTGTCGCAGAGTCAGTGCAGACCTGATGGGCTGAATGGCCTCCTTCTGCACTGTAGGGATTCTATGAATCTATGAGAATAAATAAAATGGAACTGTTCCCTCTGGCAGAGGACACAGATTTAAGATGATTGATAAAAGAACCAGAGGCTACATGGGGGGGGGGGGACAAGCTTCTACTCAGTAAGAAGTCTCACAACACCAGGTTAAAGTCCAACAGGTTTATTTGGTATCACGAGCTTTTGGAGCGCTGCTCCTTCATCAGGTGAATCCCCAGTCCAACGCCGGCATCTCCACATCAAAGCTTCTACTCAGTAATTGTTTTGTGTTTGAGGGGAACTGCCTGACAGGGTGGCGGATACAGATTCAATAGTAACCATCCAAATTAAATTGAATAAATAACCTGAAGGAGAAATGTGGAAAGAGCTGGGTTTTACATGTTTTTCAAGTTTATTTGAGTTTTGGAGATAGCTAAATTGGGATGTGATATCCCTGGATTTCCAGAAGGTATTTGATATGGGTAATGGTGTGTGGGTAATATATCACCCATGGCTAGAGGACTGGTTAATGGGTGAGATTAAACAGTTTGGGTTTATACTCACTGGAATTTAGGAGGATGAGAGGGGATCTGATTGGGGTATATAAAATACTAAAAGGAATTGATAAAGAAAATGTAGACCAAGTATTTCCCCTTGTGGGGCAATCTAGGACAAGAGATCGCAGGTATAGATTGTGAGGGTGTAGATTTAAAATTGAGATGAGGAGGAACTTCTTCTTGCAGAGGGTGGTGAATTTGTGGGACTCGTTGCCCCATAGCGCGGCGGAGTCTGAATTGCTGAATGATTGCAAGGAGATAGATATATTCCTGATTTTAAAAATGGGTTAAAGGGATATGGGGAACAGGCGGGGAGGTGGATTTGAGACCGGGAAGAGATCAGCCATGATCTGATCGAATGGCGGAGCAGGCTCGAAGGGCTGAATTGCCTACTCCTGCTCCTAATTCCTATCAGCAGAGAGTAGGGATAAACAGGGCATTTTCAAGTTGGCAGACCGTGACTAGCGGAGTAACCACAAGGCGCAGTACCAAGGCCTCAGCTATTTACAAATCAATATTAACAACTAGACAAAGATACAGACAGTAACACATCTAAGTTTGCTGAGATTACAAAGTTTGGTGGGAATGAACGCTGTGAAGAGACAAAGAGGCAGTAAAGAAATAGAGACAGGTTAAGTGAGTGGGCAACAAGATGGAAGATAAGAGTGTAATGTGGGCAAGTCTGAGCTTACACACTTTGGTCATAAGAATAGAAAAGCAGAATATCTTTCAAAAGAGGTGAAACTTCTAAATGTTGATCATAGAATCCTACAGTGCAGAAGGAGGCCGTTTGGCCCATCGGGTCTGCACCCACCGCAATCCCACCCAGGCCCTATCCCCACAACCCCATATACTTACCCCAGCTAGTCCCCTTGACACTAAGGAGCAATTTAGTATTGCCAATCCACATAACCCGCACATCTTTGGACTGTGGGAGGAAACCGGAGCACCCGGAGGAAACCCACGCAGACACGGGGAGAATGTGTAGCCTCCGCACAGACAGTGACCCAAGCTGGGAATCAAACCCTGGTCTCTGGCGCCGTGAGGCAGCAGTGCTAACCACTGTGCCACTGTGCCGCTCAACAGAGATTTGGGTATACGCGTACGAGGAACTCAGAAACTTAGCATGCAAGTAAAGATCAGAATTTGGAAGGCAAATAGCATGTTGTTCTTTGTTGCAAAGTTGCTGGAGGGATAAAATAGAGAAGGTTTGCTACAATTGTTGAGGGATTTGGTCAGACCACACCTGGTATTTGCTACAGTATGCATAGTTTTGGTTTCTATATTTCAGGAAGGATATACTTACACTGAAGATGGTTCTTGGGATGAGAGGGTTGTCCTATGATGAGAGGCTGAGTGAATGGGATTTATTTTCTCTGGCGTTTAGAAGAATTAGAAGTGACCTTGTTGGCTAAAATTGCCCTTAGTGTCCTGGGATGCGTAGGTTAGAGGGATTAGTGGGTAAAATATGTAGGGATATGGGGTAGGGTCTGGGTGGGATTGTGGTCGGTGCAGACTCGATGGGCCGAATGGCCTCTTTCTGTGCTGTAGGGTTTCTAAGATTTCTAAGAAAGCATACAAGATGCTGAGGGGGCTTCAAACTGAGAGGCTATTTCCCTGACTAGAGAATCTAAACACAAGGGCAGAATCTCCGGCCAAAGGATCATTAAGACTGAGATGAGGAGAAACTCCTTCACTTAAATTTTGGACTCGTCTGGCCCGTCAGTGAGTGTAATCGAGGTTGGCTTAGATTTTTGATTTCTCGGGGAATCAAAGATACGGGGTGCGGGCTAGAAAATGGAATAGAGGCAGATTGTCAACCGTGATCATGTTGAAACAGAGCAACCTTGAGGGGTTGAATGGTCTACTCCTGCTCCTATTTTTTACATCCTCACAAACTGGATTGCTCTTTGTAAGAGGCCATGCAGACTCAATGGGCCGATTGGCCTCCCTTCTTGTTGGACTATTCTGTGATTCCATGAACACAGAAGTGTCCAAACACCACACCTGGCCCCAGATGTAATTTTGAGCTGAGAAACCAAAAAGTAAACCATGATTTTGATGCAGAGATCTACAAATATTTAATTTTCCACTTACCACAAAACTCTTTGGGATCCGGTCTGTTTTAGCAACACTGAGTCGCTGGTCACATTCTGTCCTGCACAGGAAGTATGTCTGGAACTTGGCTTGACACTGGGGACAGGAAAAATCCATTTTTATGTTATCGTTCATTCCCGGGGTGTGGGCATCATGAGCAAAGCTGGCATTTATTACCTGGCGCTAATTAAAGTTTATTTATCAGTGTCACAAGTAAGGCTTACATTAACACTGCAATGAAGTTACTGTGAAAATCCCCTAGTCGCTACATTCTGGTGCCTGTTCAGGTAAACTGAGGGAGAATTTAGCACAGCCAATGCACCTAACCAGCACGTTTTTCAAACTATGGGAGGAAACCGGAGCACCCGGAGGAAACCCACGCAGACACAGGGAGAATGTGCAGACTCCGCACAGACAGCGATCCAAGCCAGGAATTGAACCCAGGTCCCTGGTCCCTGGCGCTGTGAGGCAGCAGTGCTAACCACTGTGCCACCGTGCTGCCCATTAACATATGACCATATAAATTAGGAGCAGGAGTAGGTTATTCAGCCCCTCGAGCCTGCTCCGCCATTCAACGAGATTACAGCCAATCTGTTTAGGTGTTTTGAGTTCTACATTCCCATTGAGCACCGATAACCATAGATTCTTGATAGACAAGGGAATCGATCTACCTCTGTCTGAAAATTATCCAGTGATCCCACTGCCTTCTGAGGCAGGCTTTTCCAAAGTCTCACATCCCTTCTGACAGAAAATAAAATCTCTTCATCACTACAATTTTGTCTTTTAAAAAGCATTTAGACAGTTACATGAATAAGATGGGTATAGAGGGATGTGGGCCAAATGCGGGCAATTGGGACTAGTTACTGGTTAAAAAAAAGATGCAGCATGGACAAGTTGGACGGAAGGGGCCTGTTTCCATGCTGTAAACCTCTATAACTCTTGCACTGAGAAAGAGGCAGTTGAC
Source organism: Mustelus asterias (assembly GCF_964213995.1). Taxonomy (NCBI): domain Eukaryota; kingdom Metazoa; phylum Chordata; class Chondrichthyes; order Carcharhiniformes; family Triakidae; genus Mustelus; species Mustelus asterias. The sequence goes on along the minus strand of NC_135809.1, from coordinate 111,833,514 downwards.
GGCATTCCTGAATCGCTGGGAGAAGATGGTATTTGATTCTTTCATGAGTGTGAATGTCACTGTCATGGCCAGCATTTATTGCCCATCCCTAATTGTCCTGAGAAGGTGGTGGTGAGCCGCCCGCCACCTTGAAACACTCAGACAACTTGATGCAACTGATTGCCTTGTCAGGGCGCTTCAGAGGGCAGCGAGAGATAACCAGCGAGAGTTTGGTTTGTGTGGACCAAGGTCAACAGGTTTCCTTCCCTGAAGGATATTAATGAAGCAACTGGCTTTCTAACCAACCCACCAGCTTCACGATCACATTTACCGAGACCCGATTTTTATTTTAGGGAAGGGAGAGAGTGAGATGGTGAAGGACTTGCATAGCTCATTCACAGAGGAATGATGGGCCAAACAGCCTCCTTCTTGTATCATTCTGTGTCTCTATGGAACAGGTAAGGTTGAAGCAGACTGTTTCCAGGAGACGTCAAGAGCAAGGGGCCTCCTAGCTTAGCAGAGGTGATTTAGAACAGAGGTCAGGAGAACCACCTTCACTGCGAGAAATGTGAGGATGTGAAATTCCTTTCCGGTGTTAGTGTTTGAGGCAGAATCTAGTATCGATATTCACAACACAAGAAATAGAAGCAGGAGTGGCCACCAGACCCTTCAAACCTGCCCCACCACTCAATACGATCAGGGCTGATCCATACCGGCCTCAACTCCTTTTCTGTGCCATTTCCCCATAGCCCTCTCTCTATTCCTCGATCTATCAAATATTTATCCACCTCCACTTTGAATACTTCTCATGATCCAGTCTCCACCATCCTTTGGGGCAGGGAATTTCAGAGATTCACCACCCTCTGCGAGAGGACACTTCCACACACCTCAGCTTTAAATGACCGGCCCTTTATCTTGTAGTGATGTCCCCTTGTTCAAGACTCTCCCACTAGTGAGAACCTCTCACCATCCACCCTGTCAAGCCCCCTCAGGATCTTATATGTTTGAATAAGGTCACCCCTCAGGATTAGGTTGGAGAGCTGAATGAAGGAAAATGAGTTGGAGGGTGTTGGGAACAGGGTAAAGATCATTAGGATTATTTGCTCATGTGGAGAGTAAATACCAACACAGAGTGGATGGGCCCAATGGCCTGTTAGAAGTTCTCGGAGGGCAGGATAAAACCTACAGCTTTATTCTTCCTTTTTGCCTTCTCTTCCTCTTGACTCCTCAGGATGTCACTCAGGGAGTCGTGCTTCTGACGCCACAGCTCACATTCTCTGCTCTTCTCCTCCCTCTGGTGCTCGGCCACCCTCTTGTATCTCTCCGTCTCACACTGCAGCCGAGACGCTTCGTCAGAGGCCACTTCAGCTGCAATGGCTGCTCGTCTCAGGACAGCCTCTCTGCCGGCACAATGACAGAGCACAGAGATTAAAGAAAGAAAGGATTTACACAACACTTTTCACAATGTCACCACATCGCACATCCCTTCCCACTAACCCTATTTTGAAAATAATGCAATGGGACCATTTACACCTGTCTCCACGGACAGACAATTGAGAGTTTTAACATCTGATTGAAACATTGAACTTCTGACAGTGCAGCATTACCCAGTACTGCCCTTTCCAATGGTGAAACTGTCCCTCTGACAGTGCAGCACTCCCTCAGTACTGACCCTCTGACAGTGCAGCACTTCCTCAGTACTGACCCTCTGACAGTGCAGCACTCCCTCAGCACTGACCCTCTGACAGTGCAGCACTCCCTCAGTACTGACCCTCTGACAGTGCAGCACTTCCTCAGTACTGACCCTCTGACTGTGCAGCACTCCCTCAGCACTGACCCTCTGACAGTGCAGCACTTCCTCAGTACTGACCCTCTGACAGTGCAGCACTCCCTCAGCACTGACCCTCTGACAGTGCAGCACTCCCTCAGTACTGACCCTCTGACAGTGCAGCACTCCCTCAGTACTGACCCTCTGACAGTGCGGCACTCCCTCAGTACTGACCCTCTGACAGTGCAGCGCTCCCTCAGTACTGACCCTCTGACAGTGCAGCACTCCCTCAGTACTGACCCTCTGACAGTGCAGCACTCCCTCAGTACTGACCCTCTGACAGTGCAGCACTCCCTCAGCACTGACCCTCTGACAGTGCAGCACTCCCTCAGCACTGACCCTCTGACAGTGCAGCACTCCCTCAGCACTGACCCTCTGACAGTGCAGCACTCCCTCAGCACTGACCCTCTGACAGTGCAGCACTCCCTCAGTAGTGACCCTCTGACAGTGCAGCACTCCCTCAGTAGTGACCCTCTGACTGTGCAGCACTCCCTCAGTAGTGACCCTCTGACAGTGCAGCACTCCCTCAGCACTGACCCTCTGACAGTGCAGCACTCCCTCAGCACTGACCCCCTGACAGTGCAGCACTCCCTCAGCACTGACCCTCTGACTGTGCAGCACTCCCTCAGTACTGACCCTCTGACAGTGCAGCACTCCCTCAGTACTGACCCTCTGACAGTGCAGCGCTCCCTCAGTACTGACCCTCTGACAGTGCAGCGATCCCTCAGTACTAACCCTCTGACAGTGCAGCACTCACTCAGTACTAACCCTCTGACAGTGCAGCACTCCCTCAGTACTAACCCTCTGACAGTGCAGCACTCCCTCAGTACTAACCCTCTGACAGTGCAGCACTCCTTCAGCACTGACCCACTGACAGTGCAGCGCTCCCTTGATACTGATGCTCTGACAGTGCAGCACTCCCTCAGTACTGACCCTCTGACAGTGCAGCGCTCCCTCAGCACTGACCCTCTGACAGTGCAGCGCTCCCTCAGTACTGACCTTCTGACAGTGTGGCACTCCCTCAGCACTGACCTTCTGACTGTGCAGCGCTCCCTCAGCACTGACCCTCTGACAGTGCAGTGCTCCCTCAGTACTGACCCTCTGACAGTGCAGCGCTCCCTCAGTACTGACCCTCTGACAGTGCAGCACTCCCTCAGTACTGACCCTCTGACAGTGCAGCACTCCCTCGGTACTAACACTGACAGTGCAGCACTCCCTCAGTACTGACCCTCTGACAGTGCAGCACTCCCTCGGTACTAACACTGACAGTGCAGCACTCCCTCAGTACTGACCCTCTGACAGTGCAGCGCTCCCTCAGTACTAACACTGACAGTGCAGCACTCCCTCGGTACTAACACTGACAGTGCAGCACTCCCTCAGTACTGACCCTCTGACAGTGCAGCACTCCCTCGGTACTAACACTGACAGTGCAGCACTCCCTCAGTACTGACCCTCTGACAGTGCAGCACTCCCTCGGTACTAACACTGACAGTGCAGCACTCCCTCAGTACTGACCCTCTGACAGTGCAGCACTCCCTCGGTACTAACACTGACAGTGCAGCACTCCCTCAGTACTGACCCTCTGACAGTGCAGCACTCCCTCGGTACTAACACTGACAGTGCAGCACTCCCTCAGTACTGACCCTCTGACAGTGCAGCACTCCCTCGGTACTAACACTGACAGTGCAGCGCTCCCTCAGTACTGACCCTCTGACAGTGCAGCGCTCCCTCAGTACTAACACTGACAGTGCAGCACTCCCTCAGTACTGACCCTCTGACAGTGCAGCACTCCCTCAGTACTGACCCTCTGACAGTGCAGTTCTCTTTTAACACTGCTCTGTAATGTAAACCCTGATTATGTGCTCGTGGGTCTGGAAAGGGATGAGTTAAGAATAGAAGTGGGTGTAGGTGGAGAGAGAGGATGGGGGGGGAGAGGAGAAGATGTGGAGAGGGAGAGGTTGGAGAGTTGGAGAGAGTTGGATCCGGGTATATTCCTGGCTGGGGGTCAGGTTTAAAGCAGACATTGGTTGAAGTTTGGAGCCCCTGTGGGGTGGGGAAGCACGAGTGTTGTGTCGGGGTTGGGGGTTAAGAATGTGGCACTAACAATGAAGCAAATCTCAGAACTGATGAGGCCCTGGATGAGCAGCAATGTTAGATACTGAATGTACAGAGGGAGGAGAGGGGAAGGGAGAGGAGAGAGGGCTGGAGGGTGGGCTGAAGGGTTCCTGCAATCACCAGTAATGATGGGACAGGTTGTCACACAATGGGAAGGAACAGAAAAATCCACACCTATCTTTGAGTTGTGAAAGTTCTTCGAGTAGCTCCTTCCTTCTCAGTGCCTCCTTCTCTCTCTCAAATTCCAAGTTCCTGATTTCTTCCAGCTTCAACTGGTTTTCCCTTGTCCTCCATTCCAACAATGATTCGCTTTCCAAGTAATTTCTCTCTGTCAGTGTTAATCGATGTTGTACATCTGTTAGCTACGGATCAAACATACCTCCATTTAGCGCCAAAGGAATTCATCAAAACAAGCTCACTGCTGCCTCACAGCGCCAAGACCCGGGTTCGATTCCCGGCTTGGGTCACTGCCAGTGTGGAGTTTGCACATTCTCCCCGTGTCTGTGTGGGTTTCCTCCGGGTGCTCCGGTTTCCTCCCACAGTCCAAAGATGTGCGGATTAGGTGCATTGACCCGAACAGGCGCTGGAATGTGGCGACTAGGGGAATTTCACAGTAACTTCATTGCAGTGTTAATGTAAGCCTACTTGTTACTAATAAATAAATAAACTTTAAAATAAATAAAATTTCAAACACATTTGGGGAGGAAGCTGTGGGATTCAGGAGTCTGTTTTGAAGGGACTCGCTGTCAGGCTTGAAGGGGCAAAATGTGGGATCCACTTATATTTTAAAAGATTGGAGTTTAAAACAAACAAAATAGAATACTGAGAGCCTGTGATAGAGTGGATGTGGAGAGGATGTTTCCACTAGTGGGAGAGACTAGAACTCGAGGGCACAACCTCGGAGTGAAGGGAGGCTCCTTTAAAACTGAGATGAGGAGGAATTTCTTCAGCCAGAGGGTGGTGAATCTTTGGAACTCATTGTCACAGAGAGCTGTGGAGGCCAGGTCATTGAGTGTCTTTAAGACAGAGATAGATAGGTTCTTGATCAATAAGGAGCTCAAGGGTTCACAGAAGCCAAAAGAGAAAGTGCTGGAAAATCTCAGCAGGTCTGGCAGCAAGGTTTGACAAAAGGTCATCTGGACTCGAAAGGTCATCTCTTTTCTCTCCTTACAGATGCTGCCAGACCTGCTGAGATTTTCCAGTGTTTTCTCTTTTGGTTTTAGATTCCAGCATCCGCAGTAATTTGCTTTTATCCAGGATTCATAGAATTCCAACAGTGCAGAAGGAGGCCATTCAGCCCATCGAGTCTGCACCAACCACAATTCCATCCAGGCCCTATTCCCATAACCCCTCATATTTACCCTACAAATCCTCCTGACACTAGGGTCAATTTAACATGGCCAATCCACTAATCTTTGGACTGTGGGAGGAAACTGGAGCACCCGGAGGAAACCCACGCAGACACGGGGAGAATGTGTAAACTCCACACAGACAGTGACCCGAGGCTGGAATTGAACCCGGGTCCCTGGCGCTGTGAGGCAGCAGTGCTAACCACTGTGCCACCATGCCACTGTTACTGGGAGAAGCAGGAGAATGAGGATGAGAATCACATCAGCCGTGATTGAATGGTGGAGCAGACTCGATGGGCCAAATGGCCTAATTCTGCTCCTATATCTTATGGTCTTACAGTCTAAAATTATACATGCAAAAATATAAATCAGGAAAAGAATTGTGGGAGAGGGCCTGATTAGAACTGGAAGAAATGTTCCAATTACCCCACAAAGAGACAAGCAAACTGGGGCCCATATAGATACCCATAGCCAAACCTTTTATTTGCAGGAAAGGAGAAATTTTTGAGTTACAGAACAAGTGCAGCTAGGTGTAGGAGAGTGGTGGCCGATGGGGATTGTCAGGCTTCTGCTCTCGGAAGAAATGGAGAGCTCTCAGACCCTATTGATGGGGAATGGAGGTCTAGAGGGATTGGATGTCCATAGTGAAGATGAGGCAGTCAGGGCCAGAAAACTGGAAACTGTTGATACTGTAGAGCATCAGAGGAATTGTGAATGTAGGTGGGAAGGGACTGGAGAAAGGGAGAAAGAACGGAGTCAAGATAGGAAAAGATTAGTTCTGTGGGTTGGGAACAGGTTGAGATGATGGGTTTACTAGGGCAGTCCTGTTTGTGGATTTTTGGAAGGAGGAAGTTCGGGCTGTGTGGGGTTGGGGGCCTAAGAAGTTGGAAACTGTGGAGTGAAGATCTCCAGAGGTGATGAGTCAGTGACATTCTGGAAACAATGGCTTGATGTTTGCTGGTAGGGTCGTGGACCAGGGGAAGGTAGGAGGAAGTGTCTGAGAATTGGCATTCAACATTTGTGAGGTAGGGGTCATTTTTGAGTTACAGTCACTGTTGTAGGAAACACAGCAGCCATTTTTTGCACAGCAAGGTTCCACAAACAGCAATGCCACAATGACCAGCTAACTTGGTGTTTGTGATGCTGATTGAGGGGTAAATTTTGGCCAGGACAGCAGGGCTAACTCCCCTGCTCTGCTTTAAAACAGTGGCTGTGGGATCTTTAACGTCTGCCTCAGAGGCAGGCGGTTTAACATCTCATCCCATCTCTGACAGCGCCGCACTCCCTCAGTGCTGCACTGAAGTGTCATCCTATAATGTCAAAGAACAACAAAGAACAAAGAACAATACAGCACAGGAACAGGCCCTTCGGCCCTCCAAGCCCGCGCCGCTCCCCGGTCCAGGATTGAATCCTGAATCCAGGATCCCCGCCCAATTTTCCAGCCTATCTACATCCTAATATCCTATCCACCGAACTGTCCCTCACAGCTACGATGCTTTGTTCATCACAACCTATTAACTCACCCCCACCCCCCCATTCCAGACCATGTGATCTCCAGGGAGAGGCGAAAACCCAGAGTGAAAACCCCAGGGCCAATATGGGGAAAAAAAAATCTGGGAAATTCCTCTCCGACCCCCTGAGGCGATCGAAACGAGTCCAGGAGATCACACTGGCCCTGATCAGAAAATGCTTCCCAACCCTATTCATTTCCACTTCTGCTTTACGAACACCATCTGAATTCCCTGCCCCCGAGACAGGTTCCCAACTATCCGCAGTCTCGCTCTGTACTGGCACCAGCAAGATGATCATAGAATGAAGCCTTGAAACGAGAAACAAAGAACAATTAGCCCGCGCCGCTCCCTGGTCCAAACTAGACCACTCTTTTGTATCCCTCCATTCCCACTCCGTTCATATAGCTGTCTAGATAAGTCTTAAAAGTTCCCAGTGTGTCCGCCTCCACCACCTTGCCCGGCAATACATTCCAGGCCCCCACGACCCTCTGTGTAAAATATGTCCTTCTGATATCTGTGTTAAACCTCCCCCCCTTCACCTTGAACCTATGACCCCTCGTGAACGTCACCACCGACCCGGGGAAAAGCTTCCCACCGTTCACCCTATCTATGCCTTTCATAATTTTATACACCTCTATTAAGTCTCCCCTCATCCTCCGTCTTTCCAAGGAGAACAACCCCAGTTTCCCCAATCTCTCCTCATAACCAAGCCCCTCCATACCAGGCAACATCCTGGTAAACCTCCTCTGTACTCTCTCCAAAGCCTCCAAGTCCTTCTGGTAGTGTGGCGACCAGAACTGGACGCAGTATTCCAAATGCGGCCGAACCAACGTTCTATACATCTGCAACATCAGACCCCAACTTTTATACTCTATGCCCCGTCCTATAAAGGCAAGCATGCCATATGCCTTCTTCACCACCTTCTCCACCTGTGACGTCACCTTCAAAGATCTGTGGACTTGCACACCCAGGTCCCTCTGCGTCTCTACACCCTTTATGGTTCTTCCATTTATCGTGTAGCTCCTCCCTACATTATTCCCACCAAAATGCATCACTTCGCATTTATCAGGATTGAACTCCATCTGCCATTTCTTTGCCCAAATTTCCAGCCTATCTATATCCTTCTGTAGCCTCTGACAATGTTCCTCACTATCTGCAAGTCCTGCCAGTTTTGTGTCGTCCGCAAACTTACTGATCACCCCAGTTACTCCTTCTTCCAGATCATTTATATAAATCACAAACAGCAGAGGTCCCAATACAGAGCCCTGCGGAACACCACTAGTCACAGGCCTCCAGCCGGAAAAAGACCCTTCCACTACCACCCTCTGTCTTCTATGACCAAGCCAGTTCTCCACCCATCTAGCCACCTCCCCCTTTATCCCATGAGATCCAACCTTTTTCACTAGCCTACCATGAGGGACTTTGTCAAACGCTTTACTAAAGTCCATATAGACAACATCCACGGCCCTTCCTTCGTCAACCATTCTGGTCACTTCTTCAAAAAACACCACCAGGTTAGTGAGGCATGACCTCCCTCTCACAAAACCATGCTGACTATCGTTAATGAGTTTATTCCTTTCTAAATGCGCATACATCCTATCTCTAAGAATCTTCTCCAACAACTTCCCCACCACGGACGTCAAGCTCACCGGCCTATAATTACCCGGGTTATCCTTCCTACCCTTCTTAAATAACGGGACCACATTAGCTATCCTCCAATCCTCTGGGACCTCACCTGTGTCCAGTGACGAGACAAAGATTTGCGTCAGAGGCCCAACGATTTCACCTCTCGTCTCCCTGAGCAGCCTTGGATAGATTCCATCAGGCCCTGGGGATTTGTCAGTCTTTATATTCTCTAACAAACCTAACACTTCCTCCTTTGTAATGGAGATTTTCTCCAACGGTTCAACACTCCCCTCTGAGACACTCCCAGTCAACACATCCCTCTCCTTTATGAATACCGACGCAAAGTATTCATTTAGGATCTCCCCTACTTCTTTGGGCTCCAAGCATAAGTCCCCACTTTTGTCCCTGAGAGGTCCGATTTTTTCCCTAACAACCCTTTTGTTCCTAACGTATGAATAAAATGCCTTGGGATTCTCCTTAATCCTGTCTGCCAAGAACATTTCGTGACCCCTTTTTGCTCTTCTAATTCCCCGTTTGAGTACTTTCCTACTTTCTTTGTACTCCTCCAGAGCTCCCTCCGTTTTTAGCTGCTTGGACCTAACATACGCCTCTCTTTTCTTTTTGACCAGTCCCTCAAGTTCCCTGGTTATCCACGGTTCTCTAATCCTACCCTTCCTATCCTTCTTTTTTACAGGCACATGCTTGTCCTGTAGCCCTAACAACTGTTCCTTAAAAGACTGCCACATACCAGATGTGGATTTACCCTCAAACAGCCTCTCCCAATCAAGAGCTGCCAATTTCTGCCTGATCCCACTAAAGTTAGCCTTCCCCCAATCCAACACCTTACCCTTGGGACATACTCAAATACCAGCCAGGAATTCAACTCAGAAGCTACTCACAGAACCATGGCTGACACACAATATGATATTCAGATTTCAACTAAACTCGCTTAATGTAAATCTTGGAAAACGATTCTCTTCACACAAAGAGGAACTTTGCAGTCTCATAAAATCAAAGGTGAAAGCACAGCTTGAATTTGTATAGCGCCTTTAATGTAACAAAACATCCCATGGTGCTTCAGAGGAGTGTTAGTAGACAAACATTGACACTAAGGTAAAGATGGAGATTAAACGCTTGGTTAACAAAATGGATTTTGAGGAGCATCTTAAAGAAGAAAAGGGAATTGGAGACTGGGAGGGATTAAAGGAGAGAATTCCAATACATTCCAGACAATTAAAAGCATGGCCACCAATTGTGGAACAATGAACACTGGCGATGTTCAAGAGCCCGGAATTGAAGGAGAGCAGAGATCTCAGAGATGTGTGGGAAGAGGATTAAGGGATATGAAACAAAGGCAGAGGATTAGGATTAAAGAGATACAGCTGCCATGGTAACCAGGCAGGCTGGATGGACCAAATTATTTAATCTTCTTAGAGCCATAGATCCAGAGAGGCTTAAAACACAGAAGGAGGCTACTTGACCCATCGTATTTGTGCCAGCCCTTTGCTAGAGCAACCCTAATCTAATCCTACTGCTCTGCTCTCTCGCAGCTCGTATCAATTCCAATCTAATCCCACTGCCCCACTCTGCTCCCATAGCCCTGTACCAATCCCAAACTAATCCCACTGCCCCCATAGCTCTGTACCAATTCCAAACTAATCCCACTGCTCCCATAGCTCTGTACCAATCCCAAACTAATCCCACTGCCCCCATAGCTCTGTACCAATTCCAAACTAATCCCACTGCTCCCATAGCTCTGTACCAATTCCAAACTAATCCCACTGCCCCCATAGCTCTGTACCAATCCCAAACTAATCCCATTGCCTCACTCTCTCCCATATCCCTGGATCAATCCAAAACTATTCCCACTCTCTCCCATAGCCCTGTACCAATTCCAAACTAATCCTATTGCCTCCTTCTCTCCCAGATCCCTGGATCAATCCAAAACTATTCCCACTCTCTCCCATAGCCTTGTATCAATTCCAAACTAATCGCATTGCCTCACTTTCTCCCATATCCCTGATTCAATCTCAAACTATTCCCCCTGTTCTGCTTTCTCTCCATCGCTGGCATCTTTCTCTGCTTCAAATATCTATCCAATTTTTCCTAAAAAGATGAACTAGTCTCTGTTTGAAGGTAGAGGTAGCCAATTGGATACAAAATTGGCTTGATGATAGAAGACAGAGGGTGGTTGTAGAGAGTTGTTTTTCAAACTGGAGACCTGTGACCAGCGGTGTGCCTCAGGGATCGATGCTGGGCCCACTGTTATTTATCATTTATATTAATGATTTGGATGACAATTTAGGAGACGTGGGTTAGTAAGTTTGCAGATGACACCAAGATTGGTGGCCTAGTGGACAGTGAAGAAGGTTATCTCGGATTGCAACAGGATCTTGTTCAACTGGGCCAGTCGGCTGACGGATGGCAGATGGAGTTTAATTTAGATAAATGTGAGATGATGCATTTTGGTAGATCGAATCGGGGCAGGACCTAATTAGTTAATGGTAGAGTACTGGGGAGAGTAATCGAACTAAGAGATCTAGGAGTACAGGTTCATAGCTCCTTGAAAGTGGAGTCACAGGTGGACAGAGTGGTGAAGAAGGCATTCGCCATGCTTGAGTTCATCGGTCAGAACATTGAATACAGGAGTTGGGACGTCTGGTTGAGGTTGTCCAAGACATTAGTAAGGCCACACTTGGAATACCATGTACAGTTCTGGTCACCTTATTATAGAAAGAATATTATTAAACTAGAAAGAGTGCAAAAAAGGTTTACTAGGATGCTACTCGGACTTGATGGTTTGTGTTATAAGGAGAGGCTGGATAGACTGGAACTTTTTTCCCTAGAGCGTAGGAGACTTGGGGATGATCTTAGAGTTCTCTAAAATAACGAGGGGCATAGATAAGGTAGATAGTCAGCATCTTTTTTCCAAAGGTAGGGGGGTCTAAAACTAGAGGGCACGGGTTTAAGGTGAGAGAGGAGAGATACAAAAGGGTCCAGAGCGGCAATCTTTTCACTCAGAGGGTGGTGAGTGTCTTGAACACCAGAAGTAGTAGTAGAGGCGGGTACAATTTTGTCTTTTAAAAAGCATTTAGACAGTTACATGGGTAAGATGGGTATAGAGGGATATGGGCCAAACGTGGGCATTTGGGACTTGCCAAGTGGTAAAAACTGGGCGGCATGGACAAGTTGGGCTGAAGGGCCTGTTTCTCTGTTGTAAACCTCTATGCCTCTATGAACTCTTTCATGGGGTAAAACATTCCCTCCTGCCACAATACTCATTTCTTCAAACTCTCCCCACATCTCCCAGTGCAAACCTTCAATTGATCATCCTTGTTTCCGACTCTCCAACCAGAGGAGAGGGTGAGAGAGGGGGGGAAAGAGGAGAGGAGAGGGAGAATGTGACAGGAGAGTTGGGAGAAAGGAGGAGGAGGAGCGGGGGAGAGGAAGAGGGGCAGAAGGAGGGAAGAGACAGGAGGCAGGGAGGTGGGAAGAGAGAAAGAGGGGAGGCAAGGGGGAGAAAGGGAAACAGAGAGAAAAAGGGATGAGAGAACTTAAAATACTAAAAGGGATTGATAACGTAAATGTAGACCAAATGCTTCCCCCTGGGGGACAATCTCAAACAGGAGGTCACAGGTAGAGGTTGAGAAATGGTAGATTTAAAACTGGGATGAGGGGGAGCTCCTTCTCACAGAGGGTGGTGATTTTGTAGAACTCGCTGCCCCATAGCACGGTGGAGTCTGAATCATTGAATGGTTTCAAGGAGTTGGATATATTGCAAATAAAAAGGGTTAAGGGGATATGGAGAACAGATAGGGAGGTGGATTTGAGACGAGGGAGAGATCAGCCATGATCTGATTGAATAGTGAAGCAGGCTCGAAGGCCTGAATTGCCTACTTCTGCTCCTAATTCCTATGGCAAATGAGAGGGGGGAGAGAGAGAGAGAGAGGGGGGAAAGAAAAGGTGGGAGAGGACAAAAGGAGAGGGGTGGGTGAGAGAACATCCTTCTTAATTTTAAAATGTCTGAAGCTGGGGAATTAGCCAATAAGCTTTAAGTTTATTTATTTATCAGTGTCACAAGTAGGCTTACATTAACACTGCAATGAAGTTACTGTGAAAATCCCCTAGTCGCCACACTCCGGCACCTGTTCGGATACACCGAGGGAGAATTTAGCATGGCCAATGCATCTAACCAAGCACGTCTTTTGGACTGTGGGAGGAAACAGAAGGAAACCCATGCAGACATGGGGAGAATGTGCAGACTTCGCACAAACAGTGACCCAAGCCGGGAATCGAACCCGGATCCCTGGTGCTGTGAGGCAGCAGTGCTAACCACTGTACCGCCGGGGAATGGGGCAGAAGGCGGCAGAGTCTGCCCTGACTCCTGGATGGAACTTAGGGTAAAAATTGGCACCAAAGCACTTTCCCTGCTGGGGCCTGTTCTTTACCTTATCCTGAAGATGTCCAATCTCTTCCTGGAGCCTGATGTTCAGAGACTGCAGTTTGTTTCTCTCCTCTCTCAACTCTTTCTCTTGGGATTCGGCCAGTTTCCGAGCGGAGTCCACCTCCTCAAGGCTCGTGACAGCTTCCCTCTCCAGTCGCTCCGACAATGCTGCCCTGCCCTCGGCCTCTGAGATCTTCAGCCTCAGCTGTATGGAGCAGGAGGAGGAGGAGGAGTGGGAGGAGAGAGGGGAGAAAGGGGAATGACAGGAGCGGTGAGAGGGAGGAAGGGGAGGAGTGAGGGGAGGGAAAAGTGGGAGAGGGGAAAGGGATAGAGAAAGAGGGAGGGCAGGAGGCGGAGAGAAGAAAAGAAAGAGAAGGGGGAGAGGGGAAAAAGTAAAGGGTGACGGGGCGAGGAATAGAGGGAGAGAAGGGCAGAGAGAAGGGTGGAGAAAGATTGAATCCATGATCGATGGGACAAATAAAATTTAAAAGTTTAAAGTTTATTTATTAGTGTCACAGGCAGGCTTTTAACACTGCAATGAGGTTACTGCGAAAATACCCTAGTTGCCACACTCTGGCGCCTGTTCGGGTACACTAAGTGAGAATTTAGCATGGTCAATGCACCCTAACCAGCACATCTGTGGGAGGAAACCAGAGCACCCGGAGGAAACCCACGCAGACACGGGGAGAACGTGCAAACTCCAACACAGACAGTGACCCAAGCCGGGAATCGAACCTTCACTCAAACAAACAAATTTGTTGTAGTGACAGAAAGGAGGCCATTCAGCCCTTCAAACCTGTTCCACCATTCAGTTAGATGGTGGTTTTTCTGTATTTTAACTCCATCCAGCAATGCTAACCACTACGCCCTAATGAGCTGTCACACTAAAGCCCAGTCTGCCCGCCAGGAGGTCACCACAGGATGCAGTGATGCTATCGGGAGAGGAGCAGGAGAGATCTCCCTAGTGTCCAATACTTACCCCTCAGCCAACATCACTACCTGCAGAGAAACTGGACATTTATTCTTGCCGCTGTGTATGGAATCTCGCTGTGCACAAAGTGGCCGTCATGTTTGCCTAGTCAACAGTGACACAACCTCATGGGACATGAGAGGCTTCAGGACGTATTTCAGAGACTTGCTCAGCCTTTGTTTAATCCTCTTCCTCCACCCCCCGCCAACCCCCCCTGCCCCCACCACCACCCCCACCCTTTAACCAGAGAGGGGAGACAGGATGTGTGCTTTGTGTTTTAGGAAGTTGGTAACTGTGCCGGTGATGGTGTTGGTGTGCCGGACAGAGCCACACAGTCACATTGGCTGGAATTTTCCCGGGGCGGACGGGGCTCACAGAACGGAATTCTCCATTGGTTTCGGACAGGATTTTACGAGACGCGCCCGAGTGAGGCTCGTAAAATCCCATCCACTGTTTGGGTAAATTACTGGCCTTGCCTTTAAGCTGTGGCATGATAATGGAGAACTTTAGAAAATGCTCCTGGTACGGTGGCACAGTGGTTAGCACTGCTGTCTCACTTGTGCGGAGTCTGCGCGTTGTCCCCGTGTCTGCATGGGTTTCCTCTCGGTGCTCCAGTTTCCTCCCACAGTCTGAAAGACATGGTGGTTACGTGTGTTGGCTATGCTAAAACAAATTCTCCGTCAGTGTACCCGAACAGGTGCCGGAGTGTGGGTGACTAGGGGATTTTCACAGTAACTTCATTGCAGTGTTAATGTAAGCCTACTTGTGACACTAATAAATAAACTTTCAAACTTTAGTTGGGTGCAATCTTCACTCAGTTTGTTGGAGGAAAAGGAGGCCATTCAACCCTTCAAGACTGTCCCACCATTCAATGAGGTCATGGCTGATCTGTATTGTAACTCCATTCGCACAGCTTGGTTCCTCGGAATGGGACGGGGCTGATTGGAGGAAGGGGCACCCCTGTGGTTACGTACCTCTTTGATGGTAGCACGCATCTCCTGATTTAAAAGTCTCAGGTTTCTCATGGTCCGCTCACTCTCGGATCGGAGCAGTACCTTTTCCACGTGTAGCTCCTTGGTCAACCAATTGTTGGTCTTTTTCAGTTCCTCACATTCCTGACGGTAAAAGGTGCAAAGTGATTTTCCACTCTATTTTGGGGAAATAGTCCTTCTTATTTCCACAGGTAATGTTTAACTTGATGGCGTTTTTCTCCTACAGAACCTTTCAGTCATCAACCATGGCTTGGGAAAGAAAGCAGTCACTTATGAACACATTAGAAAAATTTAATTAGGATCTCCGCAGTCTCTCGGGTTCATGTACAAATTACAATTGCTTTAGCAACAATAATGCCGGATTTTTCTAAACGCAGAACTACAAGAAATTAATCCTTTAACTAACCCCTCAACACAAGTCACCTACCCACGATTGCTTGCCCTTCATTTGGCGGGAACATTGTTCACAAGGAGTCAACAAGGTACCAGGTTAGGGGAGACTGTGATGTAATAGAAATATCACTGAACTACTAATCTAGCCAGGGAAATCTGGGGACTTGGGTTCGAATCCCACCACGGCAGGTGGTGAAATTTGAATTCAGTGAAAATCTAGAGAAGCCATGAAACCATTGCTGATTGTCGGAAAACCCATCTGGTTCACTAATGTCCTTCAGAGAAGGAAATCTGCCATCTTTACCCGGTCTGGCCTACATGTGACTCCAGACCCATAGCAATGTGGTTGACTCTTAAATGCCCTCAATTCAAGGCCAATTAGGGTGGGCAATAAATGCTGCTTCAGCCAATGATGCCCACATTCCGTGAGCGAATAAACAAAAAAAAGTGTGAGGAGGGATTGCCTGAAAATGAAAGGCGATGTTCAAAATGGACGATGACCCAGATGTGGCAGGAGTGGAACATCTCACTGTGTGCCCTGCTAAACTGTTTCCCTCATCCACCAGCCTGGCTATAATTTACAATGCAACTTGCTGGGAATGTGAGTGGATAGCCATGTGGTGGGGGCAAGGAGGCATCTGGAAACTCAGGGAATGACAGGACCAACAACCTATCTCCTTAACCAATGAGAGGCTGGGATTTCCTGCCCAAAGTCGAAGGACCACCGGCTGGTCTGTCAAATATTGTGCCCCACCCGCAACGGGAACTGGAAAATCCTGACCAGAGGAATGATTGAGGATGAATCATAAAAATCATAGAATTCCTACAGTGCAGAAGGAGGCCATCCGGCCCATCGAGTCTGCACCGACAACAATCCCACCCCAGGCCCTATCCCCACAACCCCACACATTTACCCCGCTAATTCCTCTAACCTACAAATCCCAGGACACTAAGGGGCAATTTAACATGGCCAATGCACGGTAGCACAGTGGTTAGCACTGTTGCTTCACAGCTCCAGGGACCTGGGTTCGATTCCCGGCTTGGGTCACTGTCTGTGTGGAGTTTGCACATTCTCCTCGTGTCTGCGTGGGTTTCCTCCGGGTGCTCCGGTTTCCTCCCACAGTCCAAAGATGTGCGGGTTAGGTTGATTGGCCATGCTAAAATTGCCCCTTAGTGTCCTGGGATGCGTAGATTAGAGGGATTAGTGGGTAAAATACGTAGGGATATGGGGGTAGGGCCTGGGTGGGATTGTGGTCGGTGCAGACTCGATGGGCCGAATGGCCTCTTTCTGTACTGTAGGGTTTCTATGATTTCTATGATTCTATGCACCTAACCCACACATCTTTGGACTGTGGGAGGAAACCCACACAGACACGGGGAGAATGTGCAAACTCCACACAAACAGTGACCCAAGTTGGGAATCGAACCTGGGTCCCTGGAGCTGTGAGTCAGCAGTGCTAACCACTGTGCTACCTGATGAAATCAGGTGAATTAGTAAAAATCAGGTCTGGAGAGGGTGATATGGAGTGGGAAAGAAAGATTGGATTAAGAACAGGAAGAAAGGCAGAGAACAAATGTGACAATCAAATTTTCCATGGATTTACAGTCCTTGGGCGGAATTTTCCCGTCCCGCCTCCCATGGGAATCATAGCGAGCGGGGGCGGACCACGCAAAGGTTCGCTGACTTTGGGCAAGAATTTCCAGCCTTGGGGCGAGCGCGGTCGGAAAATCCGAAGTGGCTATCAGTTTCCATTGGGTTCCAGTATTCCCACTTTGCTGAGCAAGAAGGTCGTGTGACCCTCTCCAGGCACTTGCCTCATTTTTCAGTTTTAAAATCCGCCACCAGCAGTAAAGCAGGTTCCAATGATTCTCCTTTCCCCTTTGCCATGCCAGAGAAAATCTCCCAGAATCTGTAGAAGACGCAGGATGCACCTTTTTGATTAGAGATCATCTCCCTCCTGGATTCAGCTGGGGCATCTCATAAAATAAAGGAGCCTTTTCTCTGGTGACCACACACAACCCCTGCCGGATGTCCTTGATGTTCATTGATTTATAAGGAATCCTGTAGCCTGATCTCAAAAATGTCTTCCTCTGTCCTCTTCACCATGGCAATGTGAAACATATTAGCCGTGTATCTAGGTAGAAATACTAATTCGCTCCCCTTGACAACAACTCCTTTTCATCTTGGAAGTTTGCATCATATCCGTTTACAATCCGAAACCTTCACCAGCTTTGTGGAACTTTGGGAGACTCAAATGTTTGCTCATTGGAAAATCAGAGGCTTCTGCTATTGCCTCCATGCGTAAATATCTTGTATCTTCTTCCCAGTAAAATAATCTAACCTCCCCTTTGATCTCTAACAATCAAACCACCCAAGTTTACTTGCTATCAGGCGGACTGCAGAACAGGTCACGTGACCCCTTCATTTTTCCTAAATTTGAAGCTATAGTCCTGAAATATAAACTTTTAAAATTAAAAGATACAGACCCGATATATAATAATCGGATAAACCTCATAGTTGTGACAATTTGTTAAAGTGATAAACTGTTGGTTATTCACTTTTTCTTTATTTATTCGTGGGCCATGGGTATCGCTGGCTGGCCAGCATTTATTGCCCATCCCTAGTTGTCCTTGGAAGGCAGTTGAGAGTCAACCACATTGCTGTGGCTCTGGAGTCGTATGTAGGTCAGATCAGGCAAGGACGGCAGATTTCTTCCCCTAAAGGACATTACTGAACCGGATGGGTTTTTCCGACAATTGACAATGGTTTCATGGTCATTAGTAGATTCTTAATTCCAGAATTCAATTTTTTTTTATTGAATTCAAATTCCACCATCTGCTTTGGTGGGATTTGAACCCAGGTCCCCAGAACGTTAGCTGAGTTTCTGGATTAATAGTCCAGTGATAAGACCGCGAGGCCATCGTCTCACCAACTTTGGTTGACCGTTGCCAAGGGTAACTGGGGATGGGCAGTAAATGCTGACCTTACCAATGACCCTGACCTCTCTGGAGGAAAGAGATCTGCAATTGACGCTGACCCTTAAGCACAGGCAAATTCACACAATCCATTTCTGCAATTGTACAAATCAACCCAATGCAAAGCACTGATTGTAACAACGCTGATGCATGATTCATGTGTCACCTGAGATGCGAAAAGCTCAAAACTTAAGCCTTTCATTAGCAACAAGATGCCCTGGGATAAGATTCCATCCTGACAGATCACTGCTTAATAAATTAGATGAGAGAGGATTGGAATGAGAAGCAGGCAGCATAAACTTACCTTTACTGGAGGTGGGGTAAATGGGGTAAACTGATCAAAATGTTGAGAGGAATGAAGAATGGTGACTGGGTGGAGGGAGGGAGTGCAATGATTCACAGCCCTTTTGAGTAAAGAACTTTCTCCTCATCTCAATCCTAAATGATCATCCCCTTCCCTCACCCCATCCTGAAATGTGTTCCCATGCCTTAGCTTCCCCAGACAGGGCAAACAACTCATTAGTGTCTACCCTGCCAAGCTCCCTCCAAAATTTTCATAGATCATAGAATCCCTACAGTACAGAAGGAGGCCATTTGGCCCCTCAGGTCTGCACTGACCACAATCCCACCCAGGTCCTATCCCCACAACCCCATACATTTACCCTAGCTAATCCCCCTGACACTAAGGGACAATTTAGCATGGCCAGTCCACCCAACCTTTTGGATTGTGGGAGGAAACTGGAGCGCCCGGAGGAAACCCACGCAGACACGGGGAGAACGTGCAAACGCCACACAGACAGTGACCCAAGCCGGGATTCGAACCAGAGTCCCCGGCACTGTGAGGCAGCAGTGCTAACCACTGTGCCACCGCGCATATGTTTCAATGAGACATTCACTCATTCCACTAAACTCCAGAGAGTTTCTACCCAACCTCTCATCATGGGACACCCCAAGGATCAACCTAGTCTTTGTTGCACACACTCTAAGGCAAAAATATTCATCCTTAAGTAAGGAAACCAAACCTGTACATAGTACTCCAGATGTGGTCTCACCTATAAAATCTCAGCAAGACTTACACTCATAGACCAACCTCCTTTGCAATAAAGGCTAACTATCTGTTTTCCTAATTGCTTCCTGCACCTGCATGTTAACTTTGTGTACACGGACTCCCAAATTCCTCTGAATAATCATATTTCGTGTTAAGCTCAGAGTCACATGTAACGCCAGAGCAAAGCAGGTTGTGAATCTCTGGGGATTCAGGCTCAAACCCTGAACATGGTTTGCCCTGAACTGGGGTCAATTTTCCTCCATCCCAAATTGCACCTGAATATTCGCAAATCTGCCCATTCAGATCATTTACACAAGTCGGATCAATGAAATGTCTGGGAGGAGAACATTTGGGCCCCACTGTTAGATTTAAAAGTACAATATTTTCTCGATTAGGAAGCATAGCTGCCAAAAGATGAAATGGGATCTTGCTCCAGGCTGGGGAAACACTCCAGAGAATTGAATACATCATTTAGGCTGACACGCCAGAGTAGCACTGAGGGAGTGCAGCACTGTCACAGGGTCAGTGCTAAGGGAGTGCCACACTGTCAGAAGCATTGCTGAGGGAGCGCTACACTGTCAGAGGGTCAGTACTGAGGGAGCGCTGCACTGTCAGAGGGTCAGTACTGAGGGAGCGCTGCACTGTCAGAGGGTCAGTACTGAGGGAGCGCTGCACTGTCAGAGGGTCAGTACTGAGAGAGCGCCGCACTGTCAGAGGGTCAGTGCTGAGGGAGCGCTGCACTGTCAGAGGGTCAGTGCTGAGGGAGCGCTGCACTGTCAGAGGGTCAGTACTGAGGGAGCGCTGCACTGTCAGAGGGTCAGTACTGAGAGAGCGCCGCACTGTCAGAGGGTCAGTACTGAGAGAGCGCCGCACTGTCAGAGGGTCAGTACTGAGAGAGCGCCGCACTGTCAGAGGGTCAGTGCTGAGGGAGTGCTGCACTGTCAGAGGGTCAGTGCTGAGGGAGCGCTGCACTGTCAGAGGGTCAGTACTGAGGGAGCGCTGCACTGTCAGAGGGTCAGTACTGAGGGAGTGCTGCACTGTCGGAGGGTCAGTACTGAGGGAGCGCTACAATGATTACTACAATTCACCACCACAGAAAGTAGTTGAGGCCAAAACATGTAATTTTGAAGAGAAATTAGATATAGCTCTTGGGGCTAAAGAAATCACGGAATATGGGTGGTGGCGGGGGGTGGGTAGGGGGATCAGGATATTGATTTTGATGATCAGCCATGATCAAACTGAACGGCAGAGCAGGCTTGAAGGGCCAAATGGCCTACTCCTGCTTCTATTTTCTATGTTTCTATGACAGAGGGTCAGTACTGAGGGAGCACTGCACTGTCAGAGGGTCAGTACTGAGGGAGCGCTGCACTGTCAGAAGGTCAGTACTGAGGGAGTGCTGCACTGTCAGAGGGTCAGTACTGAGGGAGTGTCGCATTGTCAGAGGGTCAGTGCTGAGGGAGCGCTGCACTGTCAGAGGGTCAGTACTGAGGGAGTGCTGCACTGTCAGAAGGTCAGTACTGAGGGAGTGCTGCACTGTCAGAGGGTCAGTACTGAGGGAGTGCCGCACTGTCAGAGGATCAGTACTGAGGGAGCGCTGCACTGTCAGAGGGTCAGTACTGAGGGAGAGCCGCACTGTCAGAGGGTCAGTACTGAGGGAGTGCTACTGTATCGTTGGAGCTGTCTTTCACATCTACCCAATCATGTGGATACACAAAATCCCATTGCAATTATTGGAAGATGAATAGTGGGATTCCCCCAATCGCCTCGGCCGATATCTACCTCTAAAACAGCTGACTTTGTAATTGATCGTGCTGCTGTTTGTGGGACCTTGTTATGTGCAAATTGACAACTGAGCTTTCCACATGAATACAATGACTACACTTTAAAAACTTCTTTGGCTGTAAAATGTTTCAGGAAAAAGTCTAGAATTATTGAATGTGTCAGCACTGAAACAGGCCATTGGGCCCATCGAATCTGTGCCAGAGATTTTCACCCAGCCTAATCCAAGTCTTCTGCTCACTCCCTGCATCCTTTAATATTCCTCTTTTTCAAGCAACGATTTAATTCTCATTACTATTTCTAACTGACCACAGGAGTGAGTTCTCTATATTTATTCCATCAGAATCTTGGCAGACTTTTGTGGAACTCAACGCGACATTCTCAGTTCTATCAAAAACACACTCGATCCCTCAGTTTTCCAGCAGAAATGTTCCAACGTAGATTCTTTATCTCCCAGAGGGGGGGCAAAGACTTACCTTCCTTTTGCGCACAAGATCCCCCTGCAGTTGGCGGAAGCGGGAGAGTGCTCCCCCTGGAGGCAGAGCGCTCACAGGGCGCGTGACACCTCTCAGCCCCTGTCCCTGCACTAGACTTGACTGTGAGCAGATTGAACTGTTTGGGAAGTCTCCTGTTACTGACTGATCCTGCGCTCTCCAGGCCGCGGCGTAAGGCAGGAAGCCACTGTTCAAAGTAGCACTGCTCACAGAGATCATCTTCTGGGGGGAGCCAAAATCAGGCGTGGGCTTCCTCACCGCGGACAAAAGAGCCAGGCCAGCACTGGGCGACTGCCTCACAGACATTCTTGTAGGCACCCAGTTGCACCCTGAAGGACCTGGAATGGTTAACCTAACGCGATGCTGTCTCTAGCAGCCCTGATACATGATTCATGTGTCACTTGAAATGCGAGTAGGAATGAGCTTGAAACTTAAGCTGTTTATTACAAACAGGATGCCCTGGGATAAAGTTCCATCCTGACAGATCATTACTTAATGAGTTAGAAGAGAGAGCGATGGAATAAGAAGCAGACTACTCCAAGTGAACTTACCTTGAGCAGAGGTGAGATAGCTAAGGCTGATCAAAATGTTTAGAGGAATGAACTGGATAGAGGGAAGTTTCCCCCGTACACAAAACAGAGTTGAAGGGGTATTAAAACAGAAAATGCTGGGAGTACTCGGAAGGTGTGACAGCATCTCATCAGAACCAACATGGAGAAGAGGAAATAACTTGCTCTTCTGTAGCATGTTTCACAATCTTAGGAAATCCCCATAGCTCTTTATTTACAGCCAGTGAAGTACTTCTGAAGCGTAGTCACTGTGGTAATGTAGGAAACGAGGCAGTCAGTCTACTCATAGCGAGCTCCCACAAATTGCAATGCGATAAGGACCAAGTAACCTGTTATATGACCATGAAACCCCCCATTGTCGGAAAAACCCATCGGGTTCACTAATGTTCACTTTAGGGAAGGAAATCTGCCATCCTTACCCGGTCTGGCCGACACGTGACTCCAGAGCCACAGCAATGTGGTTGATTCTTAAATACCCTCAGGGATGGGCAATAAATGCTGGTCCAGCCAGCGTCACCCACATCCCAGGAACAAATAAAAAAAATCCACAGCTGTCTGCTGGAGAATTCATCTGCGTGAAGAAATCTCATCTCATTTCAATGCTAACGGCTGGTCCCTTACCATGAGATTGTGAGCCGTGTTGTAGACTCGACAGATCATTAAAAAGATTTGATGGGGAAACTCCCTCCGGGTGGCTGGGAGTCAACTGAAAGCATCACAACTTAAGATGTTCAGCAAGGCTGTTAAGGGTTAGGGTGCCAGGGTGGATAAGTGGAGTTAAGAAATATACTGATTAGATATGAATGGTGGAGCAGGCGAGGGGGGGGGGTGGGGAGAGGGGGGGAAGACGACGACACTGAATGGCCTAATCTTGTCCTTAAGATCCTCTACCCTGTAAAGCCTGCAGTTCTGTCTTTCTGTGGGTCATTCTGTCTCCTTTTGCTTGATTGATACAGTTAGCTGCTCAACTATAGGAGGTACATTCACCAAGATTTGTAATGACCCTCATGTCTTACGGCCAAGTGCATATACTAGGGGTTAACAACTTATTGCCCCTAAAACCGCTGGCTTGCTGGGGGAGGGGGGTGGGGTGGGGTGAGTTGGGGAGGGGATTGTTAGTTCAGCAACAGAGACTGAACCTGTCACGCACGCCTCATTCCACACACGCCGACCAACCCTTTACTACAAACAAGCAAACCAGTTATTCAAGAGGAAGCTTTCATTTTAAATGAAACATTTATTTAACAAATATTTGTAAGCATCTCTTGGTTTACAAGGGCTTCCAGAAAAAGAAATCAGAGGTCACATTTATCAATGTCTATAGTGCCTGTCTGCTAAAATATTGGCTCTTTTCTGATGAACAGGAACCACGGTCTAGCCTGCATCAGTTTGACTGACTCTCCCAAAGCGTTTTATCACTTTTAACAGCTCCCGACTGCCATCAAACCTTGGACTATCTCTGGTACGAAACATAGAGTCAAAAATAAATTCACAAGTAGATATCACAATCCTCTGTCAAAATATGAAAAGCCAGGTTTCACAGTTTCCAATAAAATAAATGACTTCTTGTCTAAACTTCAGCACTGACTTAGTTCTCAGATGGGCCAAACTCAGTCGGGGTTTTGGGGCCGACCGAGTGTGAAGGGAACGGACTGAGTGAGTATCAGTCGCTGTCATCATCCGACTGTGCTGGAGAGACGGATCCTTGACGAGCACCCCCGTGACTGGATTCTTGATCCGATTCAGCGGCCGAGGCCTGGCCTGAACCACCTCCATCAGAAGATCTCTGTTCTGAATTGTTCGTGGCTCGCGAGGCAGGGCGAGACTCACCCTCTGACGATGAGCTGGCGGACCTGCTCCTACCCGAGCGGTCAGACTGAGGCCGCTCACTGGCCGACTGCTCGCTGTCCGAGCCAGCGACCGAACGTGCAGCCCCCGATCTCGGGCTGCTGCCCACCTCGCTCTCAGACTTGTTCTGGTTCCGGCCATCCTCGGACTCGCTCTCGGACACGATCCGCTTCCTGTGCTTGTCAGCTGATTCTTCCTCATCTGAACCGCTGCCCTGTGCGTTTCTGGAAAGAACGAAGTGGCAGTCAGGCTGTGGCCATGCTCTGGTTATGGTGCAGCTACACTGCAGCCATGTTATGTTACACAGTGACTGTGCTTATGGTTAACACCATGCCCCGTGGCTGCACTGTGGCCCATGTTACGGTAACACTCAGATCCCTGTGAATGGCTCGCAACACGTACTGTGCCCCAAAACCCCTCGGTTGATTAGAACATATGAAATAGGAGTTGGAATGATGCTATACAGTCCCTCAAGCTTGCTCTGCCATTTAATACAATCAAAACTGTTCTCCTACCTCAATTCCACTTTCTGGCCCCATCCTAATATCCTTTACTTCCCAAAACTCTTGTCGAACTAAGTGGTGACTATACTGAATGGCAGAGTATCCACAACTCTCTGGAGTGGAGAATTCCAAAGAGTCACAACCCACTAAGTCATCTCGGTCCTAAATGTCTGACTAATATTCTGATACAGTGCTACCTATGTTAAACTCTACGGAGGGGAGAAACAGCCTCTCAGCATCTCTGCAAAACCTCCTAATAATTCTATATGTTTCAATCAGATGATTCCTCTGTACCCCAGGGATATAGGCCCATTGTTTTCAATCTCTCCTCACAGCACAGTCCTCTCACCCCAGAAATCAGTCCAGCAAACCAATGATGTATTTCCTCTGGGAAAGTGTATTCTCCCTTGAGAAATAAAACCACAACTGTCTGCAGAATCCAGGTGTGGTCTCTGTGCAATTGCAGCAAGACTTCCTTAATCTTATACTGCAACTCCCTTAACCACTTGAGCAATAACCACTTGCCTTCCTCATTGGTTTCTGTACCCACATTAACTTTCTGTGGTTTGTGTACAAGGACCTCAAAGTTCCTCTGAATCCCTACATTTACTAGCCTATTCTGCTTTTCCAATATTTCGACAGACTGGATAATTACACACTTCCCTACATTATACTGCATCTGCCAACTCCTCACCCAATCATTTAACTGGTCTATATCTCTTTACCATCTGTATAGGCTTGCTCATATCCCACTTATCATTCAAAAGGACGGAATATTAGTTTTACCGGAGTCATTCATTCGTGGGACATGGGCGTCGCTGGCTGGGCCAGCATTTATTACCCATCCCTGGTTGCCCTTGGAGGGCAGTTGAGAGTCAACCACATTGCTGTGGCTCTGGAGTCACATGTAGGCCAGACCGGGGTAAGGACGGCAGATTTCCTTCCCAACAATTGACAATGATCATCAGTAGATTCTTAATTCCAGATTTTTTTTATTGAATTCAAATTCCACCACCAGCCTTGGCGGGATTCGAACCCGGGTCCCCAGAACATTAGCTGAGTTTCTGGATTAATAGTCTAGCGATAATACCACTAGGCCATCGTCTCCCTCAGAACACCTAGGAATACTTATTTCTATCCTATTCTGCCTCATTTCCTGCAGATTCCAGAGTCTGGTGATAAGTCCCAGTGGGGATCTTGCCTGGAGTGCCTCTGATTGTTGGGTTTGGAATTGAAGCAATTGGCAACATGCTGCACAGGGAACGGGCTGGGCACAAGCAACGGCCCTTTAAGATGTGTGCCAACATGCCAGTCCCACAGCAAACAGGTGTCCACGGAAACATTGTTTATAACCCCAGTTAGCCGCCGGCTAGAATCGTAGAATCTTACAGCTCAAAATGAGGCATTTGGCCCATCACTTGCTGCTAGCTCTTTGAAAGAGTAATCTAATTAATCCCACACCCCTCTGCTCTTTCCCTGGAAATGGAGAATTGGAGTGAAAGCACCAAGCATGTGGACAACCTCTTATATAACATTTCAAAGTATGAGAAAACTTGAGTGAAATCCTCACTAGAGTACTGGCCTGCCTCATGCTGATACAGGGCTGTTGAAGCTACTACCCTGTACCTCAAGTACAACGTTCACCAAAACTTCTTAAATAAATCTGCAAACTCAGGTCTGAATTGTTAAACTTCTCCTGTTCTCATAACAATGTTTTTCCTTCCTTTTCTTGCTAATTTTCTTCACTCTTATTTGGTATGTGGTCCCCTTTGTACCTTGTCTGTTACTTGACTGGGTGGACATTGGAGAATATAGAATTTACAGCCCAGAAGCAGGCCATTTGGCCCAACAAGGTTAACTGCAGCAACTCACCAAGGCTCACCATCACTCCCTTTTCAAGGGCAATTGGGGCTGGGCAATTTATCTCATCACCAATGACCAGATCTGATGAATGAATGTGTTTTTGTGATCCACACAAGTCTCCTCCTGGCATACATCATTTCACCCTATCAGCATTTCCTCATGTGTTTATCTAGCTTCCCCCTAAGTGCACCTGTGCTATTATCAGCTGCTTCCTGTGATCGCGAGCTCCACGTTCTCACCAGTCAAATTTGACCTCCTTCCTTCCAGTATTTCTCCTTGCGCGGAGACATTGCGATCCCCGGCAGCAGGAATCAGACCAGCATCTTCCTGACCCGTGTGGTTTAGCTGCTCACCAGACAAACGCACTGAGCCACTGAGGGGTGGGCATGGCACCATCACGGAACCTCGCGCGATATTTTCAAAATCAACAGCCTTCTAAATGGGAAACCAACTCCCACCCTCTTTTTCCATTGACTGCACTTGATTTGTTCTGACATTAAACATAAAGAACAGTGCTGACAAACAGATTTGTACAGACACACGTATGCATGCACACACACCCACGTGGCTACCTACCCTTCCGCTATCTTCAGCGCCCCCTCATCAGAGGAATCGTCACTGGATGAAATGATTGCTTTTGACTTGATTTTACCCTTCATAGAAGGTGGGAGCCTTTCGGGTTTGATCTAAGGAACAAGCAGATGTTTAATTCCATCAAGTGATTAATTTGTCTAACACACAGGGTCATGTTCAACTGCAAAGGAAGAAAAAAAATATATAATTTAACAGTATGAAACAGAAGTTGGAAACTGCCTTCACTCAACCAGCACAACTCTTTCCAAGTGATTGACACAAACCTTCTCTTTCCTCTTGCGCTCTCCTGCTTTTGGTCTGCGTGGTTTCTTAGCTCTTGAGCCAGGTTCCTCATCATCACTGCCATCCTCAGCAGTTCTCTGGGGTCTGTTCAGAGAGGAGGGAGGAATCCAAAGGTGGAAAGAGGGCACGGGGAGGAAGAGCAAGAGAGCGGGGAGGAAGAACAATGAAAGAGCAGGGAGGACAACGAGAGAGTGATGAGAAGAACGGGAGGGAGGGAGGACAAGACACCAGAAGGGAAGAGATTGAGAGAGAAGCAGGAGAATGAGAGGGAGGGAAAATGAGACAGCAGAAGGGAGGAGATTGAGAGGGAAGGAGGAGAATGAGGTAAAGGAGGGCGGGGAGGAAGAGAGCAGAGGAAGGGAGAAACAAGAGGGGGCGGGAGGGAGAGAAGTAGGTAGAAAGAGTGGGCAGGGTGAGGAAGGGGAAGAAACAGTCGTTAAATTACTGTAGTTTACACATATTGCCACAGTTCAGGGATGCTGAAACATTTTGTCTGTGAGATGTGCTCACAACCTCAGGGTGGATAAGTTTCAGGCGCCTATCTGACAGCTTCATGGTCACTTTTAATCATATCAGCTTTTTACTCCAATGATTTTTATTTCAAGATCTGAATTTAAATTCTCAAACTGGGATTGAGAATTTAGGACTTGAAGTTTTATCCTTTTGAGGCAATATATGCCAGGTTTAAAATTTATATTTGATCTGAGATTGATAGATGGGGCGGCACGGTGGCACAGCGGTTAGCACTGCTGCCTCACAGTGCCAGGGACCCGGGTTCGATTCTCGGCTTGGGTCACTGTCTGTGTGGAATTTTCACGTTCTTCCCGTGTCTGTGTGGGGTTCCTCCGGGTGCTCTGGTTTCCTCCCACAGTCTGAAAGACGTGTTGGTTCGGTGCATTGGCTGTGCTAAATTCTCCCTCAGTGTACCTGAGCAGGCGCCAGAGTGTGGCGACTAGGGGATTTTCACAGTAACTTCATTGCAGTGTTAATGTAAGCCTACTTGTGACACTAATAAATAAATTTTTTTTTTTAACTTTTACTAGATTGTTATCCAAAGGTATTAAAGGCCCATATTGAGTTAGATCACAGATCAGCCCTGATCTCACTGAATGGCGGAACAGGCTTGTGCGTATAAATGTCCTTCTCCGGATTATTACCACCAGGACCACTGCGCTAATCATAGAAATCATAGAAACCCTACAGTACAGAAAGAGGCCATTCGGCCCATCGAGTCTGCACCGACCACAATCCCACCCAGGCCCTACCCCCATATCCCTACATATTTACCCACTAATCCCTCTAACCTACGCATCTCAGGACACTAAGGGCAATTTTTAACATGGCCAATCAACCTAACCCGCACATCTTTGGACTGTGGGAGGAAACCGGAGCACCCGGAGGAAACCCACGCAGACACGAAGAGAATGTGCAAACTCCACACAGACAGTGACCCAAGCCGGGAATCGAACCCAGGTCCACTGTGCTACCGTGCCGCTAATGTATTGTGCAAATCTTGACACAGCTTCCACAAAAGCACACATCAAGAACAGGTACAGAAAATAATCAAAAAGGCTGTTGGATTTTTGGTCTTTATACCTAGAGGATTAGAATAATTAGGGGTAGAAGTCACACTTCAGCAATACAAAACCCTGGTACAGCAAGCCATTCTGGGCACCACACATCAGGACAGATATATTTGCCTTGGAGGAAGTGCAGCTCAGGTCAATCAGATGATATCTGGATTCCAAGATTCAAATTCCAAGGAGAAATTGCACAAACCAGTGTTGTATTCTCTGGAATTTAGAAAGTTAATAACGTTTTCAAAATATTAATTACGTGGGAGAGATGGCTATAGAGGGATATGGGCCAAATGAGGGCAAATGGGACTAGCTTCAGGGTTTAATAAAAAGGGCAGCATGGAAAGTTGGGCCGAAGGGCCTGTTTCCATGCTGGAAACCTCTATGACTCTATTAAGGGGAACAGATAGGATTGGGAGTCTAGAGCTAGGCAAAATTGTCTTAAAATTAGAGTCAGACCTTTTGGGAGTGAAATGAGGAAACATTTCCGCACAGAGGGTGAGGGATTTCCTGTCAGATCAAATATAAATTTTGAAACTGAGACGGAGAGATTTTTGTTATCCAGAGGTATTAAAGGACATGGGGCAAAGGCCCATAATGAGTTAGATCACAGATCAGCTCTGATCTCACTGAATGACGCAACAGGCTTGTGTGCATAAATGGCCTTCTCCTGTTCCTATGTTTCCATATCTGCCCTCTATTAAGCCGATTCACAGTTAATCCTTCTGCCATTTACACACATCCTTCTCTACACACAGAGAAAGAATATACAAATAATTCAGAAAAAACAAAAAAAAATAAACAAAAGCATTTTCAATAAAGTTACAAAATCCTCAAAATCTCTACACAATATTAGTCTGTACATTTTTTCCCCCCCCCAAGGGATATTGGCATCAGTGGCATGTTATCCATCCCTAATTGCCCCTGAACTGAGCGGCTTGCTTGGCCATTGCAGAAGGCACTAAGGGTCAACCACATTGCTGTGGACCTGGAGTCACATGTAGGTCAGACTGGATAGGAATTCCTTTCTGAAAGGACATGAGTGAACCAGATAGACTTTTATGACAATCGACAATGGTTTCATGGTCACCATTACTGAGACTATCTTTATAAATCCAGATTTACTGACTGAATCTAAATTCCACCAGCTGCCTTGACGCCTTCTGTCGAAGTGGACCCTTGGGTTTGTGCCCCTACGTACCGCTTCCTCTTCGTCTTCCTTTTCTTTTGAGTGGCGTCTTCGTCTCCGTCCTCAGGTTCACTGCCGCTCCCTCTCTGCTTCCTCTTCTTCTTGGGCAGTGGCAATTCATCATCAGAATCGTCGTTAACAAACTCTTCAAACTCTCCTTTCTTCCCACGCTGCGAGCAAGAAAGCAAGTATCCATTGGAGAAATATGGTAACAAAAAGGCCAATGAAAACATTATGGTCACAAAGATACCATGAGAAATATGGTCACAGAAGCCCGCTAAGAGAAAGATGGAACCACTAGGCTTGTGGATCCAGTCAGGACTATTTTCTCAGGTGGAGTAAAGGCGGACAGACTGAGCAGAGTTGCTGTAATGTAATGAATGTGCGTGGAAGAAAGTTAAGACCTTTCTCTCACCTTCCCACCTCCCTTCTTCTTCTCCTTCGAAGTCTCCATCTCTTCATTGAACACCAATAAGTTCCTGGTTTTCTCCAAAAACTGACTTCGCTGCTCCAATAACTTGCGTTGCTCATTTAACTCCTTCTGTTTCTTGTCCTCCTAATGGGAGAGAGAGAAGAGAGAGAGAGACACACAGTTTGTCAGCTAAACGAAATCGGTGAAATCTATGTCAGAAACACAGAGGAAAAGAAATCAACGATTTACTGTCATGTATGCCTATCCTGAAGTTATCTGTAATAATGGAGATTTTTTAAATGATGGAGGTTTGATAGACACGGAGGAAGTGTGGGGAAGAATGAAACCAGAAACCATCAATACAACATAGTCACCAAGAAATCAGATATGGAAATCAGAAGAAATCTCTTTACCCTGAAAGTGATGAGAATGTGGAACTCACCACCATTGGGAGTGGCTGAGGTAAATGTCAGATGCATTTAAGGGGAAGGTGGAGAATGGTAAATAAGATTGGTGAGTTGCAAATGCAAATAACTACCTGAAATCCAACGCTGTGGCAATAACAGTCCTGGTTCAAAGTAGTGCAAGACTGGCTATTAAATATTCCTCGATACAAGGCGTTCAGATCGGAAAGGAAGGCAAGCAGGGATCTAATATTGATTCAGGATAACATTGAAGAGAGGATGTCCCAGATGGGGTCAAGGACACAATCTATTTGATTAGAGCTAAGGAACAAAAATGGCACAATTACATAGCTCAATGGGGGAGACGGTGACGTAGTGGTAACATCACTGGACTAGTAATCTAGAGCTCCAGGGTAATGCTCTGGGGTCTTGGGTTCAAATCTCACCACAGCAGATGGTAAAATTTGAATTCAATAAAAAAATCTGGAATTAAAAATCGAACCATGAAACCATTGTCGATTGTTGTAAAAACCCATGTGGTTCACTCATGTCCTTTAGGGAAGGAAATCTGCTGTCTTTACCCTCTTTCAGAGAGTTGATGATTCTGCACTGTACGGATCCTATGGAATGTATTCCACAGGGGTACATAAATAGTAAAAGGGTGGTGAAAAGCAGAGTGCGGCCGATTAGGGATAAAAAGGGAGACTTGAGCAGGGAGGGAGGGGACATGGCCGATGTATTAAATTAATACACTGAATCTGCCTTTACCAAGGAAGATGATGTTGCCTCCCCAGGTAGTGTTGAAAAAGGGTTTAAAATTGCAAAGGAGGTGGTATTGGACAAGCTTTCTGTTTTTACCAGAACCGGCTGAGGTGCATCCAAGGATGCTGAAGGAAGTAAGAGTGAAAATTACAAATGCATGGGCCATAATTTTCCAATTTTCTTTAGACTCAGGGGTGGTGCCAGAGGACTGCAGAATTGAAAATGTTACACCCTTCTTCAAAAGAAATGGTGTAAAGATAATCCCATCAAGTACAAGGCAGTCAGTTTAACCATGGTGGCGGGGAAGCTTTTAGAAATGATAGTTCGGGACAAAATCAATAGTCACTCGGGTAACTAAGGGTTAATTAAGGAAAGCCAACATGGATTTATTATGGGCAAATTGTATTTAACCAACTAGCTTGAGTATTTTGATGATGTAACAGAGAGTTGATGAGGTGCACATGGCACATGCTCATTTGATGAAGTGCCACACACTGTCTTGTGAAAAAAGTTCATGGAACAAAAGGGACAGCAGTAATATGGATAGGGAATTGGCTGAGTGACTGGAAGCAAATAGCGGTGAATGGTTTTGTAGGCTGGAAGGTTTATAATGGAGTCCCCTGCTCTTCTTGATGTGCATTAATGACCTAGACCTTGGTGTGTATAGGGTACAATTTCAAAATTTGTGGATGATAGGAAACTTGACAGTATTGTGAACCATGAGGAGAATGGTGCAGAACTTCAAAAGCACGTGGATGGTGGAATGGGTGGACAAGTAGCAGATTAAATTTAACACAGCAAAGTGTGAAGTGATTGACTTTGGTAGGAAGAATGCAGAGAGGCTATATAAAATAAAGGTAACAATTCTAAAGGGGGTGCGGAAGCAGAGGGGCCTGGTGTGTATATACATAAATCATTGTAGACAGCAGGACAAGTTAGAAGAGCAGTTAATAAAGTATATGGCACCCATATAGGGTCATAGGGCACAAAATAGGGGCATAGAGCACAAAAACACGGAAGTTATGTTAAGTCTGTATAAAACACTGATTCAGTCTCACCTGCAGTGTTGTGCCCAGTTAAGGGCACTACATTTGAGGAAGGATGTGAAGGGAATAGCGAGGGCGTGGAAAAGATGCACAAGATGGAGTCCAGGGATAAATTGAAGATTTGTTCAGGGTATTCAAATTCACAAAGCATCTTCTCTTACAGAGAACAGAAGGAGAAACCACTCCCATTGGTGGAAGAATCGAGAACCAGAGGGCAAAAGAAGCCCATGGCAACAGATGAAAAACCTTTTTCATTCAGCGACTGGTTAGTCTGGAATGCATGGTCTGACAGTGTGGTGGAGACGGTCAACTGAGGCTTTCAACACAGAATTAGTTCATTATTTGAAAAGAAAAGATTTGTAGGGCTATGGGGAAAAAGGGTGGCACCAGCTCAACTGCTCCTTCATAGGGCCAGCACTGACACGATGGGCCAAAGGTCTCCTTCTATGCTGTAATGATTCTGTGATTATGTGAGGGAGAAAGGAATAGAAACAGGTACAGATAGACAGGGAGTGAGGAAGGATGGCAGGGAACGTGGATGGAGCATTATTGCTGGCATGGATTGTTGGGCCAAATGGCCTGTTTTTGATATACTCCACATCATAATAGGGTAGCAGGGTCATTTCAGACCTCAGAGGGTGGTTGTCCCTGGCCTTTTGCAAGTTGTCCCAGGGCCATGTAAGGGTGCCACGTTTAGGGTCATGGTCGACCGTGGGACTTTCGATGGTGATAGAGGAAGAACTAGAACCTTGAGAAATAATGGTTGCCCATAGGCAGAGGACCTTTCTGGTCAAAGTCTTGTGATTCCTTTGAGCATAAGAACACAAAAAATAGGAGAAGCAGGCCATTCAGCCCATCGAGCCTACTCCACTATTCAATATGATCATGGCTGATCTTCCAGCTCAACTCTGCTTTCTTGCCAGCTCCCCACATCTCTTAATTTCCCGAGACACTGAAATTCTATCGATCTCAGTCTTGACTATACTCAACAAGTAAGCATCCATAACCTTCTGGAGTAAAGAATTCCAAAGATACACAACCTCCCGATTGAAGAAATCTCTCTTCACCTCAGTCCGAAATAGACAAACTTTTATCCGGAGACTGTGCCCATGTTCTAGATTCCCCAGCCAGGGGAAATAATCCCTACAGTGCCGTTCATGATCTAAGGACCACTCAAAGAACTTGGCTACTGAAGTGCCTATTCATGTATCTATCCAGATGCCTCTTGAACATTGTTATAGAATCTGCTTCCACCACCTCCTCCGGAAGAGCACTCCAGGCATTCACCTGGAAAAAACCTTGCCCCCTTACGTCTCTTTCAAACTTCCCCCCTCTCATTCT
This sequence comes from Mustelus asterias, assembly GCF_964213995.1. Taxonomy (NCBI): domain Eukaryota; kingdom Metazoa; phylum Chordata; class Chondrichthyes; order Carcharhiniformes; family Triakidae; genus Mustelus; species Mustelus asterias. The sequence continues at coordinate 111,799,620 of NC_135809.1, read as the reverse complement.
CACCCATGCTCCTGAGTACTTGACCCTTCAACCCTGGGAAAAAGACTCTGACTCTCCATTCTATCCAAGCCTGTCATAATCTTGCAAACCTCCATCTTTTATGAGAGTCAGAGTGTGAAACTGGCATGGACTATGTGGGATAAAAGGCCAATCTTTGTACTTTAAAACGTTGTAATGATATGATCTCTGCCCTAGTCCAGAGCCAGTCCAGCTCCCACTTGCAGGTGTCCAGAGAGTCAGCACCCACCTCACTAGCTGGTAATACTTTGCTGAGACCCAATACATCAAGACCCTGCTTAAAACATCAACTCACTTAACTATGTTTCACTTAAATGTCGCCAATAAAGTAGCATCAATATGCATTTAACTTTTGGGTTTCACTTTGACTCCAGACTTCCTCTTCTGTGGCCTGTCTACCAACATAACCTTTCTCGGAACACTTCCCCCCGCACCCTCAGCCCCTCTTCCCCCCCACTCTCTTGCTGACTCCTGCCCTCTTCTTAACTCAGTCCTCAGGGTCCTGCTGCTGGCTTCATTTCTGAACTCGCCATCTAGTGGCAGAGCTTGATTGGTGCAGATAGTCCTCGGACTTGCTGCTGCCTGCAGCCAACCAACTTCAGCCATGGAGCCTGGTCAATCTGCTGCACTGGGATGAGTACTGTATTTTTTAAACAATAATTTAAGTGTGTTATATGTTGCATTTGATTTATATTTGGTGATGTATTATATTTTACTAGCTAGGTTTGCACAGTGCAGCACAAATATGGCACAGGAGTTCACCTTGTACCTTGTTATTTTCTGGGTGAGATATGTCCAAAGGAACTTAACTCTGGTTTTAATATTGATTCCTATAGTGACTTCAAGTTTTTGATTTTCAGGAATACAAACCCCAACTTAAGTGAGGAATTACTGTACTATCTGGGAACAATACCCAACATCCAGTACCTTCCTATTCTTACATGTTCCCTGGTCCTCCCTGACCTGTTAAATGGAAATAATCCATCAATTGGAACGATATCCATCCTTTCTATTATTTTATCGACCTCTATCAGGTCGAGATGTTCCTCCAAGATTAAATGGATCCAATTCGAAGTAACTACAGTTCCTTAAACCAGGGATCATCCTCATATAGCTATGACATTGTGGATATGGGAAATTTGGAAAGCGCTGTTCTTATGGCTGTCAGCTAATAAAATGGATAAAACCCAAGTTAAACATGGAAATTTGGTAGCATTGTCAATGTAGGACATCTAGGAATTAATAGTAAGAAATTTAAACCTTAAATGCAGCCCCATTAGGTTCCATATGGGCACAAACCAGGACTCTCCTGGTGTAAAGAAACCGAGTCACTGACCTGCTCTTTGACCAGTTGCATCCGCAGCATTTCCTTATGCTGCTCCTGCTTGCAGCGTAGCTCACGATCCTCTTCATCCTGCTTGCGTGCACGGGCCACGTGATACTGGGCTTGGCTCATCAGATCAGAGCACTGCCTGAAACACGCACATACAAATACCCTCAGGGCTGATGAGAAAATGCACAATGCTGAAACCCCCAGCCATGCTTTTGTCAGCTGCAGACTTGACTATTCCAATGCTCTTCTGACCGGCCTCCCATCTCACACCTTCCCCTAACTTCACCTCACCCCAAACACTGTTGCCCCATATCCAAAACTTGCACCAAATCCCACTCGCCCATCACCCCTGTACTTGCTGACCAACACCGGCTTCCAGTCACGCAATGGCTCGATTTTAAAATTCTCATTCTTTCCCCCCCACCCCAAGTTCCTCTATTGTCTTGTCCTTCCCGATCTCTGTAGCCCTCTCTGGCCTGAGATCACTGCGCTCCTTCAATTCTGGTCTCTTATACATTTCCCACTCTCTTCACATGCCTTCAGCTGTGTTGGTCTTAAACTATGGAATTCGCTCCCTAAACCTCTGCTCTCCCTTCTCCTTTAAGACACTCCTTAAAATCTACCCATTTGACCAGTCTTATGGTCATCTGTCCTAATATTTTATCTGGCACCGTATCAATTTTTCTCTTTATTACGCTTCTGTAAAATGCTTTAGGACCTTTGGCTACCTTAAAAGTGTTGTATAAAATAAAGGGTATGATAGTGCGGTGATGTTGAACTAATAATCCAGATGTCTGGACTAATAATCTAGAGTGAATCCAAATCCCTTTCTAACTTTGCTAATAATGTAATGTTTAACTTTGTTTTGTATTCACTTTAACAAAACATGTGGAAATGAAAAGTTAATAAAAGCTTTCACTCCTCTGGCTTAATATGTCCTGTAAGAAGTCTCACAACACCAGGTTAAAGTCCAACAGGTTTATTTGGTAGCAAATACCATAAGCTTTCGGAGCACTATGTCCTTACATGGATTAGTGTTCATTTTTATCCTCTGTGAATGAAGTGCCTGGAGGCATTTTACTATCCTTTATCCTGCCTGGGCCTATACATGACTGCAGTCCTATGAGACTGACCCTTAATTGCCCTCTGAAGTGGCTAGCAACTCATTCATTTGTATCACCCCCTTCGACAGGCAATTAGAATTAGGCAGTAAGTGCCAGCCTTGCCAACAACAGGCAACAGCTTGTAAATGAACGAAAGTACAATGCAAGTTGCTGGTGCCATCAGGCACGTACCTGGCTTCTGCAGCAGCTTGAGCCAAATCGAATCTCATTTTATCCCCGGCATTACTGAGATACTTGAAATACCTGAAAGATGGAAGATGCAGGATTATAGCTCAAGACAGGACTGCATCTGGAGTTCATGCTCTCAACTTCAAACACCGCATCTTACCGATGGGCAAGTTCCAGTTCTTTGACTGCATTCAACACTGCCTTCAGATTGCTCTTTTCATCTCGGAGGACAGAGGTGGCTAGTCTCTGGAGCACCAAGGCCATGTTAAACATAAGCACGGTGTCATTAGGGGCTGCATGCCTGGCCTGTGAACACAAACCATTCCTTTCTTTACTGAACTTCTGTTCTTAAATGGAGATTGAATCTGCTTCCTTAAATAAAGACAAATCTCACAGACTTGCATTTCAACTCGATATAATTACACATTGAGCATTGCTGTGGTGTAGTTTTAGATTACAGACATCCCAATCTTATTGATTAGAGTAGGATAATTGGTGCTGCAACTGACCATCGCAATTGAGAAGTAACCTTTGTAAAATAGTCTTGATGTAGAAGAACTTTTAGGGAAGAGTGACCATAATATGACAGAATTTTCCATTAAGTTTGAAAACAACGTAGTTCTATCTGGAACTAGGGTCTTAAATCTAAAAAAAGGACACTATGAAGGTAAGAGACGCAAGTCGGCTGTAGTGGATTAGGAAATATATTAAAAGGTAGACAGGCAATGGCTAGCATTTAAATAATTAATAACATGGTTTGCAATACATTCCTTTAAGGCACAAAAGCCCGACAGGAAAAGTTAGTTAACCTTGGCTAACAAAGGAAGTTAAATATTGAATTAGATCAAAGGAAGAGGCTATTAAAGTTGTAGAAAAAAGTAGCAAGTCTGAGGATTGGAAGCATCACTGAATTCAGCAAAGGAAGACCAAGACACTGACAAACAGAAGGACAATGGAATATGAATGTAAATTAGCAAGAAACATAAAAACACAGTAAAAGATTCGGTAGGTATGAAAAAGGGGAAAAAAAATCACTAAGGCAAATAAGGGTCCATTACAGGCAGGAGAATTTATAATGGAGAATAAGGAAATGGCAGAAAAGCTAAATAATTACTTTGAGTCTGTTTTCATGGAGGAAGATACAAACATTCTCCCAGAAATAAGAGAACTAAGATATTAGTGGGAATGAGGAAGTGAAAGAAATTAGCATTCGTAAAACAAAGTACTGGAGAAATCAGTGGGACTAAGTGTTGAAAGAGGTGGCTATGGAGATCGTGGATGTAGACATCGTTAAAAAAAACTATAGATTCTGGAATGGTCCCTACCATTCCAGGAAGGTTGCAAATGTAACCCACTATTTAAGAAAGGAGGGAGAGAGAAAACAGGGAACAGATCTGTTAGTCTGATGTCAGTAGCAAGAAAATTACTAGAATCTATCATAAAGAATGTGGTAACTGGACACTTAGAAAATAACGATCTGATTGGGCAAAATCAACATGGATCTATGAGAGGGAAATCATGTTTGACAAACATGTTGTGAGTTTTTTAAGCATGTAATCGATAAGGGGGAAACAGTGGATGCGATGTATTTGGATTTTCAGAAGGCTTTCAATAAAGTCTCACAGAGGTTAGTAAACAAAATTAGAATAAATGAGATTTGGGGATAGCAGAATCGAGCATTGGCGAATGGATAGAAAACAAGGCTTAGGAATAAGTGGGTCATTCGCAGGTTGACAGGCCGTGACAAGTGTGGTACTGCAAGGATCAGGACTTAGGCTATTCACAATCTATCAATAATTTGGATGTGGCAACCAAATATGATGTTTCTAAATTTGCTGGGGACATATAACAAGGTGAGAAGGTGTGTTGTGAGGATGATGAAAAGAGGCCTCAAGGGGATTAGGATTAGTGAGTGGTCAAGAACGTGGGAGATGGAACATAATGTGGGTAAGTGTGAGGTTGTCCACTTTGGTAGGAGAGACAGAGATGCTGAGTATTTCTTAAATGGTGAGAGATTGGGAAATGTTGATATCCAAAGGTTCCCATTGAAATTAATAAAATTAAGAGACTAGACAAGTGGTAGCAAGGATGCTTCTCTTGGCAGGGAGGTCTAGAATAAAGGGTAAGCAATTTAGGACCAAGAGTGGGGGGTTTCTTCACTCAGAGGATAGGGAATATCTGAAATCTTCTACCACGTAGGGCTGTGGAAGTTCAGTCATTGAGACAGAGCTTGATAAATTTCTATATACTAATGTCAAGAGACATGGGGAAGTGCATGAAAATGGCACTAAGGGGGATGATCAGCCGCAATCGAGCTGGATGACAGAGCAGGCTCATGGGGCTGAATGGCCTACCGACCTACAAGTTCGTAGGCTTGGAGCTAGGAAGTGATACACCGAAATGTCCTTCACGATTGAAATGAAAGTGGAACCTTTTTTAATCTGTTCCTGGGGTGTGAGTGGCAATAGCAAAGCAAGATTAATTGACCTTGTGTGGGTGATGGTGAGCTGCCCTCTTGAACCACTGCAGCCCCCATGTAGGGTAGCTGTACTAAAAGCGCTCGTCAGGACCCCTAGTCTTTGCTTTATCCAGTGCCTTCAGCCGTTTTTTGATAAGCATGGAATGAATCAAATTTTTTGAAGACTGGCAATTATGATGATGGGGATCTTAAGAGGCAGTTGAGAACAATCATCCACTCGGCACTTCTAGCTGAAGACAGTTGCTATTACTTCAGCCTTCTCTACTTACGAGCTCATGCTTGTGAAAAAGTGTAATTCACTGCCACAGAAAGCTATAAATGGTCAGTCAACAGAGATGTTCAAAAACAAATCTAAGAAGTGAATTAAGGCTTATAGAATTTGGGTTAAAACAATAGAATTGCGAGGGCTAAGAAAATGGCGGGGCGTTTAGAGAGACCAAGTAGTTTAGAGTGGTTAGAACGTGGAATTTTCTATCACATTGAGTACTTGAGAGAAATTGTATAGGTGCATTTAAGGAGAAGTTGGATACACACGAGGGAGAAAGAAATAAGACTTCAAGCTTTCCACACTTGAAGTAAGCTCTTGCTAAGAAGAGCAGTACCTCTGTGCTCTGGTGTTTGTAAAACATCTTATATGAGTGGGTGGGAGGAGGCTTGTGTGGCAAACAAACTCTAGCACAGACTAGTTGCAGTACTAGTTGTTCCCTACTATAAATATTACATATTAGCACTGCTGCCTCACAGCGCCAAGGACCCAGGTTCGATTCCCGGATTGGGTCACTGTCTGTGTGGAGTCTGCACATTCTCCTTGTGTCTGCGTGGGTTTCCTCTGCGTGCTCCAGTTTCCTCCCACAGTCCGAAAGACATGCTGGTTAGATGCATTGTCCATGCTAAATTCTCCCTCAGTGTACCCAAACAGGCGTCGGAATGTGGCGACTAGGGGATTTTCGCAGTAACTTCATTGCAGTGTTAATGCAAGCCTACTTGTGACTAATAAATACTTTACAAAACATAATTCTACAGATGCACTGAAGTGTTTGAATATCCTTCTCTGTTATCTACAACAGAACCAAAACCACCACATTACCGTGGACTCTTATGGTGGGCATTACGTACCAAGTGCCTTGACCCTTTAAATAGATTTTTCGAAATTAAAACAAAAGTTACCTTCAACAAGGTCTGTTTGCAATCCTGAAGCTTTCCACACTTGAAGTAAGCTCTTGCTAAGAAGAGCAGTACCTCTGTGCTCTGGTGTTTGTAAAACTTCTTCAAGCAGTTCTCATACTAGTGGAAACAAAAGCACGTGTTAGTTGTCACAAACCCCCTCCACTCCTGTTCTGGAATCTTGGATCCAATCTCTCAGTACAATAGGCATCACACTTCAAAATGGTTGTGAAGTGTTTTGGGACCTCTTGGGGTCATGAAAGGTGCTACAGGAACGCAAGTTCTTTCTTTCTGTCAATTCCACACAGGCTGATGGGTTGAAAGATGCTCTCCTTCCCTGTTTGCTTTAAGAATCCAATAGGAAGTGAATTTGTGCAGTATCCCATTGCATTTCCCAGCAGTTAGTACATGAAGTTAGTACATCTAATGCAGGATGAGGTAAATGCTGACACCAGAACATGACCGTGAAAACTTAATTAAACCATTTCAGAGTATTACAAACACTTCTCTAACAGATTTAGGGCAGCACGGTAGCACAGTGGTTAGCACTGCTGCTTCACAGCTCCAGGGACCTGGGTTCGATTCCTGGCTTGGGTCACTGTCTGTGTGGAGTTTGCACATTCTCCTCGTGTCTACATGGGTTTCCTCCAGGTGCTCTGGTTTCCTCCCACAGTCCAAAGATGTGCAGGTTAGGTCGATTGGCCATGCTAAAAATTGCCCCCTAGTGTCCTGAGATGCGTAGGTTAGAGGGATTAGCGGGTAAATATGTAGGGATATGGGGGTAGGGCCTGGGTGGGATTGTGGTCGGTGCAGACTTGATGGGCCAAATGGCCTCTTTCTGCACTGTAGGGTTTCTATGATTCTATGAGACGGGTTTGGTTTGCCTTTTAACAGTTTCTAGGTATAAAGGGAGTGGCTCAAATCCATCAGGCCACTCAAGATCAACTTGCAGCTATGCCTTTAATATAGAAAAAAGAGCTTCACAGAAGCATAATCAAACAAAAATTGACATGGATACAAAGCAAGAAATATTGGCAGGGGTGACTAAATGCTTAGTTAGAGGTAGGTTTTAAGGAGGGTCATAAAAAAGAGAGAGGGAGTTTGAGACAGGAAGACTGAGGGAGACACACTCCTTGAAAGTACTGACATCAAGCTCAGTTTCCATTAGTGAGGTAAACAAGTAGTTATCAAATCCTAAGGGATGTGTCAGGTAGGCAAGACAATGGTGTATGTTTAAGGCCCAGGCCAGGGATTTTTATCAGTTCTTCTTTGAACAGTTTCAATGTTTTTTTTAAACTCCCACAGGAATAGGCATACTGGGAAGTTGCACTCCTTCGGTACCGAATCATCGAGGTTTACAGCATAGCTCCATTGCAGCAAGATCATTTGACTTTGGTTTTTGTTATGATAAATTGCTACACAATTAAAAATGAGCATGGACGAACAAATCAAGAGGCAAACGGACCCGTAGAGGCAAAAGGTTTTTAGATTAGAAAGGCATCGTGTTGGTGCAGGCTTGGTGGGCCAAAGGGCCAGTTCTTTGCTGTACTGTTCTTTGTTCGAACACTTTACGCTGAACATCTAATTGCCCTTTAACTGGCCTGTGCTCTATGTCTGATTAGTCTTTAGTCTGACATTCATCTGAACTAGTAAAATAGCGACTGAAAATATCTAAAGGGTTATAAAGTTTACATAAAATGTACGTTTGATACTTACCATCTGGACGGCACTTATGTACTGTTTCTGCTCCACGTAGATATGTGCCAAGTTTAACCAGACGTCACTTATTTCTGCTGTAGCCTCCCTCACCTGAGCAAATACATCACGAGCTTCACGGACATATCCTTTGTGCGCCAATACAGCACCTAACAAGAAACAAGATGTTAAGAACATTTTCAAATCACTGTACCATTGTTCACAGGTTAACAAAGCCATTGATAAAATGTAGAGATCATGGGTTTTATAAACAAAGGCAAAGAAAGCAAAACCATGTACAACATTCACTGCAGCAACCCAACACCTTGCAAGCCTGGACCCTTCACCACCTAGAGGAACAAGGGGAGCGATGTATGGGAACACTACCAGCTTCCCCTCCAAGCCACACACCATCCTGACTTGGAACTATCACCTTACTTTCACTGTCACCGGATCAAACTCCTGCAACATTCTTCCGACAGCACTGTGGGTGTCCCAACATCAGATGGACTGCAGCAGTTCAAGAAGGTGGCTCACCACCACCTTCTCGAGGGCAATTTAACGATGAGCAAAAAATGCTGGCCTTGCCAGCAACAGCTCACTTCCCATGAAAGAAAGAAAAACTTTTGTTGCTGTGCCCAAAAATGTTCACAATACTCCAGGTGTGGCCTAACCAGGGCTTCGTATAGATGACAAGTGACTTTTACTCCCAGTATCCTATTCCTTGAGATATAGCGGTCAGCTTTTCACTAGCCTTTTTTGAACATTTTTTGCAATTGCTCAGGGCATTTGAATAAGCTACGTACCTGGACACTCAAGTGCCTTTCAGCTTTTCACCATTTAGAAAGGACCTTGTTTAACCCTTTGACTACATTGAAACCCACTTTCCACTTCTGCCATTTACTTAATCTATTATCTTTGTATTTTACGTATCCATCTAAACTGTTTAAATGACTACCTTTACTTCATCAGCAAATTTGGATATGTGGCTTTCTGTCTCATCATCTAAATCATTAATAAATGTGGTGGTAGTTGAGGCTCCAACAAATTCTTGAAGGACACCACTTGCAATTCCTAATTAAAAACATGTAAATTACCTCTACTGTCACCTTCCGTTCAGTAAGAAGTCTCACAACACCAGGTTAATGTCCAATAATCTCCACATCATGACCTTCCTTTCAGCCAACTTCTTAATCAGGTCAATAATTTGTCTTCAATTCCATGAGTTTCAACCCTGGCCAATAGTCTACTATGAAGGCATTTAGGGATGCTGGCCTGGCCAGCGATGTTCATATCCCATGAAAGAGTAAAAAAGTGAGGAACCTCATCAAATGCTTTCCGCAAGTCCATATAAATAAATTCAGACATTTTCCAGATCACTACTTTAGTCACCTCTTCAAAACAATTCAATCAGGTTTGTCAGGCGTGACCGACCCTTGGCAAATCAATGGCTCGCTCTCATCAGCTGAAATGTTCATGGCGTTTAGTCACCCTCTCCTTAATTATAGACTCTCACAAACAGCCAACAAGAGATATTTAGACTAACTGGTCTCTAATTCCCTCGTTTCCTTCTGTCACCTTTCTTAAGTTGCAGAGTGAAAGGTACAATGTGAGGGGATGGCTACCGAATCAAGAAAACTTTGGAAGATTGCAGATATCTTAAACTATAATGTTGTCATCTATTTCTTTTAAAATCCTGGGACGACCCGAATTAGGATGCAGAAATACACAGTTACCACCCTCCCCACTCTGTCGCTCCATTAAAATGATGGGCAGCATCTACCTATGCCATTAGCAGCATACAAATTCTTGGGATCATTCCTGAGTACTTGTTTGTAGATTGCCAGTGCTCGGTCCTGGTGACGTTTCTCCTATTAAGTGAAAAAATAGACAAAATATGAACAAACATCATGCTTCATGTCACTTGGGTAGAGCATAAGAGATTCGCTCTCTAGTTCAACATCAACTGCATTTATATAGAACCCTAAGGCAGTGAATTAATTGATCTGCTGTGAATTTAAAGCTTTATAGACATCGTCATGCACCACTCGACACTTGCTACATTTCATACAGCCTCTCAGCTTAGACAGTGTGGACTTTGGATATTCTGGAGCCTTCCCTGTCCTCAATGGGATGCCTTTCTTATCACCCTGGTGTGAAGTGGTCTGAATAATCTCACTGAGGATGTGGTTCCATCTGGTCAAGTATGGATTTGTTGTATTTAAGCCCAGATCATAAGAATGCAACAGAAAATGACTATATTAGGTTCCTTTGCACCTGTACAATGTTTGGAAGGACTTAAGCTAAATGTAATATTTTAAATTATACCCACCAGTCAATGCCCTGTGGTGTGTCTAATGGCACGTCAGACATTATGCTGTTTTAAACAGAAACCTGTTGCCATGTTCACACACAACATATTATTTTTCTGCTAACTTAGCAAGCTGCATTTATTTTTTAAAAATTCTTTCATGGGATGTGAGCATGACCAGCATTTGTTAGTCATCCCTAAGTGATCCTGAGAGGGTGGCAGTGAGCCACTATCTTGAACGACTGCAGCCCATCTGGTACCAATATACCCACAGTCCTGGTTCTGAAAGGAATTCTGAGATTTAGATCCTGCAACAGTAAAGGAACGGCAATAAAGTTTCAGGTCAGGAAGGTGGGTGACTTGGAAGGGAACTTGCAGGTGGTGGTGCTCCCATGCTGCTGCTGCCCATGTCCTTCTAGGTATTAAAGGTCAAGGGTTTGGAAGATACTGTCGAAGGAGCCTTGGTGTGTAGCAGCAGTGCATCTTGTATGTGATAACACACTGTTGCCACTGTGCGTCAGTGTTGGAGGGAGTGAATGTTTAAATTGATGGTTGGAATGCGATTCAACTGGACAATGTTTGTCCTAGTTGGTGTTGAGCTTCTTTGAGTGTTGTTGGAACTGCACTCATCTAAGCAAGTGAAGAGTATTCCTGATTTGTGCCTTGCAGATGGTGGACAGGCTTTGGAGAGTCAGGAGGCGAGCTACTTGCTTCAGAATTCCTCACCTCTGATTTGTCCTTGCAGCCACAGTATTTATATGGCTGGTCCAGTTCAGTTGCAGGTCAACAGATATTGATAATAAAGGATTTAGTGATGGTAACACCACCGGCATGCATGTTACTTGCCAGACCAAGCCTGAATGCTGTTCAGGTTTTGTTTCACATGGGCACAGACTGCTTGTTTTTGAGGAGCTGCCAATGGTACTGAATTGCGCAATCACCAGCAAACATCCTCACTTCTGACCTTATGATGGAAGGAAGGTCATTGATGAAGCAGCTGAAGACGAACACTAGGACACTGAGGAACTCCTGTGGAGATGTGTTGAGACTGAAACGGTTGGCTGAAACAATCACAACCATCTTTATGACTTTAACCAGTGAAGTGTTTCCCCCCTCGATTCTTGTTGACTTCAGGACTCTTTGATGTCACACTCAGTCAAATGCTGCCATGATGTCAAGTGTAGTCACTCTCACATCCTCACAACACAAGGCATTGACTGATGCGTGTAGTACCTTTAGTCAGGCAAAATATTCCAATGAGCTTCATAGAAGCATTACCAGACAAATTGGGATGTAAGGAGTCCAAGAGAGGGTAGCACATTTCAGACAGGCTTGCCACACTCTTTAGGTTGGTTCATCCTGTACTGTTCCTCACTGTCACACAGCTTTTACCAGTCAACTTAGCTGCAAGTAGTTGTTAGCATGTGACCCCAATAAACTGCTTTGACAGTCATGACAACTCTCATCAAATAGTGCGTTTTGTCTATCTTTTACATACAATTGTAAGATCAATACTGAGCGTGCAGATATTCTGACCGGTATGTTATGTTCAGGAGAATTTTCTTACATATTTAAAATAGCTTTCCTTTTAACAGGGTGGCTAACAAATGCTGGGTAGTTTTTTTTCAAAACAATATCAGAAACAATATGCTGTCCAACACAAAATGCCTTAAAATGTAGTAGACGTGCTCCAGAATCTAACTGATATGAAGTGAATACTGAACGAATTGCTTCATCGGTAGGTTGCAATTCATGCCTGAGATCAAAACCCTGGTTTGAACGTGGAAAGATCAATTAGGAGCCTGTAGACATCATGCTCTGGTGCTCTTGAAACATTTTTTATACTTTCCAATTGGTAGCCTCTGTTCTTCACATATTTTCAACCCACACCCACCCCGACCCCAGGTTTCCAATAGGTTTTGGAATGTGTATGACATCTAAAGGATGACAGACTGAAAGTCTAAGCTCATATCCAAGTGTTTAGTACACATTAGAGGATCTATGCTCACAGAGCGATGGAGCCATGTTATCCATTTCCTTTGTGGCTCAGGAGGCTCTGAGTTCAAGTCCCAGTCCAGAGACTAAAGCACGTCATCCAGGCCAATTCCTCCAGTGTTGGTACTGAGGGAGCTTTCCACTCTTGGAGGTGCTGCCGCCTTTCAGATGAAACGCTAAAACAAGGCTGCACTTGCCCTCTTAAGTGGATGCAAAATATCCCATGGCACTATTTCAAAGAACAGCAGGAGAGATCTCTCCAATGTCAATGTTTATCCCTGCAATCTAAAACAGTTTACTGAAATATTCATTCAAGTACAGTTTCTGGGGTCACCGAGTGAAAATTATCTACCATGATTCCTCCATCACCACAGTGTAAAATGCATAGTGACACCCTGAGGTTGTGAAAGGTACTGTCTAAAAGCAAATTATTTCTTACTTTTTCTCTGTCTCTGGTTGGCTGGTGCAAAGTCTGAAGCCAAACATTACCCAAGGCCAACATGGAATAGGTGTCATTCTGAGTCGACGGCTGCTTCAAGATTCGTTCAAACTTCTTCTGTCCAGGTCCCCATTCCTGCTTAGCCAAGTGAAGATTCCCGATCAGCGACCATGCGTCTGGATGATCCTGAGGACAACATTAAGAATAATGGTTAACTTAAAAATGAGTATTTTGGGGGAGTTGTCATCTCTGAACATTTTCCCTTCATAGCTGCAGCTCGAATTTCAGGTGAAGTCTTCGCTTTAAGGAGAAGTCAGAAAGACAAACAGAAGTAGCTCAGTTCAAACTCTTGGACATAACACAGTGCAATGGAAAGCTGCATGTAGATCAATCCTTCCACCTAGGTTGGGAACTATCTGAGTATGCATGAGCCTGTGCACAACCATGTGAATGTCCAACATTTGTGTGCAGGTGGGAACATGTATGCACGCATGTACATAGGTTTGTGCATGCATGTGTTCGTGTGCTAGACTATATGTGGTGCCTGTAAATTAAGTAAACAATAACTGGAGCAAGCATTTGCTTAACGGCAGCAAATTTCCAGATGGTCACTGTATGCAGATATTGGAAGATGCTGAAGGAAAAATGCCCAAAACATTTAACCCTGACCCAACTATAGGGCGAGTATATGGCAGATATCCCACAATACGATACAGAAAACAGTATGGCTTCCATTTCCAAACATTCTCGTGGCACTGAGTTAAGTGCTTTCTGGAAATTGCAAGGCTAGAACAAAACAGAATGATATTGGCTGAAAATGACTGTCAGAATCAGTCTGAAAGGAAATTTAACATTAATTGCTAAAGAAATAGAATATAAAAGTGGTGAAGTGTTGCTGCTGCTGTACAAAGCATCAGTGAGACCACACATAGAATATTGTGTATAGTTTTGGTCCCTTACTTGAGGAGAGATATAGTTGCATTGGAAACGGTTCAGAGGAGGTTCACTAGATTGACTCCAGAGATGAGGGGTTTGTCTTACAAAAAGAGAGATTGGGCAGTTTAGACCCATACTCACTGGGGTTTAGAAGAATGAGAGATCCAACTGAGATGTACAAGGTGATAAGGGGAATTGACAAAGTAGATGTTGAGAGGATGTTTCCTCTTGTAGGGCAATCTAGAACAAGGGGTCACAGGTTTATGATAAGGGGTGGTCGATTTAGACCAGAGATGAGAAATTACTTCTCTTAAAGGGTCGTGAGTCTGTAGAATTCATTACCCCAGAGTGGATACTGGGACACTGAGTAAATTTAAGGAAGAGGTGGACGGATTTTTAATGAGTAAGGGTTGAAGGGTTATGGTGACCGGGCAGGAAAATGGAGTTGAGGCTAAGATTAGATCAGCCATGATCATATTAAATGGCGGAGCAGGCTCGAGGGGCTAAATTGCCTACTCCCTCTTCCAGTTCTTATGTAAACAAAACCAGAGTTGATGTGAGTCATATAGGACTGGGTAAGGCTCGGGGTATGAGGAAATATTTACCAGCATCCCCTGTCTATCGCAATTGTAAAAACTTAGAAAGGGGTTTCATAAGATGGACATAGATACGTGATGGTGGGGAAGACCAAAATAAGTGCCATAAATATAAAATTGTCACTAATAAATCCATAAACGAATTCAGCATTTCTTTATGCAGCAAGCGGTGAAAATGTGGATTTATTACCAAAGTAGTTGAGATAAGTAGCACTGATGCAATTAAGGGGAAGTTGGATAAATGAGAGAAAGGACAAGAAGGATATGCTAATTGGGTGAGATGAGGCTCTCACGGTCATAGAAATCATAGAAACCCTACAGTACAGAAAGAGGCCATTCGGCCCATCGAGTCTGCACCGACCACAATCCCACCCAGGCCCCACCCCCATATCCCTACATATTTTACCCACTAATCCCTCTAACCTATGCATCTCAGGACACTAAGGGGCAATTTTTACCATGGCCAATCAACCTAACCCGCACATCTTTGGACTGTGGGAGGAAACCGGAGCACCCGGAGGAAACCCACGCAGACACGAGGAGAATGTGCAAACTCCACACAGACAGTGAGTGACCCAAGCCGGGAATCGAACCCAGGTCCCTGGAGCTGTGAAGCAGCAGTGCTAACCACTGTGCTACCGTGCCACCCGGTGTAAAAACGCCGGCAGGAACTTGTTGGGTTGAGCAGTTTGCTTATGTGCTGTAGTTTCAAAGCAAGGCTGAAGTACAGCTTGATAAACTTGGTGAGGTACAAACTTTATGGTAAGGGAGTAACAGGATAAATCAAGGTCAGGAAGCCATTAAAGTCATGGAACTGAAGAGAAAGTATAATGTGCAATTGAGTGCTGTGATATAGGATTAATGTTATAATAGTCTACCACACCACTGAATTCAACTAATCTGTTAAATGACAGGTTGGCACCAAGAACAGCAACTGCTTGCATTTACATTGCCACTTTAACACAATAAAATATCCCAAGACAGGAATGCTAACAAATAAAAGTTGACACCAAGCGGAAGAAAGCAACTCTACCCATGAGAATATGGAAATCACTACCATATGGAGTGACTGACGAGAATAATATAGATTCAGTTAAACAGCTAAATAAGCACAGGAGTGAGATGGGACAGAGGGCAATGCTGATACAATTAATTGAGGATAGACGGGGAGGTTCAAATGCAGCATAAATATTGGCATGGACTAATTAGGCCGAATGGCCTTTTCTGTGTTGTATACCCTATCTATGTAATCCCGTGCAACTGGAAAAGGTGACAAAGAATTTGGTCAAAGATTTGGGCTTTGAGGATCTTGAAGGCAGACAGAGAGGCAGAGAGGTTTGGGAGGGAGAAAGCGACTGGGTGGGTTGCTGTAAAACCCCAAATGGTTCCGTAATACTCCTCAGGGATTACATTATGTGGTGAACTCCTAATATTCTCTCGGATATGAGCAATAAATCTTGCCTCAGCGGTGTCAGGCCACATCCCAAGTACACTTTAAGAAAACAGGAAATATTGGAAGTGAACCACAGCTAGCGAATCTTGGTCAAGTGGATAAATGGAGGATCCATGCCACTATATTTCCAGCATGTACTTGTGGGAGTAGGTGGTGTTAGTGAGGTTATGAAATGTGTTATTCTTGTCCTTGTTTTCAAATGTTTCCATAGTCCTCGTTCATTCCTATCTCTGTAACATCCTCCAGGTCTCCATGCTCCCCCAATTCTGGCTTCTAGTATATCCTTGATTTTCACTGCTCCACCACAGGCAATCATGCCTTCAGTTGCCTGGGCCCTGGCTCTGGAATTCCCTTCCTAAACCTCTCGTTCTTTACGTTTCTCCTTAAAAACTCTCTCTTTGACCAAGCTTCCGGTCAGCTGCCCTAATATCTCCTTTTGTGGCTGTGGTCTCACATCTTGTTTGGTAATGTTCCTGTGAAGCATCTTGAGACATGCTAGATAAATTGCTGCTGTTGTCATAAAAGATTTGGTTTAATTGCAGAGGTGCCTACAAATTCCTTTGCGCATTTCACCTGCACCCACCTGGTTGATTTGTAGAGCTTCTTTAAACCAATCCGAGGCTTCATAAAAATTCCCCTTATCTCTTGCCATGCAGCCCAACCGTAGGTAACCTGTGCAGAGTTTGTTCAGAGAGAGAAAAAGACATTATAAAATATTTCCTATTTAATGCATGTGTCAATAAAGTCTGGACTTGCAAAGAAACCCTTGCGGAATAACCACAAGAGGAAGAGAATCCCTACCCTTTGCTACCCCTACATGGCCAAACATTAAAAAGCTAGGAGAATTTGGAAGAATCATTTCAACTCTAAATATAATCAGCCACCATGATAGGTGCATATATTAATACATACCCAACATTGTACAACCCTTTAAAAAAACTATTCTCCAAAATCATTAAACTGAATTTATGAGATTTTATAACACTTGTGTGCTAGACACTTGCAAATTAAGTTTCCATTCTTATTTCAGGAACATAAGTCTTAATTACAAGAAACTCATTAAAACTTTGGGAACTCACAATGCCAAGCAAGCCAAGAGACATGCATTTTTGCAAGCATGAGAATTTCAACCAGTCCTTAAACACTGAACTCTATTTCATACATGAACAAGGGCTGGAACCTTCCAGCTGTTCACCCCACAGCGCACCGCCACTGTGGGTTTCCCAGTGACAAAGGATGCATTCAGTGGGAAACCCCATTGAGAACAACGGGACTGGAAGATTCCACAGCCGGCCGATGGTGAGACACCTCCGCCATTGCGAAACACACGGCAGATTGCGCGAAAAGTCCCACCCAATGCTTCTATCAAACTGTTTAAAGTTCATTCTTGGATTGAGTGTGTTGATGGCAAAGCCAGCATTTATTGCTCATTCCTCGCCCACCTGTAGAAGTTGGTTCTTATTGAACTGCTGACAACAAGTTTGATATAATTGAGTGTTTTGCTGAGGATACAACTCAGGGGGCAGGTAAGAATTAACCCCATTGGTGTGGGATAGGCCCAGAGTGAGTAAGGATGTGGTTTCCTTTCCTGAAGCACATTTGGGAATTAGCTGAGATTTTGGACACTTCTATGGATCCCTTTTAAAAAATTTAAATGGAAATTCCCGACGTGAAGCTGGAATCTGACTTAATGTCCTCTGGACTATTAGTTCAAATGACAGAAATCACATGACACTATTCAAAGAAGTGCAAAGGAGTTCACTCCACCAAGTCACTATAAATAGATTATCAGGTCATTTACCCGATTGATGTTTGTAGGAGTTTGCTGGATGTAAATTAGATGCTGGGTTTGCTCCATTACAATGGTGACTACAGGTTCAAGAGGACTTCACTGGTTGTAAAGGACTTGGGGACACCCTGAGGTCATCTTCTCTTCTTTTATTTCTCAAATCACTCACCATCATCTCAAGGGCACAATCAACATGACACTTAAATAGACACGAGTCTTCTACAAGCAACGTGACTTCACTGCATGAACATGATTCAAAACCTATCAACCGGGATTAAAAACCAGAGATTCACCCCCTAACCTTGACCAAATACATAGTGTTACCCCGCCCCCCCCAGGAAAAATCAGGACAGCGGTTTTACTTACAGTCTACGTAATTTGGATGTTCTCTTAAAACATTCTTGTATAATATTTCTGCCTCATGGTATTCACACAGGGCCTCGTACAGCCTGGCCAGGTTATAGGAGGTGGTGACTGAGATCGCGTTGTAGTAATGCTCATCGTGCTCTGCCTCAGCCTTGGCACGTTCGAGTGATGCCAGGAAGTATTTCTGCCACAAAAGGGCAATTAATTTTATTTACAACATAGAAAGCATCGAGGTAAGTGGGTCGAAGGGGCCAAGGTCTACAGTAACAAGTAGATGGCAGCTACTATAAAAACAGAAGGAGATGGGGTGGGGGGAGAAGGGAAGAGACAGGGGAGATGAGGAGGGGGAAGGGAAGAAAAAGGGAGAGCAAGTAGAGGGGGATTGGAGGACGGGAGGAAAGGGGAAGGGCACAGAGAGGGGGGCAAGGAAGGTGGAATTATATATTACATTATGATTAGTTATCATTAATGCTTTGGGGCAAACTGGAAAACTGCTTGGTTAAATGTCTAAAGATTACCTTGGCTTCTCCCAAATTTCCCAATCGGAAGTGAAGTGCTCCAACATTGTTGAGGATTTCAGGAGGAACGTCAGCCTGCACCTTCTCCTGAAGGATGCGTGTGGCTGTTCCGTAAGCTGATAGTGCCCCCTGTGAACAGAATTCAATAAGGTCCCATCATTAAATGCGGTTGTAGTAACAAAAGGCCCAAGGGTATCCAGGAAGATAAGACAGCCAAGGATGTGGAAAGGCCATTCGGTCCATTAAATCCCATCCTGCTAATACCCAGCTCTCCATTCAACCATGCTTTGACACCCCATAATGTCTATCTCACTGATACTATGTCATGGGAAGACAACCATCTCCAAGTCTCGCACCACCTTGAACTCCCTTTGTAACAGCACTGTGGGTACATCTACACCATGTGGGCTGCACTGGTTCAAGAAGGTAGTTTACCACCGCCTTCTCAAGGTCAATTAAGGGATGGCGAATACACGCTGGTCGAGCCACAGATGCTCACATCCCATAAACAAAGAAAACAAATCACTGGAATCTGAATATTGATCATTGACCCAGAAACTTCAGATCCTAACAATTGCTTGCACTTTTTCTGAATAGCAGCTGTTGGTAATGATTCTGCCATTGTCACTTACACACAAACTGACATATCTTTTGTTTTTGAACTTGTTCCATTACCATCTCATTTTGCCATGCCCCATTATTCATTTTTTCATTTATTCTCTTGCCTTGCACCCTTTCATAAATCTTTCCCCTTTGTTCTTTCTTCCTCCCCCAACCCTCCCAGCCTCTGTACTTGCTTAATACCTGCCACAGCTCTCACTTTTTCCATTTCTGACGAACGTCAATTTTATTTCTCTCTCCACAGGTCGTGTTGTGCTGAGTGTCTCCCAGCGTTTTCTGTTATTTCAGATTCGAATCACGCGCAGTATTTTGCTGCTGTACCTGAATATCCGATTGTTCAAGGATCTGAGCCAGTTCAATCCAGGCTTCCACGTCATCCGGATACTGTTCAGTCACTTTCTTCAAATGTCCCTTAGAAATAAGAAAACAAAATTTGGTGAATTTTGCAGCTGTTAAGTGACACACCAAAACAAGTTCACAGCTAAGCTGCGAAAGTTAACAATGGCAAGGTGTGTACCTTTGCAACTTCTCTCTTTTCCTGCTCATCTGAGGTGGCATAGAGTGAACCTAGAATCTTCATAGTTTCGTAATTGTTGGGATAGGCCTTGAGGACTTTCTCGAAGCACTGTGCTGCATTCTCCTTGTCCCCTCGATAAATGTACATCTGCCCAAGGCCAAAGAAAGGCAGGACGAAAGTGGTGGAAGCAAACTGTGTGGCTTGATAGTAGTACTGAAAAGCCTGGTCATAATCACCCTGTAGGAACAAAATGGCGAAGTATCTTTATGCTGCCACCATCGGCAAGATTCCAAGCTTAGCTCATGTTCCAGGTACAAAGCAACCCTGTGCAAAATAGTCTTTGAACGTGCATCTATGCACAGAAACTGAGCCACATTTTCTATGTTAGCTATAAAGTGTGGTGTATGGACAAATGAGCCTTATCTTAGTTCAGAGAAAAGGGAGAAGACACCTGACCAATGATTCATGGAATCGAAGCTGTTGTGAGAAGGGGCCAGTCAGCCCACACACTGAACCTAATTCTTTTACCAGAGCATAATAATCACAACTTTCCTCCCAGTCTTCTTTTAGGATTGCCACAAGAACTGTTCAAACCTCAAAAAGCCCATTAGGTCCAACTACTCTCTTTTCTATTAATCTCAACCCAATCTACTCGCCTTCTCTCTTTGGACTAAAGGTTATCAAATTGTCGACTGAGCCTGTTTATAACGCCAACTCCACTAGTCTTCAGGCATACTTGACGACAATTCTGCACCCTGACATGCAGAAAGTTCATCAGCTGTCTCATTTTTAAACTTGTGCCTCCGTTCTTTCAACCTTGCATCATGGTGCACCATTTGTCTGATCAATTTGATTGATGGCCTTTACAAACTGGAACATTATAAGGGGGCTGTCTTGAAACCGCTTTGTTAATAAAAACAAGCCAAGTTTCTTTCAACTTTTCTTGATCACTTAGACAAATACCGACCCCGAGATTACAATCAGAGAGATTTGTTGGGAAAGAGTATCAAGGGGTGCAGAACCAAGGAAGGTAAATGGAGTTAAGATACAGATCTAAATGAATGATGGAACAGGCTCGAAAGGATGCATAGCCTACTGTTCCTATCTTCCTGTTTGTTAATATCTCAGTCTGAAGCAGGTGATTTCTCTATGGTAAACCGGTGTGATACAGAGAACAGGCTGGATTGAAAGGCTATGTTAACTCACCTGAACATGGAAGGACCTGGCCAGCTGATAGCAGCTTTCCGCTTGCATAGCCTCCACCTCAGTGTTATGGAAGGCATGAAGAGCCAGGTGCTGTACTTTGCTGTAATCCTAAAAAGGATCAGAAAACTTAAAAACTGAACTCTACAGTGCTGTAACATTTATACACATCCAGTTACCCATGAATTGTAAAAACACTAGTCTTTATTTCTTCCCGTTTGCGGGCTTGGATTTGAGAGGGAGCCTGGAGGTTTAGGAAGGACAATCTTTAAGCCCTCAATCAAAGGTCTGTTAACAATTTGATAAATCTGTAAATTAGAAGGAATGTGGATTCCATGTAGCTCCTAGAGTTCCATGGAATATACTCATGTGATTTTGAGACAAAAATCTCAGGTACTCCTAGCCCGAGAGGGAAACGGGATCAAACCTACCTATTGACACAGATGATTTACAAAAAAGTCTATAAACTGTTACTCTGGAAAACTGTAGGTAAAATCTGTTTAAAAAGTTTATTTTAAACGATGTCTCCAAAATATCTGACAGCATAAAACCTTGAACTTTCTCTCTCTAATTCTTAAGAATTCTCTAAACTCCTTGTCCTGCTCAGCAAAAGAGAGAACATCAAGGCACAAGAGGGAGTGCAGAGAAGATTCATCAGACTGACTCCTAGGATGGCGGGACTGATGTACGAGGAGAGATTGAATCGGTTAGGATTATATTCGCGGGAGTTAATGAGGGGGATCTCATATAGAAACTTATAAAATGCTAACAGGACTAGACAGGGCAAATACAGGAAGGATGTTACTGATGGTGGGGGCGTCCAGTACCAGGGGGTCATAGTTTAAGGATATGGAGTAAACCTTTTAGGACTGAGATGAGGAGAAATCTCTTCACTCACAGAGTGGTAAGCCTGAGAAATTCGCTACCACAGAAAATAGTTGACGTCAAAACATTATATGTTTTCAAGGAGGAGTTAGATATATATCTCTTGGGGCGAAAGCGGCCAAGGGACATGGTGGGGGCGGGGGGTGGAGAAGGTGGGATCAGGCTATTGAGTTGGATGGTCAGCCATGATCATAATGTATGGTGGAACAGGCTCGAAGGGCTGAATGGCCTACTGTTGCTCTGATTTTCTATGTTTCTATCACACAACAAACTGGGGTAGCACAAAACCCATCAAGAAAGAAATATAAACCCAGACTAGATAAAGACAGCAGATTTCCTCCTGTAAAGGGCCAAAGCTGAACTAGTTAGTCAACAATCCAATACCTTCACTGGCAATGATTTCAAATTCTCAGCAACTGCATTGGTGCGATTTGAACTCATGTTCAATGGATTACTGACCCAGGCATTTAGATTAGTAATCCGTTTATGTCACCACGATACCACCGTATCCATATATGTATTTGTACCTTTTTGAAGAAGAAGTGATTGGCTAGGTGATTTAGCACCATAGGGTTGCTGGGATCAATCGTGTAAGCTCTCGAGAGTAGTTGCACGCCATTTTTGATGGAATCAGCCTTGGGAGACAAAAAAGGGTTTACAACTCAGTTTATCCAACATTCAGTACATAATGATTGCAAATGCAGTTAAGTGAGCCACGTCACCTGCACAAATCACGATTCACCGTAACTAGTTTTAGCCATCTCTTGTTTCCGTCAACAGAAAGCTATGTTTTCAAGGTATCCAGCAAATTCAACTGAAGGACACAAGAGAATATGAAGATTCTGGAACCGGAAGAGGCAATGAAACCCAACCTGTTTCCCTGCTGCTGTAAGCCAACTCACCTCCCATTTAATCACCATCACTATCAATCCAAAAGAGCTTTGATAAAGGGCCATCTGGACTCGAAACGTCAGCTCTTTTCTCTCCTGACAGATGCTGCCAGACCTGCTGAGATTTTCCAGCATTTTCTCTTTTTAATTTCAGATTCCAGTATCTGGAGTAATTTGCTTTTATCTCTATCAATCCATTCTCTCTAGAAACACACCTCAGTGTCGCTGGAACCATTAGTTTCCCATTATTTTTTCCACAACAAAACCTCAAATGATTTCAATGAGGTAAAAAAGGGGAAACTGTTTTTATTGACAGGTGGGTTGGTAACCCGCAGACATGGAATTAAGGTGAAAAGAAACTTGCATTTTATGCAGCAACTTTCCCAACCTCAGGATGTCATAAAGCACAACAATCTGAGGTCCCTGTCTGCTTCAAGAAGACGACCATCATCCCGGTCCCTAAGAAAAACCAAGCAGCGTGCCTTAATGACTATCGGCCAATGGCTCTGACATCTATCATTATGAAGTGCTTCGAAAGGTTAGTCATGGCACGAATCAATTCCAGCCTCCCAGACTACCTGGATCCACTACAGTTTGCCTATCACCGCAACAGGTCCACAGCAGATGCCATTCCCCTGGCCCTACATTCAACCCTGGAACACCTGGATAACAAGGACACCTATGTCAGACTCCTATTTATTGACTACAGCTCAGCCTTCAACACTATTATTCCCACGAAACCCATCTCCAAACTCCGTGGCCTGGGCCTTGGCACTTCCCTCTGCGACTGGATCCTGAACTTCCTAACCCACAGACCACAATCAGTAAGGATAGGCAACAACACCTCCTCCACGATAATCCTCAACACCGGTGCCCCACAAGGCTGTGTTCTTAGCCCCCTACTATACTCCTTGTACACCTATAACTGTGCGGCCAAATTCCCCTCCAATTTATTTTCAAGTTTACTGACGACACCACCGTAGTGGGTCGGATCACAAACAATGACGAGACAGAGTACAGGAATGAGATAGAGAATCTGGTGAACTGGTGCGGCAACAATAATCTCTCCCTCAATGTCAACAAAACGAATGAGATTTTCATCTACTTCAGGAAGCGTAAAGGAGAACATGCTCCTGTCTACATCAATGGGGATGAAGTAGAAAGGGTCGAGAGCTTCATGTTTTTAGGTGTCCAGATCACCAACAACCTGTCCTGGTCCTCCCATGCCAACACTACAGTTAAGAAAGCCCACCAACGCCTCTACTTTCTCAGAAGACTAAGGAAATTTGGCATGTCAGCTATGACTCTCACCAACATTTACAGATGCACCATAGAAAGCATTCTTTCTGGTTGTATCACAGCTTGGTATGGCTCCTGCCCTGCCCAAGATCGCAAGAAACTATAAAAGGTCGTGAATGTAGCCCAATCCATCACGCAAACCAGCCTCCCATCCATTGACTCTGTCTACACTTCCCGCTGCCTCGGCAAAGCAGCCAGCATAATTAAGGACTCCACGCACCCCGGACATTCTCTCTTCCACCTTCTACCTTCGGGAAAAAGATACAAAAGTCTGAGGTCACGTACCAACCGACTCAAGAACAGCTTCTTCCCTGCTGCTGTCAGACTTTTGAATGGACTTACCTTGCATTAAATTTGATCTTTCTCTATACCCTAGCCATGACTGTAACACTACATTCTGCACTCTCTCGTTTCCTTCTCTATGAACAGTATGTTTTGTCTGTATAGTGCGTAAGAAACAATACTTTTCACTGTATGTTAATACATGTGACAATAATAAATCAAATCAAAATCACTTCAGACAATGAAATACTTCTTAAATTCTGTTACAGTGCAGCAAATGCAGTCAAATTATGCACAGCAAGATCCCACCAACAGCACTGAGACAATGACCATATCATCTGATTTAGCAATGTTGGTGGACATTGGAGAGAATACTCCTGCTCCTCTTCGACTGGTTTTAAGGAAGTTTTTGAGTCCACAGCAGTGCCTAGGTTTAACTTATCATCTGAAGGCCAAGAGCACAGCACTCTCTCAGTCCTGAACTTGGATTGGATCTAGTGTTTAAATCCCTGGTGTGGGACTTGAACCTAGAGCTTCCTGACTCATACAACAGCATTACTCACAGTATCATAGCTGAAGGTAATTGGCAGAAGAAACTGAGAGACGAGCAGGAGAAATTCTTTGACGCAATGAGTAATGATCTGCACATACTCCTTGAAAAGTGGGTTGAATCAGATTCAGTAACTTTCAAATGAGCATTGGATAAATACTTAAAAAGGAAAAAAAATTGCAGAGCTATGTGGAAAGAGCAAGGATATTTTGGAGTAATTGGATTGCTCTTTCAAGATGTTTTGGACCAAATGGTCTCCTCATGTGCTATATGATCCTACGAAAAATTATTGCTTGTCTTGAAAAATCTAGAATTATCTTTCTGAAGTTAGGACTGGGGTGTCTCATGGGACTGTGAGAGATGTTTGCTGGGATGGCCCTGCATAGAAAGCTTTGAATATCACTGCTCAATTGCATTACGTTGCCAGGAGAGACACTTTAAACACTGTTGGCCTTTCCAAATTTGTCTAATAACAACTCCCATGAGAAATTTCACTATGTTAAAGGCACTGTATAAATGCAAGTTCTTGATGCACCCATTCTAAATTGAGTGATAAAAGCAACTATATTTGGCAGGAGATTTGCTGAATCTGTTTGATGTCAGCCCTGTTCTGACTCCAGAGCAGATTACAAGCCCAGGCAGGTAACTCACTTCCTTGTTGTTCAGTTCCAGGACAGCCAGCCCCACCAACGCCCCAACACATTTCGGGTTGAGATCCAGAGCCCTTCCAAATGCAAGCCGAGCTTTCTCCAGTTTACTCAGCTTCACAAAGCAGTGGCCCATTCCCAGTCGCACCTCAGCTGCGGAGACAAGGAACAGGAGTCACAATCTGATAAAAGTTAATACATCAAACACTTGCTTGGTTTCTCCAGTAGGAAGTGGGGCGTTTGAAGGATTTTATCCAGCAAATTAGAAAAAGATTTTCCACTGGTCTGAGAGTCGGGAACCAGAGCACATAAATTTAAGTTAATCACAAGAACAACAAAAGATAATGGTTCATTTTTGATTAGAGTTGTTTTGATATGGAAACAATATTGGAAGCAGCTAAAAAGAGGATGAATAGCTGAAGAATAAAAATTTTGAAGGATCTGGAGAGAGATAAAGCTGTTTCAGAGAATTGGCACAGGCATGACAGACCAAACGGCCTCCTTCTGTGTGCAAAAACACTGTGATTCAACGTGTTTATTGACAATTCATGTAATTGAGGCAGAAGTAAGTGGAAAGCCAGCATGCAATTCCCACCTCCCAATAACTAAACAAGCTGCCTCTGCTGTAAGCATGTATTTGCAACTTACACATTTGTCCCTTCTCCACCTGGCAGCATCCACAAAATACACTGCAGTATCTACTCAAGGCCTTCTCAACAGCACCTTCCAACAACAACTTCCACCATCTTAGAAGCATAAGGGCAGCAGGTGTATGTGAAAACCACTACCTCCAAGCTCCCCTCCAAGTACATACCAGCATGACTTGGAATTTTATCTCCGTTCCTTCATTATCACTGGGTCAAAATCCTGAAACTCCCGCCCCAACAAAATATAGGACACCTTCACCACATGGACTGCAGTGGTTCAAGGCGGCTCACCACCACTTTTCCCAAGGGATAATTAGGGATGGGCAGCAAATGTTGGCCGTGCCAGCCATAACCACATCCCTGGAATTAATTTTTTAAAATGGTGCTGGTTGAGAACGTGATAGGTTTATGATTACCCCTATGAGTTAGTTGACTCTCCATTCTAGACTTGTGTGCCAAGAATTGCCACATCATGAGGTAGGAAGGTTGTAACTCCTTGTAAAAATACAGCCTGTAAAAGGAGAGGGAAAAACTGAAAGTTGCTATTGAGAGGCCATTAGCGTACAGTTTTCTGATCTTAACTCAGTTGGCAGATATGGTGCAGGCCAGGGTGAAGGGGAGGGAGAATGAATACTGCTTCAGATTGAGGAGTAAAACTTTGGGAGAAAGGTTACATACATCGACTATTCTTCAAATCCAAGTGGACACATAAAGAGAGAATGCTTCAAGTCTCGAGAGGGTTACTTACCATCCCGCCTATCTAGGCAGAGGAGGCCATTCAGCTGCTGGAGCTTGATCCAGCAATTCAATTAGATCATGGACCAGTACCTCATTTTCAATAAGATATTTTATAATTTGTGCAGTCAATCATTATTGAACAATTTCAGGTCCTTTTTTTTTTTAAAGACAGCAGATACTGTTATGTTGTCAATTCCAGCTCTTAAAGACCCATTTTCAGTTCCTTTAATTGCCTAGTACCACCCCTTTTGCTTTGCACCAAATCTTTGTTTTTTCATTTTCAGCACTTTCTGATTTTAATTCTGATTTCCAATAGTATTTTACTTTTGTGCCAATTACATTCACCCTCAATCGCTGACACATAAGAGACATTCTATCTTTGTAATTTAACTCTTTAAACCTCAAAATTATTCTGGCATTGTGTTCTGCAGCCCCTCCAGGCCAATATATCTTCCCTGCGGTTTGGTACCCAGAACTGAAGGCAGCTCTTCTGGAGTGGTCAAACTAACTTAAATGGGAAAATATTTTTTTAATATTGTTATTTAGATTGTCATTTTGACGATCTAATCGGAGCTTGAGAATCACTTGCAATCACTTGCTCCCATGCCATTAACTGGTGCCCCTAAGGATCTATCCATGTCTGGCCCCACCTGTTTCTCATCTACATGCTGCCCTTTGGTGACATCACCCAAATGCACACATTAGTTTTCACGTGTGCACTAATGAAACGCAGCTCTACCTCACCACCACCTCCCTTAACTCCTCCACTGCTGCTAAGTTATCAGAGCACTTAGCTGACATCCAGTACCGGATGAGCAGAAATTCCTCCAAATAAATATTGGGAAGACTGAAGCCATTGTTTTTGGTTCCTGCTCCAACCTCTGCTCCCTTAACTATCCAGGCCCTCCCTCCCTCTCCCTGGCAACGGGCTGAGATTAAACCAATTTGTTCACAACCTTGGTGCCACATTTGAGCCCGAGATGAGCTTCTGACCAAATATTTGTGCATCTCCAAGACCAGTTATTTCTATAACCAGAATCTCATTCGACTTCGTCCCAGTCTCAGCCGATCTGCTGCTAAAACCCTCATCCATGCTTCCATTATCTGTTGGCTCGGTTATTCCATTGCATATCTGGTTGGTCTCCCACATTCTACCCCCTGTAAACTTGAGACCATCCAAAAATCTGCTGCTCATGTCCTAACTCACAACGAGTGCTGTTCTCCTCCCACCCCAACATTGGCTCCCTGTCAAGCAACATCATGATTTTTTAATTCTGATCTTGTTTTTAAACCCCCCCCCCAATACCCATTCAACTTTTGGTCATCTGACTTAATGTCTGTGTCATACTTAGTTTTATAATGCTCCTGTGATGTGCTTTCAGACATTTCAATACATTAAGACGATATAAGTACAAGTTGTCATTGTTTTACAAAAGGAAGTTGCAATTATTTTTACTGACAAAGTGACTCCCTCACATTAATCCAGAAAGCCGCATCACGAAGAGAGAGATAGCAGCTTTTGGGACACTGGAAAATTTCTAATCTTTAGATCATTTGAACCAAATACAAATTCACAAACTGCCACAGTGGGATTCAAACTCATGTTCACGGATGGCTAGTCCAATAACATAACCACTGCCACATCATACCTGTCTACAGGTGTGGGCTTGTCAGAGATAGTTTAGAAGTTGATGCACTCAGGGATGGGTAGCCAGGAGACATCAGCAGGGATAGGTGTGATGCTAGTTATGGTGTGAGGGGGTTTCAAGCCAATTCAGTCTTGATCTTCCAGTTCTATTTGCAAGCAATTCATGTTTAAACAAACCTGTTTAATGCATCACAGTCTAAACCCTCACACAATCGTTAAAGACAAATTCACTGGCATGTTTAGAAGCCATTGGGGGATAGGTTGTTGTTAATCAAGTCTATCTCAACAGACCCATGGCTGGGTGCATGGAACCACTCCCTACCTGGGCATCCAGGATTGGTCCGAAGGGCTTTCTTGTAATAGGCCAAAGCACCTCTGTAATCTTTCTTGTTGAAAGAGATACAAGCTTTGCCTGTGGAGGAAAAAGAAAGAGTCACTCAACAGGTCAGTATGTTAACTTGGAGGGTGTTCAAACTGCAGCTTGTGAGTCACCTGAAGCATAACAGTCCAGCCAGTCAAAACCCACGTCCCAATGTTTATCATTTGCTCCGTTTCATGGGGAGCTTTAAGAAAACACACTTAACAATATTCCAACATTGGAAAATAAATCCTAAACCAGAACTGCAAGATCTCTTAGTGCCAACATCTATATCGCCACTGATAATATCCTCATCTCGAGTCAGAAAGCTGTGGGTTTGATACTGACCCCAGAGGTTTGAGCATATAATCAAGGCCCACATTCCAAATACAGCACTAAATAAGCACTGCAACGTCAGAGGTGTTGTTGTCTTTCAGGTTACTCACCGAACCAAAGACCTATCTGTCCTCTCAGATGTGTTATACTCCAGTGAATCCCCAGTTAATGGTCACCACCTACATACTTATGTATTAATTATAGCTAATTGCTACAAAGTGAATGTAAAATATCAACAACGCTATTTGAAGAGGAACAGGGATATCCTGATGAGTATATACCCCATAACACCTAAAACAGATTACTTGGTCATTTACTTGGCTTGGGTCACTGTCTGTGTGGAGTTTGCACATTCTCCTCGTGTCTGCGTGGGTTTCCTCCGGGTGCTCCGGTTTCCTCCCACAGTCCAAAGATGTGCGGGTTAGGTTGATTGGCCATGTTAAAAATTGCCCCTTAGTGTCCTGAGATGCATAGGTTAGAGGGGTTAGTGGGTAAAATATGTAGGGATATGGGGGTAGGGCCTGGGTGGGATTGTGGTCGGTGCAGACTCGATGGGCCGAATGGCCTCTTTCTGTACTGTAGGGTTTCTATGATTTAGCTCACTGCTGCTTGTAGCTTACTTTGAGCAAAGATTACTGCACTTGCCAACTGCAAATTAGTGAGACCGTGGCATTACATGGTGGCCCCTCGATGCTCCATCGAACGCCATTTATGCAACTCACAAAGAGCTTGGACATTCCCCTGACCTAACTGCTCATAACCAACTTTATTTTTTGTTCTGGAGGGAGAAGGACCTGCCTCTTCTCTCATCCAGAACCAAGATCCCATTGCAAACCTCGCTTTAAGGGAGTTCTTACCCAGGAGTGCAGGGATGTTATTCGGTGACTGATTCAGCACAAAGTTGAACTGTGCCTCAGCTTGGTCCATTTTATCCCCCTCCAGCAGGCAGAAGCAGGCTCTTCCCAGCAAGTGGTTCTAAAGACAAGCAGTGAGAACAAATCAGGGCAAAACACCTTTCAAGCAGAAAAAAAATTAATTACATTGAATTTCAGCACAGAGACAGATTATCCTGCCCAACATGTCCACACCATTGTTCATGTTTCACTTCATCCCATCCCATCAGTGTAACCTTCCATTGCTTTCTTCCTCACGTTTTTATCTAGCTTCCCCTTATATAACTCTATGTTATTCACCATTACTACTTCTAGCAAGTTCCACATTCTCACCTCTCCCAGGGTGAAGACGTTTCTCCTGAGCTGCCTACCGTATTTATGAGCGACGGAGGGTCGGTTGGCTGGACAGCTGGTTTGTGATGGAGAGCGACGGCAACGGCATGGGTTCAGTTCTGTACTGGCTGAGGTTATTCATGAAGGCCCTGTCTTTTCAACCTTGCCCCTCTCCTGAAGTGTGGTGAATCTCAGGTCAAAATCACCAGCAGTCAGCTCTCCCCTTCAAAGGAACAAGCAGCCCACGGTCATCTGGGACTATGACCACTTTACTTTTTTTTTTTACGAGTGATGATCTTATGTTGTTGGCCCGGGTTCTGGTTTCCTCCACAAGTGGAAACACCTTCTATACTGAATCTCTTCATAATTTTAAAGACTATTCAAACGAGGTGTTGGGACTAGCCTTTCAGAATAAGTAGTGCAAATGTTTCTCGACATTGCTGCTGAGAAATGAGGAGAAGCAGTTATTTATTCAAATGCAAAGTATTTTGGGATCCAGTCTACGAATAATTAGAGACATGATGTGTGGTGAATGTAACATGCGTGGGAGGAGCAGGGGGCTTTTAATGCCTGGTTTCCAAAGCCCTCTACCACTGGGTCTGTTGTAGACTCATTGATTAGAGTTTGATTGTCATTGGACAAGGATGGCAGAAGGTGAGCTAGATGTACCTTGTTCTTTTTTTAATCAAGTAATTCCAAAGTCCCTAGCAGGTTCAGTTTTATCCAGATTGATTTTTGTAAAACTGGACCAGGAAGAAAACTGCTTGGTCCAAGAGACGAGATATTTGTTGAGACTGGAACATATTCAGCAATTTTGTCAGCGGAACGATTTGGTTGACCAGACATCGCAAAGACTATCGAGTTGATTGGTATCACAATAATTCATAGAAATCATAGAAACCCTACAGTGCAGAAGGAGGCCATTCGGCCCATCGAGTCTGCACCGGCCACAATCCCACCCAGGCCCTACCCCCATATCCCTACATATTTACCCGCTAATCCCTCTAACCTATGCATCTCAGGACACTAAGGGGCAATTTTAGCATGGCCAATCAACCTAACCCGCACATCTTTGGACTGTGGGAGGAAACCGGAGCACCCAGAGGAAACCCACGCAGACACGAGGAGAATGTGCAAACTCCGCACAGACAGTGACCCAAGCCAGGAATCGAACCCAGGTCCCTGGAGCTGTGAAGCAGCAGTACTAACCACTGCACTACCGTGCCACCCCAATGCTAAGACCATAGTTTAGATTTTCCATTCAGCGAATTTTTAAACACGAACGTTTAACTGTTTTCAATAAGCTGGTACTGCTGGTATCAAGATATTGAAAGGGAAGTAAGAAGTGTTTATATAGACAGCCCAATGGCAGTGTGTTACTGTACTAATCTAAAGCAGTGTCAAACGTGCAGGATAGAGGTTAGCTGAAAATTTTAAAGCTTTTTTAGCCTTGGGATTTAAGGGCTAAATGGGGAAAGGAAAAGGGATGGAAATTGGGGTAGGGCATTTTCAGAGAGAGGACACAGGGCCTTTAGACATTGTTGCAATCTATATTGTACCTCAGTGTTGCACCTTACCATATCACACTGTACCTTGCCATCCCCCACCATACCGCACCTCACTGCATGCTGCACTTCATCATAACATCCCTCACATCTGTTGTAATCATACCTGGTCGTACATAATGATTTTGTCGGCCATGGTATAAAGCAAGGTGGCCTGCGTGATGAGCTCTTTCTTTGCATCTTTGTTCTTCTCTTTCCGAGCCTGCTGTACATAGTAAGCGGCAAGAGTGTCCAGACATGTCATCTGGTCTTTCTCATGATCTCGGTAATCCAGGTTTCCATCGATACGAGCGGCTTCCAGCAGCTTCACGAAATCTTCTGTCTTTCCTTGCTTGAAGTATTCGAGCTTTAAGATATGAAAGGTTTTATTTTGAGAGAATAAAAATTAATTTTAAGCATCCTGAGACTGGATTATAAGATTACCTCCAATTCAATGTGCTTTTTGCTTCTGTTACCAATAATCTCTAGCCTTCTCGAAGATCATAATAACATCCATAGATATTCCCCGATCTAACACAGGACAACAGCGTCTGCATACAGCTATTATTGACGAAGGAGCAGCGCTCCGAAAGCTAATGGTATTTGCTACCAAATAAACCTGTTGGACTTTAACCTGGTGTTGTTAAAACTCTTACAGCTATTACATCCAGCAAAAACACAGTGCAAGTTTTAAACCGGATGAAATAAAGTAGTCCAAAATTGACCAATGGTGCCTCAAAACAATACATCAAGGAAAATGAGAAATTGGACCTTGATTTCTTTGCTAAAAAGCCAATGGTAAAAATAATGTAGATATCTGTCGAATATTTTCCTACAACATTGTTGATTTAATAATAGTGATTGAAAAAAAGAGAGACCATTCAGTTTCTCAAGTCTTAGCCATTCACTGAGGTCAAGACTAATCCTCACTCCATCCACCTGACTTGGCTTCCTAAGTCTTAATACCCTTGGCTAGCAAAAAATTTTTTATTGATCTCAGATTTAAAATTAATAACTGAACTAGCACCAACATTTCTACCAACGTTTGCATGAAGAATTGTATCTGAACATCTCTCTTGAACAGTCTGGCTCTAATTGTAAGGTGAAGTCTCTTTATCTTGGACTTCCATCTCCTCCAACAATTTATTCATACATGACCTACCCATTACAAATCCATGCCAGTAGTCTCACACTGGGTACTTGTCCACTCCATCACTCTCCCCCTGAGGTCAGATTCAAGTCTGCTTGATTGGCACACCATCCACCAGCTCAAAAGATCACTCCCTCTAAAACCAGTGCACAGTAGCAGCTGCGAGATGCATTGCAGGAATGTGCCAAGGCTCCTCCGACAATTCTTCCCAAACCCATGAACTCCATCACCCAAAACGAGAAGGGTAGCAGTCGCATGGGAACACTGCCAACTACAAGTTCCATTCCAAGCCAGTCACCATTCTAGCAAGGAAATATACGATCATTCCATCAATTTCGTTAGGTTAGAATCTTTGATCTTGATTTATTATTGTCACATGTATTAGTATACAGTGAAAAGTATGGTTCCTTGTGCACTATACAAAGCATACCATACTTAGAGAAGGAAAGCAGAGAGTGCAGAATGTAGCGTTACAGTCATAGCTAAGGTGTAGAGAGAGGAACTGCCTCCCAAACAGAACTGTGAATGTACATACACCACATGGACTACAATGGTTCAAGAAGGTGGTTCACTTCTTAACGGTCAATAAATGCTGGCTTTGCTCACTTCACAAGAAACAAAAAAACTACAGCAGTGCAAAATGATAATAAATACCTCAGAGCCCCAAAAATATCACTTACTAACTAATGACCTTCAGAATCAAAAAGCAGAGGTGGCCATTCCACCCATCACGTCTATACTGACTCTTTGAAAGAGTTAAGCAATTAGCCCTGTGCTTCCTGCTCTTTTCTCACATCCCTTCAAAGTCTCTTTTTCAAGCATTTAGTCAATTGTCTTTTGAACATTCCTATTGGGTCTGCTTCTACCACCCTTTCAAACAGGACATTCCCAATCACAATTCACTGCAGAATAAAATGTCTTCTCATTGGCTTTTGTGCCAATTTGCTTAAATCGGTCTCCTCTGGTTATGGAACCCCCGCCATTGGAAACAGTTTCTGCTGATTATATTCTATCAAAACCCTTCATTGGTTTGAACACCTCTATTGTATCTCCCATTAATCTTCTCTGCTCAAATAAGAACAATCCCAGTTTCTCCAGTCCCTTCACAGGATTGTTGCCATTCCAGTAAATCATCTTTGCACCATCTTCAAAGGCTTTGACATCCTTCCTAAAATACAATGCCCAGAAATGAACACAATTCCCAGCTGTGGCCCAATCAGTATTTCATAAAGGTTCTTATATACTTTTTATAAACGTATAAAACTTGCCTTGTTCTCTTATTTATCAAATAATAAATCTAAGAAAGCTGTAAGCTTTCTTAACAGCCGTCCTGCCATCTTCAAAGATTTGTGAAAATACACCCACAGGTCTCCCGCTTCCTGCACCACATGTAAATTGGACCATTTAGTTCATATTGCCTCTCTCATTTTCGCCACCAAAATGCTTCACTTCACATTCCGCAATGTTAAATTCCAGCTGTCACGTATCGACCCATTTCAGCTATGTCCCTCAGAAGCCTGTTACTATCGTCCTCGCAGCTTACAAGGTTTCCAAGCTTTGTGTCATCTGCAAACTTTCAAATTATGCCCTGGACATCCAAGTCCGGGTCAGTAAAGTTTTAAAGTTAAAGTTTAACCAAGAAGATCAGTCGCTCTCAGGGAACGCCATTGTATATGTCCCTTCAGTTTGAAAAACCACCATTCACCATTACTCTCTGATATCTGCCTTAGCCAATTTTGTCAATCATGCTGCCACTGCCTATTTGATCGCAAACAAGTCTGTTGTGTGGTGCTCCAGCAAATGCCTTTTGAAAGTCAACACAACATTAATCACATAACCCTCATGCACCCTCCCATTGCTTCACCAGAGAATTCAATCAAGTTAACCTGACATGATTTGGCTCTGACAAATCCACCTCGGCTGTAATTTATTGACAAATATTCTTCCAAGTGACAATTAATTTGTTCTTCTAGAAGTTTCCCCACCACCAAGGCTCACTGGCCTAAGACCAATGGGGTTTATCATTTTTGAACAGATATCAGACATTTATAATCCTCCAGTCCTCTGGTACCAATCACATATCTAAAGAAGTTTGTGGTCAGAGCCTCCGCAATTCCCTTGGTCACCTCACAGGCATTCCACCTGGACCAGGTGACTTTTCTACTCTGAGTGCTGCCAGCCTTTCCAGTACCTCCACTTTATCTAATGCCGGAGCGTGGCGACTTCTTGCGAGCTGACCCCAGCATACCCTCCCGTTCTATGTATTTAACTCTTTTAAACGCGCTAACAATGTTCTATTTCAATCTCAATTACATTCTGTACCCTCTCTTGTCCTTCTCTGCTATGTCCTCAATGGACGGTATGCTTCGTCTGTACGGCGTGCAAGAAACCTTTCACTTATACCAATACAATGTGACAATAATAAATCAAATCAAAATTGACGTCAGATGTTTGCTGCGTGTTTATAATAATCACCCTGCTTTACATCTCTGTATGAAATAGTGGAATACAAACCGCCAAGGCCATCCATATGTGAAGCTGAGTGTGTTCCTGTTTGAGGATACTGATGACTTCATCTCCCTCTGGTAGTTGATCAAAGTCAAGTTCAATGACCTAAACAAAAAACAGTGAAAGGTAGGTTAGCTGTGATTATCCACCATTCTTTTTCAAGCCATCAATTTGGGTAATAGTGCCACAGTGTTTATGTTACTGGAACAGTAATTCTGAGATCTGGATTTGTGATCTGGAGGCATGAGTTTAAAGCCCATGTCAGAAGGAAAGGCTACTTACTGCCAGTAATGATAACCATAAAACCCACTTGGTTCACGGAGGTGAAATAAATCTGCCATCCTTACCCGCTACAGCCTATATGTGGCTCCAGACTAGCAGCAATGTGGGTGACTCTTGCTAGGTCCACTAAAATGGCCTACCAAGTGGCTCAGTTGTGTTCAAGACAGTTCGCCGCCACCTTAAGGGTAATTAGAGATAGGCAATAAATGTCGACCTTACCAACAACAGCCACACCCCATGAATTAATTTTCTAAAAATCGCCTCAGCATCACTTAACTCTGCCAACAGAGGTATTGATTAAATAAAATGACTGGCCAACCTTTGCATTCCTACATTTTCAGAAAGAAGTGTGTTTTTGCTCTCTTAATTAAATTGAGGAAAAGGGAGAAAATCTGAAATATTTACAGAAAATGGAGCTGGTTTTACAATGCTGATATTTGTAAGACAGGCTAATGTTTCAGGTGGGAACTTTTATTCACAACCATTTGCATTTATAGAGTACCTTTGTCAAAGAGAGACAACTCAAAGCAGAAAACTGACAATTCAAAGACTGGGTAATAGCCAGATTAGATTAGTGAGAGGAAACAATAATCTGCATTTCCATAGCATCTTTAACATAGTGAAATTTACCAAGTTGCTTCAAAGGAGTGATTAGTAAACAAAATTTGACACTGAGCCACATAAAGAGCTATTAGGATAGGTGACCAAAATCTTGACCGAAGAGGAAGGTTTGGGCATGTTAAAAAAAAAAGATAGCTGGAAAGGTCTAGTCAAGGAATTCCAGAGCTTGGGCCCCAGCTAGCTGAAGGCCTGACCACAAATAGTGGAGTGGAGTGAGGCCCTGGAAGGATTTTAAAACCAGGATGAGATGATCTGTTGCCAGACAGGGAGCAGAAGAGTGACGAGTCAACACATGCCAACTCATGCAAAGCTATCAACAAAGATGCGATTCTTAAGTAAAATTAAGTCTCACTCATAATCTCAAAATAGAAGACCCAAATCTCAGGATTTTTTCCTCGCTTGAAGCATTCTGTTGTGCCCCCTTCCGCTGTCTCTCTCTTTCTCTGTCGCCAGCAAAAGCTAGAATCTCTTTCTTTGCTACACCTCCCACCCGGGGATTAAAGCAAATAAATAAAATTAAGCCTCAGGAGGCCAGGCTACTGAGCTGAACAAGTTCATAGGCTAAGTGGCCCACTCCAGCTTTCCACAAGAAATCTCCTCATTGTTAGTAGCTTTCTCTTGCTTTATGAGATGGTCAGGCTGGCAATAATG
Organism: Mustelus asterias; assembly: GCF_964213995.1. Taxonomy (NCBI): domain Eukaryota; kingdom Metazoa; phylum Chordata; class Chondrichthyes; order Carcharhiniformes; family Triakidae; genus Mustelus; species Mustelus asterias. The sequence continues at coordinate 111,762,633 of NC_135809.1, read as the reverse complement.
CAAAAGTGTTTGGACACAAGTGGTAGTTTTGGGTGACTCAGTTTTATGGAGAGAAGGTTTATGGAGAGAAGGTTTATGGACAGGAACACGATGGAATAATTGAGTGTGGAGATAACAAGAGAAACACTTACATTTATCTAGCGCCTTTCACAAGCTGAGGCTATCTCAGAGCGCTTCACAGCCCATGAACAACTTTTGAAGCAGTTTAAGTCAACCTAGGCTAGTGAATGGGTTGCACAGGTAGTCCTTCATCATCTCAGTGGGACGCAAGATTGAAATCAGACTTGTGTACTAACCATGGCCCCATGAATAAGCTTGAATATATTTGATACATGCCAAATGATTCATAACGAGTTACAGAAAATGCTTAATCATTCATATAGTAATAGAACTGTCAACTTCAAATGGCAAAAACAAAATAAATATTTATGCTTCAACTGGACACAAGGGGAGTGTACGGCTCTAACAGTCAATGTTGTGAATGCCCCTGCTTTACGTGTATATCACTTTAGTAATACTGGTAAATAAGAGAAATACAGATACAAACCAGCAGAATCTGGCAACCCTGCATGTGAGCAACGGTTAACAAAATACTTCACAGGCTGCACGCAGAACCTTGGTGGGCCACATGCGATCCACGGGCAACAGGTTTTCTACCAGTGTTTTAAAAAGTGTTCATTATTGTGTAGGAAACAGCAGCCGACCAGCACACTGCAAAGTCAATCAACCCCTTGGCTCAAGACCCCTTGGCCAACTGAAGCAGCCCAAGACCCAACAGCTAACTGACACACCGTGGACCCCTGCCGCCAATCTACACACCCTCTGTCCCTGCCACCAGTTGGCACATCGCGGGTTCCAGCCACCAATTGGCCCACCACAGGTTCCAGCTGCCAATCGCCGCCCCGTGGGTTCCCACTGTCTATCGGCACACCGCACGTCCCCGTCACCAATCGGCGCACCACAAGTCCCCACCACGAATTGGCATACCGCAAGTCCAAATGGCACAGAGCAAGGTCCTGTCGACAATCAGCACATCGCAAGTTCCCACGGCCAGTCTGACACTGCAGGTTCCCGAGTCAATCAGTGCACTACAGAACCCCATAGCCAACTGGCACAGAGCAAGATCCCAGAAACAGCAGCATGACCATTGCATAATCTATATTTATGGATATTGATCCGTAGCCCCAGGAAGACGTTGAATAGCCACAGGACATTGGGATGAGGTTGGGAATGGGGGTGTGGGGGGGTGAGAGTGGACACATACACACACCAGGGCAATGGGGGGGGGGTGCATACTGCAAGGGAGGGGGGGCACACACCGGGGGCAATGGGGGTGGGGGGGTGACATACTGAGGACGGGGGTAAAAAGTTGGGGGAATTTCCCCTCCCCGGGCAGCCGGGCTCCGGGTGGAGCGTGAGCGGGCAGGCAGCGCCCGGTTGCTGGGCTCCCTCTCCCGTTCCAGGGCTCCAGCAGCCGCTGTGGATCTGAGCCCGAGTCGGAGGCCGCGGCTATTTCCCCGGCTCCCGCGGCCGGGCTGCCCCCCCGCTGCGGGCGGGTACCCCTCTCCCCCCGGAGGGGGAGACTCTCCCCGGCCCCGCAGTCCCGGACCCCCCATCCTCACCTCATCCGTGTCCCGGAGCGGGATCTCGATGGAGCCGCGCGACAACATGGCGGCCCCGCTGACCCCGGAGCCAGGCCCGGAGAGCACTTCCGGGACACCGGGATGGACCGGAAACCGGGGAGGAGAGAGAGCAACCCAGACACACCTCCACACAGCAACCCAGATACAAACCCACACACACCCCCACAGAGCAACCCAGACACACATCAACCCAGATACACACACAGAGCAACCCAGATACACACACACAGCAACCCAGATACACACACACACACAGAGCAACCCAGATACACACACACACAGCAACCCAGATACACACACACAGAGCAACCCAGATACACACACACACACAGCAACCTAGTTACACACACACACACAGCAACCCAAATACACACACACACACAGAGCAACCCAGATACACACACACACACACACAGCAACCCAGATACACACACACAGAGCAACCCAGATACACACACACAGCAACCCAGATACACACACACAGAGCAACCCAGATACACACACACACACAGCAACCTAGTTACACACACACACACAGCAACCCAAATACACACATACACACACAGAGCAACCCAGATACACACACACACAGAGCAACCCAGATATACACACACACACACACACACAGCAACCCAGATACACACACACAGGGCAACCCAGATACATACACACAAACAGAGCAACCCAGATACACACACACACACACAGAGCAACCCAGATATACACACACACACACACAGCAACCCAGATACACACACACAGAGCAACCCAGATACACACACACACAGAGCAACCCAGATATACACACACACACACAGAGCAATCCAGATACACACACACACACACAGAGCAACCCAGATATACACACACACACAGAGCAACCCAGATACACACACACAGCAACCCAGATATACACACACAGAGCAACCCAGATACACACACACACACACACACACACACAGAGCAACCCAGATATACACACACACACACACACAGAGCAACCCAGATACACACACACAGAGCAACCCAGTTACACACACAGATAGACAGCAACCCAGTTACACACATAGATAGACACACAGCAACCCAGTTACACACATACACACAGATAGAGAGCAACCTGGTTATACGCACAGAGACAGAGAGCAATCCAGTTACAGACACACACACACACAAATAAACACACAGAGACAGAGATACACATAGAGAGTGGGGAACCCAGTGAGACAGAGACATACAGACATAGACACAGAGACATTGACATGCAGTGAAACACACGCACACACACATAGACAGACAGACATTGGCACCCAGTGAAACACAAACACACACATAGACGGAGAGACATTGGCACCCAGTGAGACAGAGACATAGACAGACTGACATTGGCATCCATTGAGTCATACACATAGACAGACAGGTAGACATATTTGCATCGGAGAGGGAGAGTGAGGGACATTGGCACCCAGTAGAAGAGAGAGAGACATTTGTACCCAGTGGGAAAAACTAGAATAATTAGAGTTGGCCATTCGGCTCCCAGAGCTTGTTCTAGCATTCCATAAAATCTGATTTGAAGCCCCAGCTCCGCATTCCTGTCTGCACCGCACAAACCCCTGACACTCAAATTGTTCCAAAACCTCGTCTATTTCAGTTTAAATATATTCAATGATTCTGCCTCCATAACTCTGAGATAAGAACAAAATTCCTCATTGCTTTCATAAATGGGTGAATTCTCATGCACGCCCCCCCCCCCCCCCCCGCCGCAGCCCGCCCCCCCCCCCCCCCCCCCCCAACAGTTTCAGATTCCCCCATGGGTCAACCTGGTTTAGTGAAAGGAAAATCATGTTTAATCAATTTGTTGGAGTTCTTTGAAGGCGTTACATGTGCCGTGGATAAAGGGGAGTATGTGGATGTACTGTACTTAGATTTCCAGAAGGTATTTGATAAGATGTCACATCAAAGATAATTGTGGAAAGTAAAAGCACATGATGTAGGGGGTAACATTATGGCTTGGATTGAAGATTGACTTGCTAACAGGAAACAGAGCTGGCATAAATGAGTCTTTATCTAGTTGGCAGGATATAATATGTGGCATGTCACAGGGATCGGTGCTGCGGCCTCAACTTTTTACAATTTATACCAATGACTTGGATGAAAGGACTGAAGGCATGGCTGCTAAATTTGGTGACAACACAAAAGCAATGAAGTAAATTGCGAAGAGGATACAAGAAGGCTACAAAGGGACATAGATAGGTTAAGTGAGTGGGTAAAAATCTGGCAAATGGAGTATAATGTGGGCAACTGCATCATTGTCCATTTTGGCTGGAAGAATATAAAAGAAGCTTATTCTCCAAATGGTGGGAGATTGCAGAGCTCTAAGGTGCAGAGGGATCTGGGTGCCCCAGTGGATGAATCACAACAAGCTGGTATACAGGATAGCAAGAAATTAGGAAAGCTATTAGAGTGTTATCATTTATTGTGAGGCAAACTGATTGCAAAAGTAGGGAGGTTATGCTTCAACTGTATGGGGTAATTTATGAGACCGCATCTGGTATATTGTGTACAGTATTGGTCTCATTTAAGAAAAATTATAAATGCATTAGAAGCAGCTCAGAGAAGGTTTACCAGACTAGTACCAGGAGGATTGTTGGAGGTCAAATATCTCAGTTCCAGGGCATCACTGCAGGAGTTCTTCATGGTGGGTGTCCTAGGCCCAACCATCTTCAGCTGCTTCATCAATGACTCTCCTTCCATCATAAAGCCAGAAGTGGGAATGTTCAGTGATGACCGCACAATGTTCAGCACCATTCCCGACTCCTCAGACGCTTAAGCAATTCAAGTCCAAATGTAGCAGGACCTGGACAATATCCAAGCTTGAGCTGACAAGTGAAAAGTAACATTCGCGCCACACAAGTGCCAGGCAATGATTATCTCCCCGAAACAAAAGGGGATCTAACCATTGCTCCTTGCCATTTAATGGCATTACCATCACTGAATCCCCCACTATCAATATCCTGGAATTACCATTGACCAGAAACTGAACTGGACTAGCCATATAAATACTATGGCTACAAAACAAGGCAGAGGCAAGAAATCATGTGGTGAGTAAGTCACCTCCTGACTCCCCAAAGTCTATCTACCATCTACAAGGCACATGTCAGGAGTGTGATGAATACTCTCCCCTTGCCTGCATGAGTGCAGCTCCAACAACACTCAAGAGGTTTGACACCATCCAGGACAAAGCAGCTCGCTTGATTGACATCCCTTCCAAAAAATTCACTCCCTCCATCACCGACGCACATAGGTAACGGTGTGTACCATTTACAGAAAGCACTGCAAGACCTCATCATGGTTCCTTGGATAGCAACTTCTAAACTCCTAACATCTACCATCTAGAAGGACACCACCACATTCAAGTTTCCCTCCAAGCCACTTGGAAATATATTGCCATCCTTCACTGTTGCTGGGTCAATATCCCAGAACTCCCTTCCTACAGCACTCTGCCTATACCACATGGACTACAGCGGTTCAAGAAGGGAGTTCACCACTTTTTTCTCAAAGGCAATTAGAGATGGGCAATAAATGCAGGTCTAGCCAGCGATGCCCACAACCCATGAATGAACAAAGCAATTCAATATTGCTGAAAAGAGAGACGTGTTGCTGAAGTTTTTCATTTTACACTCACCAGGACAAATGCAAGAATGTCAAATTTCAAACAATCACAATAATTTGCCACACAGGAGAAACAGGTGCAGATTATTGGCCAGTTGATTCTGAATGGCCAAGGTAGCCATGGAGAAAGCATTGAGGAACTATAGGCTCCCCAAGCTCCCAGTTAATTCCAAAAAGGTGCAAGGCTTGAATGTATTCCTTTTATTTGCATAGAACCTGTCCCTAAGTATGAATATATGTCACCTCTATCAACTGTAAAGGAACCACATTATGGATTCAACTGATTATCTTAAATTGGTTGTTAGTGTAACTAATAGTGCACTCAGGATTGGTAAACAAGTGCTGCCCAATTGTGAAATCACATCTAACAGCAGTCATTTATTTTCAGGCTTTGCAAGTTTTGGCTGGTTGAATATGGTCCATACTCTGAAATGGAGGAATATGCTGTTTGATTTTATCAGCTGAACTCTGGGACGTACGCCCAATGTACCTGGTATTGCACTGGGTAGGTTGGCTGTGATTAAGCGTGGGTTTCCTCTGGGTGCTCCGGTTTCCTCCCACAGTCCGAAAGATGTGCTGGTTAGGTGTATTGGCCATGCTAAATTGGATTCCTTGAAGCAAACCTCAGGAAATGTGACATATCCAACACTGACTGAGAAACAAACGCACAAGAAAGAACTACCTGGGAAGCAATCGCAAGTAGTGGTGTGTTTCCTTCATACAGAAAGAATACAGGCAGCAATTAAGGGCAAAAGGCAAGCTAGAAAAACAATCCCATTTGCCACACAGTAGAAAGTCACAAAGGTTGGCAATCGGGCTCTCTGCAGCTACTTTAGAATGCACAACATGATCTACACAGGCAAGAAATAGCCATCTTCAATAACAAAGGCAAACTGATGACTATGATGATTTTCTAAATGTCTTACAGCTTCCTCAGTATAATGGATTTGAGTATTTTCCCAACAACAGATGTTGGCCAACTGGCTTATAGCTTCCTGCTTTATATCTCCCTCTCTTGAATAGAGGCATTACAGTTGCAGTTTACCAATTTGCTAGGACCTTTTGAGAACCTAGAGAATTTTAAAGAAAAAAAGACTTGTGCAGACATCTCCAAAAGCACTTTACAGCCAATGATGATAGATTTGAAGTGTTGTCATATAGGGAACACAACACAGTGAACTCACACAAACTGCAATGTGATCACCATAAGATAACCTCTTTTTATGATGTTGATTGAGGAAAATCTTTGGAAGGCTACAACTAATGTATTCATTTTCTCTGCAGACATTTCTTAAAGACCCTAGAATTCTGGCCATCAGGTCCAGGGGCTTTATCAGCCTTTAGTCTAATTAACTTGTCGAGTACTTTTTCTCTTGTGAGAGTGATTATTTTAAGTTCCTCCATCCTTTTTGCCCCAGAATTTCAATTAGGGTGGCGCAGTGGGTTAGCACTGCTGCCTCACAGGGCCAGAGACCAGGGTTCAATTCCAGTTTCGGGTCACTGTCTGTGTGGAGTTTGCACGTTCTCCCTGTGTACGTGTGGGTTTCCTCTGGGTGCTCCGGTTTCCTCCCACAGTTCGAAAGATGTGCTGGTTAGGTGCATTGGCCATGCTAAATTCTCCCTCAGTGTGCCCGAACAAGCGCCGGAGTGTGGCGACTAGGGGATTCTCACAGTAACTTCATTGCAGTGTTAATGTAAGCTTATTTGTGACAATAAATAAATTAACTTTAAATTTTATTTCTTGCTAGATTATTCCCATAATCTTTTTGCTCTCTCTATTTTTATCCCATTTTTGCTGGAATCTAAAATGTTCCCAATTTTCTAGCCTACAACTAATTATTGCACCATTCTACATCTTTTCTTTCAATTTGACTTATTTTCCTCACTTAGCCACAAATGTTTATTTCCCCCACAGTGAGTTTTCCTTCCTCAATGAAATATATCTTTGTTGAGAGTTATGAAATATCTCCTTAAATGTCCGTCACTGCTTATCTCTATCCCGACTGACTTACCATTTAATCTTCATAAGGCTAATTCTGTGTTAATGTCTTTATAATTGCCTTTATTTAAATTTAAGACTCTAGCTTCAGACCAAGATTGTTAAATTCTATCATGTTATGATCACCTGTCCCGAGAAGATCCTTTACGATGGGATCATTAATTCATTCCGTCTCATTTCACATTACGGCATGGTGGCACAGTGATTAGCACTGCTGCCTCACAGCGACAGAGACCCCAGGTTCAATTCCCGGCTTGGAGTTTGTGTGTGGAGTTTGCACATTCTCCCCGTGTCTGCGTGGGTTTCCTCCGGGTGCTCCGGTTTCCTCCCACATTCCAAAGATGTGCGGGTTAGGTGGATTGGCCATGCTAAATTGCTCCTTGGTGCTAGGGGGACTAGCTAGGGTAAATGCATGGGGTTATGGGTATCGGGCCTGGGTGGGATTGTGGTCAGTGCAGACTCGATGGGCCGAATGGCCTCCTTCTGCACTGTCGGATTCTATGATTACCAGATCTAAAATAGCCTGTTTCCTGGGTAGTTCCACAATGCAGAGTTCTAAGAAACTGTCCCAAAAACACTCTGGGCAGGATTTTAAGGCCTTGCTCTTTCCAAAACCGTAAAATCCCACCCGAGGTCAATGAACCTTCCCATTGTCCGCCCCTTGCCCGCTCCGGTTCCCGTGGCAGGCGGGGTGGTAAAATTCCAGCATCCATGAATTTATCCTGAAGGCACTCTTTGCCAATTAGATTCGTGCAACCTCTATGAAGATTGGAATCACCCACGATTATTGCAATACCTTTCTTACAAGTTGCCATTATTTTTTGATTTATAGAGGGCCAAATGACCAGCTTTTTTGGTGCAAATTCTACATAGCTCCTGGGAGAGATTGGGGCACTCACAGTGTCCCATTCACCTATTGCACCTGTGTTCTCTGGCTGATATTAGCTCCCAGTCCAACAATGCATCAAATTTAAAATTCTCATCCTCACGGCGCCCCCCCTGGTCCCAGGGCTCCAGAGGACTCCTGCCAAGGGCATCCAAAGCCACAGGGTTGCGTAACACAGCAGACTGCCTCCAACTCTGATGTGCATCCTGGGGGATCACCCAGACATAGCGCCAGGCCATGTAAGATTTAGAAGTTGTAGAGTCACTAAGAGGGCAGACACTGTAGTTAGGGGTAGGGTGATATGCACAGTAAATCATAATGATTCAAGGATATTACACCCTAAAGCCGTGACTCCTGTCTGTGAACCGTCTCCCACAGGGAGTTTCGTATCCCACCTATTCCCATAGAGGCGCGGGAAAGGCCCTTCGACCCATCAAGTCTGCACTAACTACCACTAAAGTCACACTGATCCCATTTTCCAGCACCTGTGCCATATCCTTGAATGTTTAGGTATTTCAAGTGCTCATCCAAATACCTTTTAAAGGCTGTAATGTTTCCAGCCTCCACCAGCATCCCAGGCATTCCAGATTCCCACCACCCTCTGAGTGAAAAATCATTTCTCAAATCCCCTCTGAATCTCCTGCCCCGCGCCCTAAAACCATGTCCCCTTGTGATTGACCCCTCAGCCAAGAGGAATGGATGTCCTTGTCTCTGGAGGGCCTGGCCTGGAATGGAATGTCAGATATAAACCACAGGGCCTTTTCAGCAGACAAATGGTGGGGCAACAAGTGCGACATTAATGGGATTTGAACTCAACCTCATATGAAACCCCTCAGACTTCTTTCAGCAGGCATGGAGAATGTATGCCACACGAGCCCCAACTCACTAGCAACTCCTGACCTGAAGGCCCCCAGTCCAGCCCAAGCCCATCTAGGCCCCTGCGCCCATGGGGTCCCCCACCCAACTCATATCATGGCGGCGGCTGACCCACCCTCCTGCACCATGGAGGTTGGTGCACAGTGATACTCCCCTCCTTGCTCGCCCTCGCAATGGATGCGCCCGAATCACACTTCAAGGGACCAGTAAGGATTTGCGCCTGTGTGACGTCCTGCCGGAGAGGTGAGAACATTCCAGGAGGGAGGACGATTGCGTGCCGAGCTCACTAATGAGATAGAAATCCAGTCAATCTCATGTAAATCAGCCTCGCGTCCAGAAAGCGTGTGATCTGGCTTGCATCAGTAGAAAGGGAACGGGACGATTGCAAACCATCTGCGCCGGGCACGGAACACATTTTTACGCCCGCGCGCTGTTTTCTGGGATCGGTGCGATCTGCGCCAGGCGTGGCGAGGTCGGAAAATCACCCCCAGAGAGAAACCCTTTCCCTCAGGGCAGAGAGGGTGTGAGTTCAGAACAAGGGGGGCATACAATGAATACTGGAGCTGAGTTATTCAGGGGTGATGCTAAGCATTTCTTCACCAAAAAGGGTAGTGGAAATCTGGAACTCTTTGCCCCCAAAAATTGTTGGTCATGGGTGTCAATTGATCAATATTTATCAAACTGTTATTGATTTTTTCTGTTGCTATTCAGGGTTACGGAAGCAAGACAAGTAGAAGAAGTTAACAGATAAGCCATGCTCTAATCGAATGGCAGAGCAGGTTCAAGGGGGTTCTTCCCATCCCCACATTTTGAAGCCACTATTTTGATAGCCTTAACGCAGAAGGATTGACTGAAACAGGAGGGGTTGGAGCTGTCATTGTCAGCTGGTTTTGAAGTGAGGTTTGATTCATTCAATATGACACCAGCATTCATCGACGAGCGCAGTGCAATCTCCAATCCCAGCTACTTTCTTTCAATAATATCTATCTGTTACATATTCCGGAGACTTGTGCTAAAATTGTAATGTGCAATATTTCATTAATGTCATCAATAATTTGAACTTGAGCAAATATGTTGCCTTCGTAGGCTGGAGTTAGGTGTTGTTTACAGGGGACCTGTGACGTTTGTGGTCTGAATGTATTTAAAAGGTAAAAGCCTCTTAACATTTCTTGTTATGTTTTTGCTTATCTCAACAGTTTTATAGGTGCTTGTTGACAAAATATGTCCAATCCCTTCTCCATTTAGCTCATGCAACAGGGTTGCTCACCTGTGTACTTTGTGAAAAGGTAAGTTCTGTATAAGTAATATATTTGGACCGACAGTAGATATGGGCATCTTGTTTAAATGGATATTTTGTTCACACAAACACAGAGCATAAAGTGTTGGAAAGACAATGGGCGGGATTTTCCGGTCACGCTCGCCCCAAGGCTGGAAATTCCCACCCGAGGTCAATGGACCTTTGCATGTTCCGTGTTCCGCCCACTACGATTCCCGTGGCGAGCAGGACGGGAAAATTCTGCCCAATGTATACCTGTCAGAATCTAAAAAAAGACAAGACAAGGCTAAAGTTGGGGAGTGTGCGTCCTTCATCAGGGATATATTGCACATCCAAATATACGCATGTATATTACTGGTAAGGGTGCATTGTGTATACAGGTACATAATCTAGACAGGTACATATGTTTCATGTACCGCCCTATATTAGCACATCTTTACTTTTTATTTGTGGATATGTTATCTATAGTTTAAACAACAAATTTTATTAATAGAACATCTTTAACATAATAAAACATTCAAGGCACTTCACCAGGACGTTATGAAACAAGATTTGAGACTGAACCACTTAAACTGAAACTTGGCAGGTGACCAAAAGCTGAGTCAAAGAGGTAGGTTGTAAGGAATGTGTTAAAGAAAGAGAGAGAGGCAGAGAGATTTAGGGAGGGGATTCTGAAGCTTAGGCCTTGGCAGCTGAAGGTGGAGCAATTAAAATCAGGAATGACCAGGAGGCTAGAATTGGAGGACTATAGAGACTTTGGAGGATTTTGGAGCTGAAGGAAGGGTGAGGCCATAGAGGGATTTGAAAGGATGAATATTTGAAAATTGAGGCCTGGCTTAACCAGTGTAGATCAGTGAACATAAAGTGATCATAGATGCCTTCTACACTGTAGGGATTCTATGTTCCCTCAGTTCTGGGTTTTTTTACCCCTCCCACCCTGTTTGCTGTAAATACTTCAGAATGATCCAACGCAGCTCTCTGTTTACATTCGCCAGGTGCCTATCCCCTGGTTCTGCCTAATGTATATAACTCTATCCATCATATGGCCGATCAGTGTCTTTGCAGACACCGTGTCCTTTGACCAGGCTGGAGAGGAATTTTCCAGAGTATTGTTCCACTGTTTTGCATTGGGATTTTGCCTGTTTACAGTTACTCTCTCAGGAGAATACTAAGTTACAAGGTAGGAAGTGCCTAGTCATGATGCTCTAGGTATCATCATGTGGAACAGGCTCCATGGACCCGTTGGTCTTTACCTGCCCGCCAATCTTGTATTTTCATACACGCACAGAGGCTCATGCTTTCATTACTTTGACCAGATCTCCAGAGATTCTATGGTTTTTGAAAGAAACAAGCCTCAATTCTCTTAGCTGATTGTGGTAACTAAGGAGCTAAGTGTAACTTTATCGACCCCCTTTGAATCTATTCCAGAGATTCTATATTACTGACTTTGTGAAAAGTGGCCAAAACTGGGCAAATATCTTCAATTATCAGACCATGTAATTGAACGCAGTCTTTCTCAGATCCAGACCATAGAAACGGGGTGGAGGCTATTCGGCCCCTTGAGCCTGTTCCACCGTATAATTAGATCATAGCTGACTTGTATCTTAACTCAATCTACCAGCCTTGATTTCATAATTCCTTTACGACAAAATTCTCAAATTTGAAAATTTCAATTGATCCCTGTAGTCGACAGCTTTTTGGGAATGAGAGTTCCAGATTTCCTCTCGCTTTTATGTGCTTTATGCTTAGAGCGTAAAAGTCACCAGATCAGAACGGGTTGCTAAAGGAAGTGGGAGCAGAGATAATCGAAGGGCTTGTTGAAATAGAATCATAGAATCCCTACAGTGCAGAAGGAGACCATTCAGCCCAATCGAGTCTGCATCGACAATAATCCCACCCATGCCCAATCCCCGTAACCCACACATATTTTCCCCTTTAGTTGCCTGACACCAACAGACATTTTGGCATGGCCAATCAACCTAACCCGCAAATCTTTGGAGTGTAGGAGGAAACCGGAGCACCCGAAGGAAACCCACGTCGACACAGGGAGAAAGCACAAACCCCAATCTTCCCTAGATATAAGGGAAGGAGGCGCCAGAGGATTGGAGAGTGGCAAATGTGATACCCTTATTCAAGAAAGAGTGTAAGGATGTTCCTTGAGCAGTAACTACAGACCAATCGATCTAATATAAGTGGATGATTAAGATGCAGAAACAATAATCATTAAATTATCAATAGGCACTTGGAGAGAATTGAATTAATTAAGTAGAGGCAGCACTGATTTGTGCTTGACCAATCTAATTGATGTTTTTGATTAAGTAACAGGAAAGGTCAATGAGGGGAAATCAATGGATGTTGTCTATATTGAACATTTTGTTAGAACATTTCTAACAAATTACCACATTAAAAACTAGTATACAAAATTGAAGCTCACAGAATTGGAGGTTATATGAACATACATTTGAATATATGAACCAAGAGCAGAAGTATGCCATTTGGCCCCTCGAGGTTGCTCTGTTTTTAAAAATTCTTTCGTGGGATATGCGCGTTGTTGGCTGGGCCAACATTTATTGCCCGTCTCGAGTTGCCATTGCCCTGAGTGGCTTGCTAGGCCATTTCAGAGGGCAGTTAAGGGTCAACCACGCTGCAGTGGCTTTGGAGTTACGTGTAGGCCAGACCAGGTAAGGACGGTAGATTTCCTTCCCTAAAGGACATCAGTGAACCAGATGGGTTTTTCCAACAATTGACAATGGTTTCAAGGTCAACAGTAGATTCTTAATTGCGGATATTTTTTAGTGAATTCAAATTGCACCATCTGCCGTGGTGGGATTCGAACCCAGGTCCCCAGAATATTAGCTGAGTTTCTGGATTAATAGTCTAGCGCTAATACCACTGAGCCATCACCTCCACTATTCAATAAGATTGTGGCTGACCTATTTGTATTTCTGATTCATGTTTTGCAGGTTTCTTGATCATAAAATGACCTCCAACATCAAATCCGACAATTTTCGTTGTTCAACGTGTCGCTTCAACTTGCCATCTCTCCAGAGGAGCCAAGCAGTTGATAATGAACATGGGGAGACCCAGATCTTTAATTCTGCCACACATTTAGACTCTGGATTGGATGCTGGAACAGTTTGCTCATCTATGGATGTGAATGATGACACCTACGTGACTGAAAGTGTCTTGGTTACAGCAAGTTGGCATAAACCTGCAGAGGGTTCAGCTTCTGAAGTCTTTGGAGGACGAGTGGATTTCATCAGTAAAGGTTGTGAATCACTAGAACACCCTCAACTGACTGGAAACAATGAGATTACCTCCAATAGGCAGTAAAACGGGGTTGAGATAGATAATAAGCCACGCTCCTATTGAATGGCAGAAGGAGGGTCGTGAGGCTGTATGACCTGTTGCTATTTCTTATGTTCTTATGATAAGTTGGCAAAATTGGAAATTAAGCATATTAGGATCTTAGGATTTATATATGGGGTCATACAGAACTAAAGCAATGGTAAACCTTTCAACAGATAGAATCATACAATGCAGAACGAGGCCATTCGGCCCATTGAGTCTGCAACAACCACAATCCCACCCAGGCCATAACTCCATGCATTTACCTTAGCTAATCCCCCTGACACTAAGGGGCAATTTAGCATTTCCAATCCACCTAATCTGCACATCTTTTGGACGTGGGAAGAAACCAGAGCACCCGGAGGAAACCCACGCAGGCACGGGGAGAACATGCAAACTCCACACAGACATTGACCCAAGCCGGGAATTGAACCCGGGTTCCTGGCGCTGTGAGGCAGCAGTGCTAACCACTACAACTAACCACTGGTTAACCACTAGTTCACTACTGATTCTAACCACTGGTTAGAATTTTCTATCTAGCTTTTTACCATCACACTTCAGGAACAGTCTGGAAAAGACATGCAGAGGGTGCAGAGGAGATTGACTAAAGTGATACTAGGGAGGTGAGGCTTTAGTGCTGCGGAAATGACTGAATCTCCCTTAATTAGTTCAAAGGAGATCCTGGGAACAATCCCAAGTGTGCTAAGAATTACATTAACAATCAGTTTACGATTATCAGTCAGATCCGCAACGTAAGTCATTTACGCTTGCTCAAAGCTGCATACATTTATATGTGGGGCCTGGTTCTCTGCAAGCAGTAAGAACATATCCAGACATTGCACCTTTTCTGAGCTAAACAAAAGCAGACAGGACCATAGTAGCCTGGTGCATTCTCTATGGCGATGCCTCGGTCATTCAGAGTCGATTTGCTAACCAGCAGTACCTTTTTCTCACGCAGTATGAATTGTTGCTCCCTTTGAAATTTGGTATCCTTGCATCTGTCCTGATGAGTACACGATGTAAAGTTTTGACAGCATGTCTCTTTATTCAGGAGTACTAAAAGGACTGTAATGAGCCAGTTGGGTTTTTTATTACAATCCAAATGGTTCATGTCACTTTTACTGACCCCAGATTTTTAATTTCCAGATTTATAAATTGAATTCAAATTCTCAAAATTGCCAAAGTCGTATTTGAATTTGCATCCTCTGGATAATTAGTCCAGGAATATAACACACAACACTCCTGTATCCTTATTCACAAGATGTGAAGATGCTGGTGTTGGACTGGGGTGGACCCAGTAAGAAGTCTCACAACACCAGGTTAAAGTCCAAAAGGTTTATTTGGAATCATGAGCTTTCGGAGCGCTGCTCTGTGAGCACTCGCCTGACGAAGGAACAGTGCTCTAAAAGCTCGTGATTCCAGATAAACTGTTGGACTTTAACCTGGTGTTGTGAGACTTCTTACTGGGTCCTTATTCACAAATCAGAGAAGATGGGTACATTGTTAAAAGAGCATGGTATTGCTACTCCTATTCTTTCTACTCATTTTATTCATTTCTATTCCTTTCTCCTTCATGTGTATACCCATTATTTTTAATACAGTGATATAACCATGACAATAGCGTTCCCTTAATCTTCCCCAGACCTCATTGCAGACATCATGGATTGACCATGTGAAATTGCTCCTCAGTGTGCCAAGATGTACGGTGGCACAGTGGTTAGCACTGCTGCCTCACAGCGCCAGGGACCCAGGTTCGATTCGCAGCCTGGGTCACTGTCTGTGTGGAGTCTGCACGTTCTCCCCGTGTCTGCGTGGGTTTCCTCCAGGTGCTCCGGTTTCCTCCCACAGTCCAAAGATGTACAGGTTAGGTGCATTGGCCATGCTAAATTCTCCCTTCGTGTACCCGAACAGGTGCCGGAGTGTGGCGACTAGGGGATTTTCACAGTAACTTCATTGCAGTGTTAATATAAGCCTACTTGTGATTATAAATAAGCTTTTTAATTTAATAAATAAAAAAGATGTGTAAGTTTGGGGGATTAGTGGGGTAAATGCAAAGGGTTGCGGGATTAGTGTGGTGGGCCTGGGTAAGATGCTCTGTTGGAGAGTTGATGCACTCTTGATGGGCCGAATGGCCTCTTTCTGCATTGTAGGGATTCTGTGTTTCTATTCTATTTTTAAAAGTCTTTCACTGAATGGGATGACTTTGAACAGCGTTGCTTGGTATTCAGGTAGGGCAAGAAGCTACCTGCTATAATTGAATGCAAACAGTTTATTTAGCAAATCAGATGTGGAGCTCATTTTTTAACATGTGAAAAACTTCCAGCAGGTAGCATTGAAACTCTACCTTCCGAAGAAGGGGCAGAAAGTTATGATGAGGCTGCTGTCTGCTCTGTGGATGATGTGCTGAACTTCACCTTCAAGATTTGCGACACTGAGGGCACAGGTACATCATCGATAAGCATTAAAACTTCTTTTGGTCCAGTTGTGTAAAATGTTCCACTCACCATGTCTCCTCCCTTCTGTCTCCCTCTCCATCTTATTCTCTGACCCCTCCCCCATCTCTGTGTCTCTTTCTCTCTAAGAGTTTTAACAACACCAGGTTAAAGTCCAACAGGTTTATTTGGTAGCAAATACCATTAGCTTTCGGAGCGCTGCTCCTTCGCCAGATGGAGTGGAAATCTGCTCTCAAACAAGGCACTAGTTTGTATGCAAGAACAAATAGGCTTTTATTCACAAAAGACTTATTCACAAAAGACTTTGAGAGCAGATTTCCACTCCATCTGATGAAGGAGCAGCGCTCCGAAAGCTAATGGTATTTGCTACCAAATAAACCTGTTGGACTTTAACCTGGTGTTGTGAAAACTCTTACTGTGTTCACCCCAGTCCAACGCTGGCATCTCCACATCATCTCTTTCTCTCTATCAGCTAACCTCCTGTTCCTTATCAAAACCTCTTGGCATTTTGAAAAAGCTCTATAATGTTGAAAATAGGACCAATCAAATTAGACCATAAGAAGATAAGCATTAGGAGCAGGAGTAGACCATATGACCTGCTCTGCCATTCAATAAAATCATGGACCTCTCGGACAACTCTACCTTCCCATCTTATCTCCATATCCCTAAATTCCCTTAATGCCCAGAATATGATCCATTTGTTATTGAATATACTCAGTGACTGAGCATCCACACCACTTCAGGGTAGAGAATTCCAGAGTGAATTCTAAGTGAAGAAATGTCTCTCTATTTCAGTGTCAAATGGCCGCCCCTGACTTCTGGGCTGGAATTTTACCGGAATTCCACAGAACGGCATTCTCTGTTGGCCTCGGGTGGAATTTAACGAGCCTCGCCTGAGTGAGGTCATAAAATCTCACCCCTGGACTCTCCAGCAAGGGGAATCAGCTGCTCAGTATCTAACAACCCCTCGGTATCTAAATTGACAACTTCCCAAATTGAAAATGTCCCTATAATGCATTTCTGATGGCCAGGGTAAGGCAATGTATTAAGTTTAAATAGGCATACATTAACACTGCAATAAAGTTACGTGAAACTCCCCTAGTCGCCACACTCCGGCGCCTGTTCGGGTACACTGAGGGAGAATTTAGCATGGCCAATGCACCTAACCAGCACGACTGTGGGAGGAAACTGGAGAGCCCGAGGAAAGCCACGCAGACACGGGGAGAACGTGCAAACTCCACACGGACAGTGACCCAAGCCGGGAATCAAGCCTGGGTCTCTGGCAGCAGTGCTAACCACTGTGCTGCTATGCCACCCTGTATTAGAGTAAGCTTCATTTCCAATCTGACACTGTACCTGATATGGAAATGCTTGATACTGAGTCTAAGTACCAAAGTGAGACATATACCCATTTTACTCACATTGCACATCTTGAACATAATATTTACCAAATTACAAAAGGCTACATGTGACTAGATTTCAAGAGGGTGGTAGAATGTAGTGCGGAATTTTTTGGCCTCTACCGGCAGTGGGATTTTCCAGTCCCGCTGAAGTTAATGAACTGTTGAATGGCTCGCTGCATTTTATGGACTTGCCCCCACTGTGACAGGACCTTATATTTCTGCACATAGCCTTTTAAAAAATATTCTTTCATGGGATGTAGTCATCACTGGTGAGGCCAGCATTAATTGCGCGTCCCTCGTTGCTCTTAAGAAGGTGATGGTGAACAGCCTTCTTGAACTGCTGCATCCATGTGCTGTAGTTACACGCACAGTGCTGTTAGGAAAGGGATTCCAGGATTTTGGCCCAGCAACATTGAAGGAACGGCGATTATTTCCAAGCCAGGATGGTGTGTGGCATGGAAAGGAATGTGGATGTGGTGATGTTCCCATGGATCTGATGCCCTTGTCTTTCTTGGTGGCAGGTGTTGTAGGTTTTGAAGGTGCTGTCATAGCAGCCTTGGTGAGTTGCTGCAATGTACCATGTAGATCGTACAAACTGCTGCTACTGTGGTCGGTGGTGGAAGAAGTGAATGTTTGTGGATGGGATGCCAATCAAGCGGACTGCTTTGTCCTGGATAGTGTTGAGCTTCTTGAGTGTTGTTGGTGCTGCACCCATCCAGGCAAATGGAAAGTATTCCATTACCCTCCTCACTTGTGCCTTGTAGATGGTGGGCAGGCTTTGGGAGTCAGGAAGTGAGTTACCCACCACAGCATTCCCAGCGACTGACCTGTTCTTGTAGCCAGAGTATTTGTATGGCTAGTCCAGTTCAGTTTCTGATCAATGGTAACCCATGGGATGCTGATAGTCCTACACAGTGAGAAAGAGTAAACCAGCCTCTCATCCATTGACTCTGTCTACGCTTCCCGCTGCCTCGGCAAAGCAGCATAATTAAGGACCCCACGCACCCTGGACATTCTCTCTTCCACCTTCTTCCGTCGGGAAAAAGATACAAAAGTCTAAGGTCACGTACCAACCGACTCAAGAACAGCCTTTTCCCTGCTTTGAATGGACCTACCTTGCATTAAGTTGATCGTTCTCTGCACCCTAGGTATGACTGTAACACTACATTCTGCAGTCTCACGTTTCCTTCTCTATGAATGGTATGCTCTGTCCGTACAGCGCGCAAGAAACAATACTTTTCACTGTGTGTTAATACATGACAATATTAAATCAAATCCAATATTAGTCCCAAACCTGTGTTTTGTATTTCCAAGCCAAATGTGCTCTCCACCATGGGCTGTTCGGATGAGGCTAAAGGGGCTAAGTTATGAGGAAAAGTTGTATAGACTGGGCTTGTATTCCCTTATCTTGGGTCAATGCTGACTGATTAAGGAAACACAGTAAGAGTTTTAACAACACCAGGTTAAAGTCCAACAGGTTTATTTGGTAGCAAATACCATAAGCTTTCGGAGCGCTGCTCCTTCGTCAGATGGAGTGGAAATGTGCTCTCAAACAGTGCACAGAGACACAAAATCAAGTTACAGAATGCTGATTAGAATGCGAATCCCTACAACCAGCCAGGTCTTAAAGACACAGACAATGCGGGTGGAGGGAGCATTAAGCACAGGTTAAAGAGATGTGTATTGTCTCCAGACAGGACAGCCTGCAAGTCCAGGAGGCAAGCTGTGGGGGTTACTGATAGTGTGACATAAATCCAACATCCCGGTTTAGGCCGTCCTCATGTGTGCGGAACTTGGGCCAAGTTCCACACACATGAGGATGGTCTAAACCGGGATCTTGGGTTCATGTCACACTATCAGTAACCCCCACAGCTTGCCTCCT
This sequence comes from Mustelus asterias, assembly GCF_964213995.1. NCBI lineage: Eukaryota > Metazoa > Chordata > Chondrichthyes > Carcharhiniformes > Triakidae > Mustelus > Mustelus asterias. The sequence goes on along the minus strand of NC_135809.1, from coordinate 111,743,195 downwards.
GGACTTGCAGAATCTCACTGGCTGTCCTGTCTGGAGACAATACACATCTCTTTAACCTGTGCTTAATGCTCCCTCCACCCACATTGTCTGTATCTTTAAGACCTGGCTGGTTGTAGGGATTCGCATTCTAATCAGCATTCTGTAACTTGATTTTGTGTCTCTGTGCACTGTTTGAGAGCACATTTCCACTCCATCTGACGAAGGAGCAGCGCTTCGAAAGCTAATGGCATTTGCTACCAAATAAACCTGTTGGACTTTAACCTGGTGTTGTTAAAACTCTTACTGATTAAGGAAAGCCAGCACACATTTGTGAAAAGCAAATTGTGTTTAACAATAGTGATTGTGTTTTTCAGTGAAGACCCTGAGGGTAATATTGGTGATGTGGTGAACGCTGACGTCCAGAAAGTGTTTGATAAAGTACCACATAATAGACTTGTCAGCAAAGTTGGAAACACGGAATAAAAGTAACAGCAGCAGCATTGGGTACAAACTGGATGAGTGTCAGAAAACAGAGTCACTGTGAGCGGTTGCTTTTTGGATTGGAGGAGGATATATAGTGCGATTTGCTAATTGGACCACGGCTTCTCTTGATATATATAAATTATCTAAATTTGAGTGTGTAGGGCACAATTTCAACACTTTCAGATGACACAAAACTTGAAATTATTGTGAACTGTGAGAAGGATGGTGATAGACATCAAGAAAAGTTGGTATCATGGAAAAATACATGGTAGATGCTTTTTGGCAGGGAGAAGTGTGAAAAGATATGTTTTGATAGGAAGAACGAGGAGAGACGATATAAAATAAAGTGCAGTTCTCAACTTGAGTATTGTAATGATACTGTGCTATTGAGACATTTTATATTTAAGGGAATTGTTTTAATGTTCAGTTTCTTTTCTACAGGCAGTCTGTATGTCGGGGAGTAATACAGCTGGATAAAGCAGGATAATTACTCATTTCAGCCATGAAGTGTTAATTTAGGAGAGAGCGAATGGATTTTTGTTTATAGATGGAAATTTCCCCTGGGGTCCTTTGATTAAGGAATGGAAGGTGGGTTTAGATATACAGGGTCCATATGATAATGTGGTTAATGGGAGGGCTGGGTATATAGCAGAGAGAGAAACAGCTTTCTATTCAGTTTCTGGCTGGGGTTGTTTAAAGACAGAGGTCTGCAAGCTGCTCTGAAAATCAAAACTTCTCTGTAAGTTTCAAGGGTGTTAACTCAGTTTATAATAAGTATGCCTAGGTTTGCTAACGGTATTTAAAGTAACATTTGAGTCTAAGAGGTATGTTGCTTACCTGGAACTGAAATACTGGTAAGTTAGAAATTAGAGTTGATTCCTTTCATGTTTTTAAACAATTGTTCATACTATGCCAGATATCCTTTTACTACAGATGTGACGTAATCCAATTGAATGGCAGAACAGGTTCAAGGGGCTGAAAGGCCTTCTCTTGTTCTTATGAGTTTATTTCAAGATAATTCAGTTTGTTCTGCACCTTGTAAGTTGCCAAAAGTTCTTGAATGGTACTCCCAGTAGATGAGACATGTTTGTGAATCTGGGCCTTGAATGTTACTCTGATGTCCTTTGAGCTACAGTAAGATAATCTAGGGTGTTGCTGTTCTTGAAGGCTGGGTTTTTTTATCTTTTCCAACAGGAAAGGTTCCTGCAACGGTGATTGTTCGATATCTGCAGGAAATGACGGGACAAAGCTACAAGTACGGCAGACTGCATGCACTGCACAATATGCTCGACCCAAACAGAAGGGATGTTGCTATTGACCGCGAAGGTTTCCATTCCACGATGAAAAGATGGATTTCAACTTGCTCTCAGGAAGGGTAATCTGACAATACAATGAATCCTTTAGAACATAAGATCATAAGAACTTAAGAACAAGGAGCAGGAGTAGGCCATCCGGCCCCTTGAGCCTGCTCCGCCATTCAATAAGATCATGGCTGAGCTTTTCATGGACTCAGCTCCGCTTACCCACCCGCTCACTATAACCCTTAATTCCTTTACTGTTCAAAAATCTATCTATCTTTGTGCAGGGTTTTTTCCAGAGGCTTAGTACTGAGCTTAACTTTAACTAATACGAAGACTCGTGACACAGTAGCTTGGTGAACGACATTTCTTTATTGGCCAATGCACGCTGGGAGAGAAGGGCTAGGCACTCCAGCTCTTCTCTGAAGTTACATCACATCAGCAATATAATTATACAATTTCCAAAAGTCATTTTACACGCCCACTGGCTCATCCCAGTCAGAAATTGACCAATTATCATTAGTACAAGTCAATCATCATTATCAAATGTCATATTCCTTGACATCAAAGATATTATCTGACATCATGGGAACAATATGTTCTAATGGTTTCCGCCTGACCTTCCTAGTCTAAACTTCTTATCTGGTACCATACTCGGCCTATTCATTAGCTGTCTGGAATTACTAGCCTGTCCTTGATCAATGAATGCCTCGTTCATTGAGCTATATGGTACTCATGCTGATAAGAATTATGCTTCTGTGGGTTTATTGCTATAAGGAATGTGGTTCACTTCACTGGCCTATTTCCCGTTATGCCATAGGATGCTGTGCCTTTAGCCAAGATCCATGCCTGTTTAATAATACTTTCAAAAATACATGTTTAAATTCTCTAACTGTGGTTATATGTGTTTCTATGCAGACAATACCTCTGTATAAAGCAGTACCTTTATAAAATAAAGAGGTACTTGATCAATTGGGCCAGTGGGCTGATGAATGGCAGATGGAGTTTAATTTAGATAAATGCGAGGTGATGCATTTTGGTAGATTGAATCATGGCAGGACTTACTCAGTTAATGGTAGGGCATTGGGGAGAGTTACAGAACAAAGAGATCTAGGGGTACATCTAGGGGTACATGTTCATAGCACCTTGAAAGTAGAGTCACAAGTGGACAGAGTGGGGAAGAAGGCATTCAGCATGCTTGATTTCATTGGTCAGAACATTGAATACAGGAGTTGGGACGTCTTGTTGAAGTTGTACGAGACATTGGTAAGGCCACACTTGGAATACTGTGTACAGTTCTGGTCACCCTATTATAGAAAGGATATTATTAAACTAGAAAGAGTGCAGAAAAGATTTACTAGGATGCTACCGGCACTTGATGGTTTGAGTTATAGACTGGGACTTTTTTCTCTGGAGTGTAGAAGGCTGAGGGATGATCTTATAGAGGTCTATAAAATAATGAGGGGCATAGATCAGCTAGATAGTCAATATCTTTTCCCAAAGGTAGGGGAGTCTAAAACTAGAGGTCATAGGTTTAAGGTGAGAGGGGAGAGATTCAAAAGTGTCCAGAGGGGCAATTTTTTCACACAGAGGGTGGTGAGTGTCTGGAACAAGCTGCCAGAGGTAGTAGTAGAGGCAGGTACAATTTTATCTTTTAAAAAGCACTTAGACAGTTACATGGATAAGATGGGTATGGAGGGATATGGGCCAAATGCGGGCAATTGGGACTAGCTTCGGGGTTTTAAAAAAAGGGCAGCATGGGCAAGTTGGGCCGAAGGGCCAGTTTCCATGCTGTAAACCTCTATGACTCTATAAGGCAGTCTGTGATTCTTATCCTAAGCTAATCCACTCTGTTCTAATAGTATTTATTAATGCTTTAAATCTCAAAGTATTTTGAAGTCATTTAACATTTTACCTTAAAAACATTCAACGAGGTAGCCTCAACTGCTTCACTGGGCAGGGAATTCCATAAATTCACAACCCTTTGCGTGAAGAAGTTCTTCCTCAACTCAGTCCCAAATCTGCTCCCCCCCTATTTTGAGACTATGCCCCCTAGTTCTAGTTTCACCCACCAGTGGAAACAACCTCCCTGCTTCTATCTTATATATTCCCTTCATGATTTTACATGTTTTTGTAAGATTCCCCCCCTCATTCTTCTAAATTCCAATGAGTATAGTACTAGTTTACTCAGTCTCTCCTCATAAGCCAACCATCTCATCTCCGGAATCAACCTAATGAACCTCCTCTGCACCCACTCCAGTGCCAGTACATCCTTTCTCAAGTAAGGAGACCAAAACTGTACACAGTGCTCCAGGTGTGGCCTCACCAGCACATTATACAGCTGCAATATAACCTTGCTGTTTTTAAACTCCATCCCTCTAGCTATAAAGGACAAAATTCAATTTGCCTTCTTGATAACCTGCTGCACCTGCAAACCAACCTTTTGTGATTCATGCACAAGGATACCCAGGTCCCTCTGCACAGCAGCATGCTGCAATTTTTTACCATTTAAACATGAGTCCATTTTGCTGTTATTCCTACCAAAATGGATGACCTCACATTTACCAACATTGTACTCTATCTACCAGACCCTTGCCCACCCACTTAGACTATCTATATCCCTTTGCAGACATTTAGTGTCCTCTGCCCATTTTGCTCTCCCACTCATCTTGGTGTCATCTGAGAACTTTGTCACACTGCACTTGGTCCCCAACTTCAAATGTAAATTGTAAACAATTGCGGTCCCAACATTGATCTCTGAGGCATAACACTAGTCACTGATCGCCAACCAGAAAAACATCTATTTACACTCACTCTTTGCTTTTTGTTCGTTAACTGCACAGTAGGTTCTCACAATCACCTCTGATTCATGCGGTTGTGTGTTCAAATTCCACTCTATAGACTTAAACTCATCATCCAGACCAACAATTTAAGTGCAGTACTGAGGGAGTGCCGCACTGTTGGAGGTGCTGTCTTTTGGATGAGATGTTGAACTGAGAACCTATTTGTTCTGTCGGATGAATGTAAAAGATCCAATGGCACTATTTTGAAGAAGAGCAGACACTTCTCCTCAATGTCCTAGCCAATATTTATCCCTCAACAAACATTCCTCAAATTGCAGATTATTTAGTCATAACCACTTCACTGTTTGCGGGAGCTTGCTGTGCACAACTTGTCTTCTAAGTTTCCTGTATAAGAACCATAGAGTCACAGCAGCAGAAATGAGGTCATTCAGCCAATCAAATTCATGATGGCTCTCTCTGTGGAACAATCCAGGCTCTCACATTCCCCCATTCTATTCCTGTTTCCTTCAAGTGTCCACGGTGGTCTCTGCTTCCACCACCCACATCAGCAGCAAACTCCTGGTCATTTATTTTTATTCATTCATGGGACGCGGGCATCACTGGCTGGGCCAGCATTTATTACCCATCCCTGATGGCGTTTAAGAATCAACCACATTGCTGTGGCTCCGGAGTCACATGTAGGCCAGACCTGGTAAGGACGGCAGATTTCCTTCCCTAAAAGATATTAGTGAACCAGATGGGTTTTTACAACAATCACCAAGGGTTTCATAGTCTTTTAATTCCAGATTTTTATTCAATTCAAATTTCGCCAACTGCCGTGGTGGGATTTGAACCCGGGTCCCCACAGCATTGCCCTGGCAACTCTGGATTATTGGCCCAGTGACAATATCACTACTTTAAAAAATTCTTCTTCGAATTACTGTAACCCAATTTAAATCCATCCATCTCATTTACGAAAGGTCAAATAGATTCCCACCATGCTCAGTGTTTTGGGGGAGAGAGTTCAAGGTTTTCCTTACCTTTGTGTGAAGATGGGGGGCCTGCCATCACCTCCGAATGGCCTAACTCTAATTCTAATGTCATGTAACCTTGTTCTTGTACTTCCCCTTCAACCTGAGGAATAGTTTCTCTGTATCTTATCTATCACATCCTTCTAACATTTTAAACGCCTCGGTCAGGGTTGGAAGGGGCACAGGGGGGTACAAAACTGGAACAAAATAAATATGGATTTTATTATTATAAAGTAGTTACGATGTGGAGATGCTGGCGTTGGACTGGGGTGGGCACAGTAAGAAGTCTCACAACACCAGGTTAAAATCCAACAGGAATCACGAGCTATCGGAGCGCTGCTCCTTCATCAGGTGAGTGGATTGTTGGGTTCGCAAACACGGCATATATAGACAAAGACACAACTGCAAGATAATGGTTGGAATGCGAGTCTTTCCAGGTAATCAAGTCAAGTAGTTACAGCACAAAAACAGGCCCATTCAGACAAAACTCAGCCAACGTGTCATCGAGACTCGAAACGTTGGCTCTATTCTCTCTCCACAGATGCTGTCAGACCTGCTGAGTTTCTCCAGCATTTTCTGTTTATGTTCCATTCAGACTAACGTCTCTACAACAGTGTTTGTGCTTCACACAAGCCTCCTCCCACCCCTCATCCGATCAGCAAATCCTCCTATTCCGCTCTCCCTTGTGTGCTCACCCAGCTTCGTCTTAAAAGCATCCCTGCTATTCATTTCAACCACTCCCTTTGGTAGCAGGTTTCACATTCTAACCACAGGGACAGGACATTTCCCACTGGATTTATCAGTAGCGCTCTGATGTAATTTGGCTGTGTTTTGTGTTTTTCAGAGTCTTTGATGCTTGTTTTGCAGGACATCTGATGACAAAGCGCTTGCCGATACGAGAGAACATCCTTATTTTCAATCGATGGACCGTAAGTAAATCTTTTCCGATAACGCCATATTTACATTAAGTGGGGCTCTTCCCAAAGAAGGTAGAAGAATCATAGAATCATAGAAATCCTACAGTGCAGAAAGAGGCCATTCGGCCCATCGAGTCTGCACTGACCGCAATCCCACCCAGGCCCTACCCCCATATCCCTACATATTTTACCCGCTAATCCCTCTAATCTACGCATCCCAGGACACTAAGGGGCAATTTTAGTATGGCCAATCAACCTAACCCGTACATCTTTGGACTGTGGGAGGAAACCAGAGCACCCGGAGGAAACCCACGCAGACACGGGGAGAATGTGCAAACTCCACACAGACAGTGACCCAAGCCTGGAATTGAACCCAGGTCCCTGGAGCTGTGAAGCAGCAGTGCTAACCACTGTGCTACCGTGCCGCCCAAGGTAAAGAGAAGATTTACCTGAAATTTCGAAGAGTAAATGCTGAGAGTAAGTTCATGTGGTAGAGCAATTCACATGGGCACCGATTAGCACTGGCCGATTGAAAAGGAGCAGTCAGTAGAACCTTTCTTTTCCTCACGGGTTTTAAAACCTGGAAACTTTCCCCACAACTGGCAGTTCATTAAATTGCATCCTTTACCACTTAGATCCACCAAACCCACTTCTTCCAGTGTCAGCTCCGGGTCAGAGGCCCTGGCTTCAAGAAATGTGAATGTACATCCCTGGCTGATATTTCACAGTGCAGTGCTGAGGGAGAGCTGCATTGTCAGAGGGTCAGCACCAAAGAACACTCCACTGGTGGAGGGGCAGTACCAAGGGAGTGCCACATTGTTGGGGGGTCAGTACTCAGGGATTGTTGTACTGTCTGAGGGGTGGTACTGAGGGAGCACTGCACTGTTGGAGGGGCAGTACCAACGGAATGCCACATTTTTGGGAGGTCAGTACTCAGGGATTGTTGTGATAAATTCTAGAGTTTAGGCCCAAGCAGCTGAAGGAGTGGCCACTAATGGTGGAGTAATGCAAAGCATTGGTGCTAACGAGTATTGGGGTATTGGAGGAGTACAGAGACCACAGAGGGCTGTAGAGCTGGAGGAGATTGAAGAGATAGGGAAGGACGAGGCCATGGAGGGAACTGAAAACCAAGATGAGAATGTTTTTCTATATGCCCTATCAGCAGGTTTTGTGGCACAGTGGCGTCCTTACCTCTGGACCAGAAACTTTGGGTTTGAGTCCAACGCCAGGACTTGTTGGCCACCAAAGGAGTGTTCAAAATGCGATTCAATGGGCTGATTATCAGCTTGGGAATCCGTCCACCAATTCTCCACTCTTCCCCAAAGGAAAAGAGTGTGTGAGTAACATGCAAAAAAAAAAATCAACTTATCCTGTCACCTCTAACAATTTGTTTACATCAGTGAAAATAAGTTTTCCATGGGCGGCACGGTAGCACAGTGGTTAGCACTGCTGCTTCACAGCTCCAGGGACCTGGGTTCGATTCCCGGCTCGGGTCACTGTGGAGTTTGCACATTCTCCTCGTGTCTGCGTGGGTTTCCTCCGGGTGCTCCGGTTTCCTCCCACAGTCCAAAAGATGTGCGGGTTAGGTTGATTGGCCATGCTAAAATTGCTCCTTAGTGTCCTGAGATGCATAGGTTAGAGGGATTCGCGGGTAAATATGTAGGGATAGGGGGGTAGGGCCTGAGTGGGATTGTGGTCAGTGCAGACTCGATGGGCCGATTGGCCTCCTTCTGCACTGTAGGGTTTCTATGATTCTATGATGAAGGATGAATTCACGATCCAGCATAGATTTGTGGAGAGGCAAAATATAAAACTTATTGGGAGAATTAATTTGTTAGCCACAGTGATAACCCATGGAAGAGGCAGCATTGCCAGGTCTTAGACTGGAGCATTTACATAGCCTGGTCAGCCAATCTCTGTTTGAACGATATAATTTCAGTGATTTATGAAATGTCATGTTAAAATGTTTTTAGGACAAGTTCCAGGAACTATCTGATTTCCGCAAACTAATTTGAAGTTTATGGGTCAACGTCTCCTCTGAATGTTTACAATTTTTTTTTTCTTAACAGGAGAGGAAACTTCTCTTGTGGTGCCAGGGGCATTGGAGGAAGAAACGGGCAACACTAAAATGTAAGCACCAACAAGTTTTAGAAGTAAAATCAAGAAAAACTTCTATAAACTGCCTCCACGTATCAGTACTTGTGTGTGAAGAGGCCAAGAATCCTCTGTTATCTTAGTCATGTGTTATTATAGTCATGTGTTGTTTTAGTCATGTGTTTGCAGCAAATTGGAAAAGATCTGTTTTATTTCTTCTTGAGCTGCTGGAATCCCTCTCGTTATAATAAAGGCAAATTACTGCCGATGCTGGAATCTGAAACAGAAACAGAAAACGCTGGAAAATCTCTGCAGGTCTGACAGCATCTGTGGAGAGAGGATCGGGCTAACGTTTTGAGTCTGGATGACCCTTGGTCAGAGTTTCTCCAGCATTTTCTGTTTTTGTCCCCCCCCTCATGATCCTGGCGGAGCTGGATTGGGAGTTGTCGGATCTGGATATCCCCAGGCCACACCTCGGATATTCTGAACTAGTCTTGATGTATTTTATGAAATCGAAATGCAGCGGATGCAGGAATAAAAGCAGAAAATTCTGGATTAAACCCGGCAGGTCTGACAGCGTCTCTGCAGAGAGAAACAGAGTTAACCATCAGAGCGTAAAATACTGAAGGGTTTTAGGCAGAAGACGAGGAGCTATTTCCTCCAGTTTGCATTGTGCTTCACTGGGACATTGCTATGGGCCAAGGATGGACATGTGGTCATGAGAGCAAGATGGTGTGTTGAAATGGCAAATGGCATGGAGGTTGGTCGGGGTCCTGCCTGCAGACTGAGTGAAAGTGGCCTGCAAAGCGATCACGCAGCCTGTGATTAGTCTCCCCAAAGTAGAGGAGACCGCATTGAGAGCAGCGAATACAGTCAACCAAATTGAAGGAGGTGCAAGTGAAATTTTTGAGAAAGTGGTGGTGAGCTGCCTTCTTGAACCTCTGCAGTCCCTGTGTTGGAGGAAGTTTCAGGATTTTGACCCAGCAACAATGACAACTGGCGATTATAGTTCCAAGTCAGGATGGTGAGTGACTTGGAGGGAACTTGTATTTGGTGGTGCTCCCATACATCTGCTGCCCTTGACCTTCTAGGTGGTAGGGGTTGTAAGTTTAGGAGGTGCTGTTGAAGGAGCCTTGGTACGTTGCTACAGTGCATCTTATAGATGGTACACACTGCTGCCACTCTGCATTAGTGGTGGAAGGAATGAATGTCAAAGAAGTTGGATGGGGTGCCAATCAAGCAGGCTGCTGAGCCCTGGGTGGTGTTGCAGTTCTTGAATGTTTCTGGAGCTGCTGCCTTGTGCTTTGTAGATGGTGGAGAGACTTTGGGGATCCATGGGATGAGTTACTTTTCATAGAATCCTCAGCCTCCGAGCTACCCTTGTAGCAATTGTATTTATGTGGCTTGTCCAGTTCAGTTTATGATCAATGGTAACTCCCAGGATGTTGATAGAAGAGGTTTAATTGATGGTGATGTCATTGAATGTTAAAGGGGGATGGTTAGATTCTTTCTTGTTGGAGATGGTCATTGCCTGGCACTTTTGTGGTACGAATGTTGCTTGACACTTGTCAGTCCAACCCTGGATAACGTTCAGGTCTTGCTGCATTTGGACATGGAAAACTTCAGTATCTTAGGGGTCACAAATGGTGTTGAATATCGTGCAAATATCCATGAACTTCCCCTCTTCTGACCTTGTGATGGAGGAAGGTCATTGATGAAACAGCTGAAGTTGGTTGGGCCCAGGACATTACCCAGAAAAATTCCTGCATCGATGTCCCGGAACAGAGATGATTGACCTCCCACAACCAGAAACATCTTCCTTTGTACCTGGTATGACTTAGAACATAAGAACATAAGAAATAGGAGCAGGAGTAGGCCATCTAGCCCCTCGAGCCTGCCCCGCCATTCAATAAGATCATGGCTGATCTGAAGTGGATCAGTTCCACCTACCCGCCTGATCCCCATAACCCTTAATTCCCCTACCGATCAGGAATCCATCTATCTGTGATTTAAACATATTCAACGAGGTAGCCTCCATCACTTCAGTGGGCAGAGAATCCCAGAGATTCACCACCCTCTGAGAGAAGAAGTTCCTCCTCAACTCTGTCCTAAACTGACCCCCCTTTATTTTGAGGCTGTGCCCTCTAGTTCTAGCTTCCTTTCTAAGTGGAAAGAATCTCTCCACCTCTACCCTATCCAGCCCCTTCATTATCTTATAGGTCTCTATAAGATCCCCCCTCAGCCTTCTAAATTCCAATGAGTACAAACCCAATCTGCTCAGTCTCTCCTCATAATCAACACCCCTCATCTCTGGTATCAACCTGGTGAACCTTCTCTGCATTCCCTCCAAGGCCAATATATCCTTCCGTAAATAAGGGGACCAATACTGCACACAGTATTCCAGCTGCGGCCTCACCAATGCCCTGTACAGATGCAGCAAGACATCTCTGCTTTTATATTCTATCCCCCTTGCGATATAGGCCAACATCCCATTTGCCTTCTTGATCACCTGTTGCACCTGCAGACTGGGTTTTTGCATCTCATGCACAAGGACCCCCAGGTCCCTTTGCACAGTAGCATGTTGTAATTTTTTTTCCATTTAGATAATAATCCAATTTGCTATTATTTCCTCCAAAGTGAATAACCTCGCATTTGTCAACTTGAACCAGTGGAGATTTTTTTCCCCCCTAATTCCCATTGAATCATCGAATCTACAGTGCAGGAGAAGGCCATTTGGTTCATTGAGCCTGCACCAATAACAATCCCACCCAGGTCCCATCTTTGTAGCCCCACATATTTATAGCCCTAATTCCCCTGAGGGGCAATTTATCATGGCCAATCAACCTAACCTACACATCTTTGGATTGTGGGAGGAAACCGGAGCACCCGGAGGAAACCCACGCAGACACAGGGAGAATGTGCAAATGCAACACAGTCACCGGAGGCCGGAATTGAACCCAGGTCCCTGGCGCTGTGGGGCAGCAGTGCTAACCACTGTGCCACCGTGCCATCCTTCAGTTGACTTCAATTTAGCTAAGATTCCTTGATATCCACATTTGATCAGATGCTGCCTTGATATCACCTCTTGAATTCAGCTCTTTTGTCCATGTTTGAACAAAGGTTGTAATGAGATCAGGAGCTGAGTGACCCTGGTCGAACTCAAACTGAACACCAGTGAGCGGGTTACTGCTGAGTAAACACCACTTGCAACTGTTGACGACGCTTTCCATCACTTCGCTGATGATTGAAATTCGACTGTTGGGGCAGTAATTTGCCGGGTTGGATTTGTCTTGCTTTATGTGGACAGGACATACTGGGCAATTTTCCAGGTTGGCATCTACCCGGTAATGCTACCTGTCTCTCTATCTCTCTACATCTCTCTCTGGCCTTTCAGACACTCCTTAAAACAACCTCTTTGAGCAGGCTTTTTGTTACCACTTCTCCCATCTCTGCTCCTTAAGTTCAGTGCCTAATTATACATTTTTTCTATGTTACGGGCGCTCTGGAAGCACAAGTTATTGCTTGCGATTGACCAGGTTGCCAGTTTCAGTGTTGTGCCAATTTCTGTGCTGTACCATTTTACATTCCTTTGAATTGTCCCTTAGTTTGCCCTCTGACTGTGTATCACATCACCAACATATATTAGCTGCCATTCTCACAGCCCCTTAACCTACTCCAGAGCGACACAGCCTCTTTTTCTAATGTTGTTGTCTCAGAGTTCTCAAATTCGGTTTACGTAGTAAAATACCGCGGAGGCTGGAAATCTGAAATAAAAAACAGAAAATGCTGGGTCAACTTGGCCTCTGTGAAGAGAAATAAAGTTAACGTTTTGGATCTGACTCTCCCCGTGTCTGTGTGGTTTTCTTTTGCTCCAGTTTTCTCCCACTGTCCAAAGATGTGCAGGTTAGGTGGATTGGCCATGCTAAATTGCCGCTTAGCATTCTAAAATGTGCAAGTTAGGGGTTACGGGGATAGGGCTTGGGTAAGATAATCTGTTGGAGAGTTAGTGCGGACTTGATGGGCCGAATAGCCTTCTGCACTGTAGGAATTCTATGATCCTTCTACAGAACTACAGAAATGAACGTACGTTTTTCAGTTTCCCCCTTGATTACTCAGTGATCCTTTGTCCTGTTTTTTGCAGATACTTTCAAAGTGATCGGACTTATACCAAGAGAACTGGATCCTTTTCCAGCAGGTGAGAAAATAGATTTTTGGGATCAGAACCTCCCTGTGTCAGACTTTGCATCGTAGGATGCTGCTCGCAGAGAGGTGAATGGTAGATTGGGCGTCACCAGCTCTCCCAAACCCTTGGCTCTTCTCATGGTTGAGAAGATTCCTTTGTTCAGGCATTCTGTGCTCAGCTGGAAAGGTTGAGAGACACGTGCCACTTGGTTATGGAGAGGTGGGCTGTGTTTTATCGGGTCTTCGGAGGACGGACTCTGAGTGCCTTTAACTGAGTCACACATCCTATCAAGCCTGATAATTCTTTGCAACGGTGACACTAGGGGAGGTTGAGTGGCCGTCATTCTGACCTCACTGACAAATGGTCGCAAAGTTGAATGTGGCAAAGGCACAATTGTTGGTTAAGCTTTTGCCTGTCTGGGTGCGGGTCTGTCCTAGTCTGCATGCATTGCTGTGAATCTCGGGGATAATTTATTTTCCAGATAACACCCCTATCCCCATGATTGCTTTATTATTGATTGCACCTCCATGATTCAGACCATTTGGGCCCAGGATCAGGGTGGCACTGTAGCACAATGGTCAGCACTGCTGCCTCACAGCGCCAGGGACCCGGGTTCAATTCCGGCCTCAGGTCACTGTCTGTGTGGAGTCTGCACTTTCTCCCTCTGTCTGCATGGGTTTCCTCTGGGTGCTCTGGTTTCCTCCCACAGTCCGAAAGATGTGTGTGTTAGGTTGATTGGCCATGCTAAATTGCCCCTAGTGTCAGTGGGATTAACAGGGTAAATATGTGGGGTATATCCTGGGTGGGATTGTGGCCGGTGGAGATGCGATGGGCTGAATGGCCTCCTTCTGCACTGCAGGGATTCTATGATCAGGAAAATTGCTTCCCCCATACCTATCCAAATTCTTGCATGAAAATGTGGTTTTTGTGATTATAATTAGGTTCATGTGCATTGCAAGCAAAAAAAAACACGTGCTGAAAAATGTTCAAATGCTACGCAAAATCGTTTTGTAAATTTTATTTTTCCATTCTTGGGATATTCGACAATGTTGGCATTTATTTTCTATTTGTCCTGAGGTTGTGGCGATTCATTTTAAACTGTTGACAGACTAAGGAACATAAGGATGGCATCAAATTGAAAAAAAAAGTGTGCCAAAGACATAAGCTTAAGTTTAAAGTTTATTTATTAGTGTCACAAGTAGGCTTACATTAACACTGCAATGAAGTTACTGTGAAAATCCCCCTAGTCGCCACACTCCGGCACCTGTTCAGATATACTGAGGGAGAATTCAGCATGGCCAATACACCTAACCAGCACATCTTTTGGACTGTGGGAGAAAACCCACGCAGACATGGGGAGAACGTGCAGACTCCACACAGACAGTGACCTGAGCCGGGAATCGAACCCAGGTCTCTGGCGCTGTGAGGCAGCAGTGCTAACCCACTGTGCCACCATGCTTAATAAAAAGCACCAAAAGAATAATAGAAAATCAAGGGGCAAAAGGGAAAGAGTAACTTAAAACGATAATGATCACTAGAGAAAAAAAAACTAGGAAAAATAATGGAACTAAAGTTGACCAGTCCCCTGGGCCTAATTGCCTGCATCCTAGAGACTTAAAAGAAGTAGCTGCATAGATAGTGGATGCATTAGTCCTAATCTTCCAAATTTCCTCGATCCTGGAAAGATCCCAACTGATTGGAAAACCACAAATATAATACCCCTTTTCTAGGGAGGAGGAAGACAAGTCACTAGATTGCTTCCTAGGATGAAGGGGTTGTCTTATGAGGGAAAGTTGGATTTGTATTTATTGGAGTTTAGAAGAATGAGAAGCAATCTTATTGACAGGGTAAATGCTGAGGGGAGGTTTCCCCTGGTGGGGGAATCTAGAACTAGGGGGACAAAGTTTAAGAATAAGAGGTCTCCATTTAAGAGGCAAATGAGGAAGAATTTCTTCACTCAGAGGGCCTTTAATCAATGGAATTCTCCACCCCAGAGGGCTGGAGAATGTGGGATCATTAGATATATTATTACGGTCACGTGAGAAGTGACAGAATGGCTCCACTATTTGTGTAGTCCTTGACTGACCACAGTAGACATTTTTAAAAATGTGTTTAGTGAATTGCTTTTTGAACGTTACAATTGAATTTGCTTCAAAACAACTTGCTGTGTTTTGGAATTGAAGTAATTTCCTCTAAGTTACCTTGAGTACTATCTCAGATCATTCACTTGTGCTTTAACTCTTCATATATTTCCCTACATTTTCTGAAGAGAAACCAATGAACTGATCAGCGATGTTGCAGATCTGGAATATGCAAACCAGAAGTTGCGAGAGCAAAATGCCAGCCTCCAGAAAGCCATGGAGATATCGGACGAGACAAACTTGCAGCTGACAAAGGAACTCTCAAAGCTGAAAGATCAATTGACGAGGTACGTCAAGGAAAGTGTTTCCATCCTGAAGTTGAAAGGAATCTGTTTGAAATTAAGAAAGGAAGATCTTGCACTTCTATAGCACATATTGCAGTGTCAGGGTGTCTCAAAGCACTTTACAACCAATTAAATACCTTTGAAGTGTAGTCACTGTTGTAACGTAGGAAACAGCAAATTGCTACAAACAGCAATGTGCTAATGATCTATTGATGGCTGCAGAGACATGGCAACAGCTGGGACCTGAATATTCAAGGTAACATGACACTTTGGAAGTATGGGAAGTGAAGAAAAGGTAGTGGGGTAGCTCTGTTAATGAAGATAGCAATACGAAGGAACATAGGTGAGGAGTCCCTTGTGGGTGTATTTTATAGGTTCCTGGATAGTAACTGCATTGTAGGATGTTTTATACAGGAAGAAATAAAGGGGGCTTGTGAGAAAGGTAGGGCGATCATCTTGGACGATGTTAGATGAATTAGATTGGCAAAAGTAACTCGGAAGATGAGTTCATTGGGCACGATGTTGCCAGCTGTTCATGCCATGCTCCTGCTGCAGCGAGGTTGGAGAATTTGGCGCCCAGCCAAATCTCTGTTCACTGCAGCAGGGTGGGAAAATCCCAATGGCATGAACCGTGGTAACATTCCAACCATAGTGTTTTCAGGACAGTTTCTTAGAGCAGCTCATGGTAGAGCCAACCAGAGAGCAGGCTATTCTAGACCTTGTAATTTGCAATGAGACAGCATCAATTAATTACCTCATTGTAAAGGCACTCCTCAGTAGCAGTGATCATAACGTGATGGAACTTCACATGCAGTTTGAGGGAGAACAGAATGGGTCAAAGACTAGTGTTTCAAGCATAAATAAATGCAATTATAATGATATGAAGACTGAGCTGGCTAAAGTGAATTTGGAAACTGGGTTAAGGGATGTAGTGATGTAATGGCTTCATTTAAGGAGATATCTCAGCAAATGTACATTCCAGTGAGAAAGAAAGACTCTGGCCAGATTTTTACCACCCCGCCCGCCATGGGAATTGGAGCAGGTGAGGGGCAGACAATGGAAAGGTCTGTTGACCTCGGTGGGATTTTACAGTTTTGGGATGAGTGAGGCTGGAAAATCCCCGGGGAAGGACATGCCATCTTTAATTAACAAAGTTAAGGATAGTATGAAACTGAAAGAAAAAGTGTACTTATTTCGGGAGAGATGTTGGCACAGCGGTAATGTAACTGTCCTGGTAATCCAGAGGCCCAGACTCATGCTCCATGGCAGCTGGTGAAAAGTAAATTTGGAGGAAACCCACACAGACACTGGGAGAACGTGCAAACTCCACACAGACAGTCACCCAAGCCGGGAATTGAACCCGGGTCGCTGTCACAGTGAGGCAGCAGTGCTAACCACTGTGCTACTGTGCCATCCCAGAAGAGGGGCTATGATAGTCAGAAATCAGTTTGAAACCAGGAGATGTGGTCCATGTGAGGAATATCAGCGATGGCTTGGTGGATTCATAGAGTCATTGAATCTCTACAGTCCATGAAATGATCATCGATTGTTGAAAAAAATCCATCTGGTTCACTAATGTCCTTTAGAGAAGGAAATCTGCCACACTTACTTGGTCTGTCCTACATGTGACTCCAGATCCAAGAGCAGGTTGACTATTAACTGCCTAGTGAGCCACTCAGTTCAAGGGCAATTAAGAATGGGCAACAAATGCTGGCTTCGCCAGCGACACCCACATCCCATGAAATAATTTTTTAAATTCTACAAAGATTAGTGGCAAGTGAGAGGATTGGACATAATATTATAAAAGGAAAGAATAACTAAAAGAATAATAAGGAAGGAAAAATTAGAGGATGCGAGAAAAATAGCTCGAAATATAAAACAGATAGTAAGAGTTTCTACAGGTATTTAAAAAGGAAAAGAGCATTGTGCGCGTTCGACCTCTAGACAGTGAGTCAGGGCATTAATGGCGGAAAATAAGGAAATGGTACCTGCACTGAGCAGATGTTTTATGCTTGTCTTTTTTTAAAATCCATTCATGGGACATGGACGTCACTGACTGGCCAGCATTAATTGCCCATCCTTAGTTGCCCGTGGAGGGTAGTTGAGTGTCAACCACATTGCTATGGAGTCACATGTAGGCCAGACCGGGTAAGGACGGCAGATTTCCTTCCCTAAAGGACATTAGTGAAGAAGACACAAATAACATCCCAGAAATAATTGTAGATGAAGAGGTGAAAGGGCGAGAGGAACTTAAAGAATTATGATCATCAGGGAAAGGGAATGAGAACCAAAGGCCAACAAGTTCCCAGTTCCTGATGGACTTCATCCTAGTGTCTTAAAAAAGTGGTTGCTGAGACAGAGGGGCTTTTCCAGGTCAGCTAGCCTGGACCGCGATGGCCTAGAGAATCCGGAGTCGGCAGGAAAGTGGGTTTTGCGCCGAGTGCCAATGCTAGCATGACTCTCTCAGGCCGTGCAGTCAGCTCCAATCAGGTCCCATTCAGAGCAGGGGAGAAGCCTATTAATAGTCAAGTGTACTCATTTAAATATAATTAGTGAGCTTGAAGCCTGAGTCAAATGGCTCTTGCTGTTCATTCTCCTCCCCAGCTGTATCTGTCATGGGCAGCCTTTGATACACGTCCTCACAAGCAAGGACCCTGGTGTGTTGAGGGTTGAGGAAGTACTGCCAACCCCTCAGCGAAAAGCATTCTCCCCTCCCACACCATGCAGGCATGAGGTTTATCCTCACCACTCTCCACCAGGATGGGGCTGTTGTGACTGGACTGCCCCTTCTAGCCCTGATGTGGAGTTGCCGGCGTTGGACTGGGGTGAACACAGTAAGAAGTTTAACAACACCAGGTTAAAGTCCAACAGATTTATTTGGTAGCAAAAGCCACACAAGCTTTCGGAGCTCCAAGCCCCTTCTTCAGGTGAGTGCCTTCTAGCCCTGACAGACCTGAAGATGACCCCTAGCATGGTGACCTCAGACAGTTTCTGCATTCGTGTCTGTTAGCTGTGCAAATTCTGAAGAGGCCTGGTCACTTTAATCTCCATGCTCTCTCGGTCACCTGGCAGGATTTTAAAACATTGCAGCATTTCCCTTTCTCCCTGTCAGAAGCTGCAGGTGAGAGCAGACCCCTTTGAATCATCTGACAGAGAGGAGATGTCAATTTCACTGGGGGTTGGTTCCAGTCTGCCTAGCTGTGCACTCAGCCCCAATGTATACACCCAGCTTGGATTTGAAGTTGTTGTGGCTTGATAGCAAACTGAAATCATTGCATCATTACACTTGAAGCCTTTGATCTTAGCACAGGATGGAAGTACAGTGTCAAAACCTAAAGGAAATTATTTGAGTTTGTTTCAAATTGCAACAGTCAAGTTGTGTGTTGTGTTCTCCCAGTTCTCAAAGGACACTTCGCAGTGTAAAAACCATGGTGGAAGATTTGGATGAAGCAAGGAACACAGGAAGGGATGCACAGGAGAAAGTTTGTCAGCTGCAGACACTTTGCAAAGAACTGGTAGGCAAAGGACTAATACAACTTTTGGATCACAGCATAACAAACTGCTCATAAATCGACAGAAACTGCCAATTAAAAAAAAATCAATGTAATGTAATATTTATTTATCAGTCACAAGTAAGGCTTACATTAACACTGCAATGAAGTGACTGTGAAATTCCCGTAGTTGCCGTACTCCAGCACCTGTTCAGGTCAATGCACCTAACCAGCACGTCTTTCAGAATGTGGGAGGAAACCGGAGCACCCTGAGAAAACCCACACAGATACAGGGAGAATGTGCAAACTCCAGCTGGGACTCGAACCTGGTTCCCTGGTGCTGTGAGGCAGCAGTGCTAACCACTGTGCCACCGTGCCGCGGAGAATTTGTGTTATTCAACCACCCTTGACTCACTTCATTTTGAAATAATCCTGCTTTTATTGGGAAACTTTGCTGTAGTTTTGAATGTGAGTTCTGTGTGTTTTAATGCATATAAACACAATTTAAATAGATTCTGTCTCATTACAGTTCACTGCGCGAAACCATCTCCTCATCTTCACTTTTGGCAAACACAGCAAAACAATTCTTCATTCAGAGAGTTGAGATTGTTTGAAATTCTCTCTTCCAGAGGGAGATCTGTGGATGCTCAATCATTCACGATGGACATCAATACACTTTAGGGCACTGAGGAGTATGGGGATTGGAAGAAAAGTAGAACTGTGGTTGATGCGTGATTAAATCACACGGGAGTCTAGATTACCCGGGAAATAAAGGCTTTTATTACTAACAAGAATGGAGCCACTATATACAATACCCAGAGGGTAGATTCCGGGCCTTTATGAAATGGAAGAGCCGAGTGACCCCCGGATGGCAGAGGTCATTGTGGAGAGCCTGTAATCGATTCTCCTGCACACTAGCGCATGTTCCACGCGACAGGGCGTCCGAGGGCTCGTTGAGCTTCCCTGGACGGTACATGATATCATAATTGTAGGTGGAGAGTTCGATTCTCCACCTCAAGATTTTATCATTTTTGATCTTACCCCGTAATGTGTTGTTGAACATGAACGCCACGGACCGCTGGTCCGTGAGCAGAGTGAACCGTTTTCCCGCCAAGTAATGGCGCCAATACCAAACGGCCTCCACAATGGCCTGGGCCTCTTTTTCCACCGCAGGGTGCCGAATTTCAGGGCCTTGGAGGGTGCGAGAGAAAAAGGCGACGGGCCTGCCCGCCTGGTTAAGTGTGGCAGCCAGGGCGAAATCAGATGCATCACTCTCCACCTGGAAGGGGATGGACTCATCGATAGCGTGCATCGTGGCTTTCGCGATGTCGGCTTTTATTCTTGCAAAGGCTAAGCGAGCCTCTGTTGTTAGGGGAAAGGAGGTAGACTTGATGAGCGGACGGGCTTTGTCCGCATAATTGGGAACCCACTGTGCATAGTATGAAAAGAAGCCTAAGCATATTCTTAGTGCTTTGATGCTAGTGGGCAGGGGAAGTTCAAGGAGGGGACGCATACGGTCTGGATCAGGGCCAAGGACCCCGTTTTCCACCACGTATCCGAGAATTGCTAGGCGGCGCTTGCGAAATACACACTTCTCCCTGTTGTAGGTCAGATTCAGGCGAGACGCAGTGCGTAAAAATCTAAGGAGGTTGGCATCGTGGTCCTGCTGGTCATGGCCGCAGATAGTGACGTTATCCAGGTACGGGAAGGTAGCCCGCAGCCCGTTCTGGTCCACCATTCGGTTCATAGCACGCTGGAAGACCGAGACCCCATTCGTGACGTCAAAGGGAACCCTTAAAAAGTGGTACAGACGACCATCCGCCTCAAAGGCCGTGTATTTTCGGTCCTCTGGGCGAATGGGGAGCTGGTGGTAAGCTAACTTCAAGTCAATGGTGGAGAACACCTGGTACTGCGCAATCTGATTGACCATTTCAGATATGCGCAGGAGGGGATACGCATCCAGCTGCGTGTATCTATTAATGGTCTGACTATAGTCTATGACCATCCGGGGTTTGTTCCCGTTTTTAACCACCACTACTTGCGCTCTCCATGGACTAGAGCTAGGTTGGATGATCCCTTCCCTGAGGAGCCGCTGAACTTCAGATCGAATGAAGATCCGATCCTCAGCGCTGTAACGCCTGCTCTTTGTTGCGATGGGCTTGCAGCCTGGCACGAGATTCTCGAATAGAAAGGGTGGGGTGATTCTGAGTGTCGAGAGGCTACACGTGGAGCGCGCTGGGCAATTTGGAGGCTGCTGTGCTCCCACTGAAAGTGGAGGGAGTGGCCCATCGTACTGCAGGGTTACACTCTTCAGGTGGACCATAAAGTCTAGTCCCAGGAGTATTGGAGCGCAAAGGTGCGGTAACACAAGGAGCCTGAAGTTCTCGTAAACTGTGCCCCGCACCGTCAGGTTGACCACGCAGCTCCCTAGCATGGTGACAGACCGGGACCTCGACGCCATCGAAATTGTCTGCCTGACAGTCCGTACCTGGAGACCGCACCGTTTCACGGTGTCAGGGTGAATGAAGCTCTCCGTGCTCCCGCTGTCAAACAAACAATTAATCTGGCGTCCATTTACCTCTATGCCCATCATGGACTTGTTGAGTCTGTGAGGCTTGGCCTGGTCCAGGATGATTGACGCCACCGTTGGGTCTTGGGTGCAACTGCAGGCAGCTGAGATGGTTGATGATGATGATGACCCCTGCTGGTCGTCTGTGGTCAGTGCCGACCAAAATGGCTGCCCCCATAGGTCGCACATGGTTGATGGCACTAAAAGTGGCGGCCCCTGCAGGTCGCACGTGTCTTGTGACTCCGTCGTCAGGAATGGCGGCACTCTGGAATCACACGTGGTGGAAGACCTCGAAGACGCTGGAGACAAGAAGACAGGCTCGGGAGAATCACACGCCGCGCTGCTATGTTTGGAGAGTGGTTTAGTCCTGCAGACTTTGGCATAATGCCCTTTCTTTCCGCAGGCGGAGCACAATACCGTTCCAGCTGGACATCGCTGCCGAGGGTGTTTCGCCCCTCCACAGAAGTAACACTGCGGGCCTCCTGGAGCTGCCGCTGTCGTCAGGTCCGAGGTTGGAAACCCAATCGCGCAGTTTTTCGGAGCCGCTGAATAAAGTTGAGTCGGTGGCTGTACTTGCCACGATGTTCCCACGTGGTCGGCGGGGTACATCTCTAGACTTTTGGAAGCCGTTTCCAGAGCGTCAGCCAATTCTACCGTTTTAGCGAGGTCTAGATTACCTTGCTCTAACAGCCGGAGGCGAATGTACGACGAGCCGATTCCCGCCACAAACGCATCTCAGACCAAGTCGCTCATATACTGGGCCGCCGACACTGGCTTGCAGTTGCAGGCTCTGGCCAGCTGCTGAAGTTCACACAGGTACTGTCCTGTCATTTCGCCGGGCTGCCGCCGTCGAGTGGCTAGAAGGTGTCGAGCATGGATCTCGTTTGGCGGTTTGTTGTACCGCTTCGTGAGAAGTTCGATGGCCCCTTTGTAGTCTTGGGCATCGCGGATTGATAAGTATACGGTGTCGCTTACCCTCGCGTGGAGGACCCGCAGTCTGTCGGCGTCGTTTTGAACGGCTGTTGAGGCATCGATGTAGTCTTGGAAACACTTTAACCAATGGTCGAAAGTGTTCGACGCTCCTGCCGCACGTGGATCTAAAGTAAGCCGATCGGGTTTCAACATTTGCTCCATGGTTTTTTTTTCAAAATTTGTTAGGAATAAAATTGATGCGCGATTAAATCACTCGGGAGTCTAGATTACCCGGGAAATAAAGGCTTTTATTACTAACAAGAATGGAGCCACTATATACAATACAATCCCAGACTAAAGGGTCACCAGGCAGTGCAGTGACCTTTATACTTCCCCAGGTAGGCGGAGCCAACTGGAGTGTACCACAGAACAATATCAACAGGTAGAACAGCCCAACCCTAACCCCAACAGTAATTACAGTAACATATCTACAAACCCCATAGTGCTGACCAACCATGGCTCAGCACTCCTAGTGGTAACCAACTATGGTTCACCACAGTGGTCAAAGATCAGTCATGGCCGGAATAGACAGTGGAGCTGTCTGGAGGTGTCATATGGCTTCCTTCTGCTCATACGTTATATTTTATTTCCCATCCTAAATCTGTGTCCTCTGGTTATATATCCTTCTTTTATCGTCATCTATTTAACAAAATCCCGCATACTTTTAAGAATGCCTTTTAAATCTCCCCTGCATCTTCTTCATTCTCTCCATATAATTGAAGATCCTCACATCACTCACTATATGACTAAGTTTGCACTGTCTGGTGTTTTGACAAAGGGTCATCTGGACTCGAAATGTCAGTTCTTTTCTCTCCTCACAGATGCTGCCAGACCTGCTGAGATTTTCCAGCCTTTTCTCTTTTGGTTTCAGATTGCAGCATCCGCAGTAATTTGCTTTTATCTGTACTGTCTGGGTTTGTACTTGATGGAGTTTAGAAGCAAGAGGAGGGGGATCTCATTGAAATTTACAGAATACTGAAAGGCCTGGACAGAGTGGACGTGGGGAAGATGATTCCATTAGTAGGAGAGACCGGGGTCCGAGGGCACAGCCTCAGAGCAAAGGGATGATCCATGAGAACCGAGATGAGAAGGAATTTCTTCAGCCAGAGGGTGGTGTGCCTATAGAATTCATTGCCACAGAAGGCTGTGGAGGCCAGGTCATTGAGTGCATTTAAGACAGAGATAAGGGGAAAAGGTGGGAGAATAGGGTTGAGAAACTTAGCCATGAATGAATGGCGGAGCAGACTCGATGGGCCAAATGGCCTAATTCTGCTCCTATATTTTATGGTCTTAAGCTCCATTTGTTAACTAATGTGCAGCACCACTGCTAATGGTTTATCTGTCCTGCGCTGTTAACTAAAGTTGTGTCCATTTTAAAGGTATGATTTTCAACAAGTAGGTTGAATAATTAAAAGGTGGATGGGAATAATCTTTACATTTTGAATATGACTAGTACCTTTGGGTACCGGAGAAAATTATTTTATTGGCTTAACGTATTGTATGACGATTTGATTTAATTCTTGGGATGTGGGCATTGCAAGGCCAACATTTGTTGCACATTCCTAATTGCCCTGGAGAACACGGTGGTGAGCCACCTTTTTTGAACTATTTTTGAACTGATGCAACCCATGTGGCATAGGTACACTCACAGTGTGTTCGGAAGAGAGTTCCAGAATTTTAACATAGCGACAGTGAAAGAATGCCGATTACAGTTCCGGGTCAGGATGGTGTGCGGCTTGGAAGGAAACTTGCAGGCGGTGGTGTCCTTGACTTCTCAGTGCGTTTGCTGTCCTTGACTTCTCAGTGGAGAGTTGACGGGTGTGCAAAGTGCTGTTGAAAGAGGCTTGGTGAGTTGCTGCAATGCATCTTGTATATGGGTGCACAGTCCTGTTTGCCCGTTGTGGAGGGATAGAGTGTTTAAAGTGGGGGAAGGAGTTCTGATCAAACAGCTATATCATTCAGAATGATATTGGAGCAACACTTATCCAGGCATATTCCACCACACCCCCAACTTGTGCCTTGTTGATGGTGGACAGGCTTTGGGGAGAATCACCCACAGAATTCCCACCCAGAGGGAAAAAACAATAAAATGGAGAAATAAGAATACTAGTATGAACTGCTCTTGTATACTTTAAAATGGAATACCAGTTAGCACTGCTGCCTCACTGCGCTAGGGATCCAGGTTCGATTCCCGGCTTGCGTCACTGTCTGTGTGGAGTTTGCATGTTCATAGAAATCATAGAAACCCTACAGTGCAGAAGGAGGCCATTCGGCCCATCGAGTCTGCACCGACCACAATCCCACCCAGGCCCTACCCCCGCAGACATGTTCTCCCCATGTCTGCGTGGGTTTCCTCCGGGTGCTCCGGTTTCCTCCTGAAAGACGTGCTGGTTAGGCACATTGACTCGAACAGACTCCGGAGTGTGGCGAATGGGGAATTTCACAGTAACTTCATTGCAGTGTTAATGTAAGCCTTACTTGTGACTAATAAATAAACTTTTGAAAAAACGGGGAAATAAGAATACTAGTATGAACTGCTCTTGTATAGTTTAAAATGGAACACCAGTAAAATGGGGAAATAAGAACATGGTCCAACCTATTCTGGGCAGCCTCTGACCTACTATTGTAGCTGCAGTATTTATGTGGCTGGTCCAGTTAAGTTCCTGGTCGATGGTAACCTCAGGATTTGGGTGATTCGGTGACGGTAATCCCATTACGTATTAGTTGGAAATGGTTATCGCCTGGCATAAGTGTGGCATGTACATTACCTGTCACTCATCAGCCCAAGCCTGAATGTAGCTCAGATCTGCGCTGCATGCGGACATCGACTGCTTCACTATCTGAGGATTCTTGAAAGTTGATTTGCTTTGTACTGTGACTGAAACTTGATTTGTTTTTGTGCAGAAGAAGGAGAACGAAGCTCTCGTCACACAGCTGTGGGCAGTATTTGAAAAGGTAGGTGCAGTTTCTCTGTGGCGACAGGGGTTATAAAAGCAGTCCAACGATATCACAATAATTCACCATCAACTGGATGGTGTTCGGATTATCAAAAAGTATTCAAGCTGTTCTCCGGATGAGCACCGCCACCTGGGCCCACGTAGCGGTGAGGGTTGGCAACACAAGCATGTGGGGCAATGGGTCCGAGTCTACAGGCGGGGTGGGGGTGGGGAGGGGGGGGGGGGGGGGAGGTGCGGCTGCATGACAGGGGTGGTGAGTAACTAAGGGTCTGGGGGATGCTGGGGGAAGTAGGGCAGGTGGTGTAAAGCATTTGGCCAAGGTGCCAGTACTGTACAGCACAGCAGTCTGTGCCTCAGTGCATGGGATTGGGGAGCACTCAGCTCCGTGAGGGGAGAATCAGGCTCAGATGAGTCTCCCAAAAAAATTCTAAGTGTTGAATTCGCATAAAAACTGAAGTAAATCACGTTGTTTTTTTTCAGTGGGAGTTTAAAAACGTATCTCCGACACTCTGTGCACTGCAGAGTGCCTCAGTGTGAATCACGCTGAAAAACTGGGGGCGGGCCCTATTCCCACTGGAGAGGCTGGCAGCACAGCGCTGAGTGGGCACTGCGTGCGCACCGATCTGTCAGCGCCGAAATCAACACATGCACAGTGGCCCCTGTCTGCCGGCCTCCCGATCGCTGGCCACGACCCACGCATCGCTGGCCGTGTGCCCCCCGCCATGGTCCAATCGCTGGTCTCCCGGACATGCCTGGGCCAGCCTCGAACGCCCCCCCCCCACCCCCACAATGCTGACCCATCCCCTGTAGCCCCGACCCTCCCCGCTGGCTGCCCCCCTCCCTCCACCTCCCATGCCCCATGGCTTGCCCCCATCGCTGGCCTCTCTCCTTCTGTCACTCAGCCCAAATGCCGAGTGACAACGGGACCCCCCTCCCCGACTGATCATTCCCCATCAGGCCCCACCCTTCAGACCCCGTTCCTTTGGCACTGCCCCATGCTTGATGGGCAAGAACAAAGAACAAAGAACAGCACAGCACAGGAAACAGGCCCTTCGGCCCTCCAGGCCTATGCCGCTCCTTGGTCCAACTAGACCATTCGTTTGTATTCCTCCATTCCCAGACTGCTCATGTGACTATCCAGGTAAGTCTTAAACGATGCCAGCGTGTCTGCCTCCACCACCCTACTTGGCAGCGCATTCCAGGCCCCCACCACTCTCTGTGTAAAAAACGTCCCTCTGATATCTGAGTTATACCTCGCCCCTCTCACCTTGAGCCCGTGACCCCTCGTGATTGTCACCTCCGACCCGGGAAAAAGCTTCCCACTGT
Organism: Mustelus asterias; assembly: GCF_964213995.1. NCBI lineage: Eukaryota > Metazoa > Chordata > Chondrichthyes > Carcharhiniformes > Triakidae > Mustelus > Mustelus asterias. The sequence goes on along the minus strand of NC_135809.1, from coordinate 111,716,687 downwards.
TCACCCTATCTATACCCTTCATAATTTTGTACACCTCTATTAGGTCTCCCCTCATTCTCCGTCTTTCCAGGGAGAACAAGCCCAGTTTACCCAATCTCTCCTCATAGCTAAGACCCTCCATACCTGGGCATTGGCACTTTGCCCCTTGGGCAGTGCCGGGGGCCAGGCTGCCACTGGCAAAATGCCAATGCCTTGGGGGCACCACCCCGGCGCCAGACTCTCTGGGGGGCCCCGACTGCCCCCCCTTCACTCTAGTGCGGTCGGGCCGCCAATTCTCCGAAAGTGGGGAGTTATAGAATCCCTGCTGGAGTGAACCACTCCTGGCGGGGGTGGGGGGGGGGGAGATGCTAGCAGGCCCGGAGACTTCAGTCCCAGGCACCTGAATGACATTGAAATCACATTAAAGTTAACTGCTGCATAAATTATTTAGCTCCGTGCCTATTTCCGGCATGGAGTTGACGGTGCCAGAAGTCCGAAGCTGGGAGACGCTATCGGGGTGGAACGCCCAGCGGGGATTGTGCTATTCGGGCGCTGCTTAAATCTCCCGGCCCGCTGCGCTAAAAGGTCAGCACAGTGGGATTGGAGAATCATCTTTATTTTCTGTCATCACTCCAAGCAGATACATTTGTGGAGCTCCAAGTTATAATTGTTGACCCCCAAACTAGGTAACCAACTGACGTGGCGTACAAGAGACACTTGCGTGAGCTATTTCTTTATTAATGTTTAAGACATTAGATAAACACTGTACACACTGAAATGCTCTTTATTTCACTTGTTAGAGTACTGATTATAAACACTGAACTGCTCATATTACTCACTGCAAGGTGAGGCGATGAGTCTCTCTTCGATGGCTCTTCTTCTTCTCTGAGTTCCAGACTCAGTGCAGTCACCGCGATGTTTGGAACAGCCAAGTCTTGCTGCAGTCACTCCTAACTTCTCACTTTCCATCCACTTTCTTTCAGCATCGAGAATGTTCTTAGCCACGTTCATCCAAAGTTAAAAGTTTATTTATTAGTCACAAGTAGTCTTACATTAACACTGCAATGAAGTGACTGAAAATCCCTTAGTCACCACACTCTGCCGCCTGTTCGGGTACACTGAGGGAGAATTTGGCATGGCCAATGCACCCTAACCAGCACGTCTTTCGGACTGTGGGAGGAAACGGGAGCACCCGGAGGAAAACCACACAGATACGGGGAGAACGTGTAGACTCCACACAGACAGTGACCCAAGCCGGGAATCAAACCCGGGTCCCTGGCACTGTGAGGCAGCAGTGCTAACCACTGTGCCGCCTCTCGTGACCTGGGGGTCACAAGATTTCCCAGTACCGGTTGCAAAATCTAGACAAGTCTGCTATCCTTGTCAGCCACAGCCACAGCAACTCTTATGTTGAGTACATCTTATCACGCTCTGCTTACTCAACAGCCTAATTTTCCAATTACAGCTGGTCTCACAGTTCTTGCTTGTGTAAAATTGGCAACTATTCCCATCATGCTTTGTGGATATTTGGCTGGTGGCCACCCGGCTACACAACAACAACAGTTTGCATCTATATATCGCCTTTAATGTAGTAAAAAAATCCTAAGACCCTTCACAGGAACAATTATCAAACAAAATTTGACACAGAGTCTCATGAGATATTAAGACAGTTGATTAAGAAGGATTTCGTTAAAAGGTAAGTTTTAAGGAGCATATTGAAAGGAGGGGAGAGAGATAGATACAGAAAAGTTTGGGGAGGAACCTCCTTCGGTTAGGGCTCAGACAGCTGAAGGCATGGCCACCGGTGATAGGGCGATTCAAATTGGGGTTGTGGAAATGGTTAAAACTGGGGGAGGTCTGAGATCTCAGGGGTTTGTCGGGCTGGAGGATGTTATAGATGAAACTGAGCATTGCGATAGTTACCAGTGAGTTGGAATCATTCAGGGAAGAAGCATCTATCTTGCCACAGTACAGGAACAGCCCCAACCAAAGTCACAAATTGTACCCAAATGTGAATTGAATGTAATTATCCAATTTCCTCCCTTATCTTCTTGACCTGTCTGCAGCCTTTGCGTTAGTTGCCCACACTATCTTTCTCCACCATTTCTTCTCCCTTGGTCATCTGTATGAACGTGCCCTCACCTGGTTTTGTCAGACCTGTCTAGTCATTGCTGGAGAAACTAGCGAATCTCTTTGCTATGGTGGCATGACTCGTATCACCTATGGTGAAAACTATTGAGAATTGATCCTGTAAACAACTCAAGTTGGTGTGGTTATGCAAAGGCTGCTTTTTATTTCAGACTCACTGGAACTTTCTCTTTGATTCTTTTTGAGGATAGGACTGAATCATAGAATCATAGAAACCATACAGTGCAGAAGGAGGCCATTCGGCCCATCGAGTCTGCACCGACCACAATCCCACCCAGGCCCTACCCCCACATATTTTACCCGCTAATCCTTCTAACCTACGCATCCCAGGACTCTAAGGGGCAATTTTTTTTAACCTGGCCAATCAACCTAACCCGCACATCTTTGGACTGTGGGAGGAAACCGGAGCACCCGGAGGAAACCCACGCAGACACGAGGAGAATGTGCAAACTCCACACAGACAGTGACCCGAGCCGGGAATCGAACCCGGGACCCTGGAGCTGTGAAGCAGCAGTGCTAACCACTGTGCTACCGTGCCGCCCAAAAAAAAGCAGGGAAGTTATGTTAAACTTGTGTGGTACCTTGGCTAGGCCACACTTCGAGTACTGTGAACTGCCCTCATACCAAAAGGACGTAGAGGCTCTGGAGGAGGTGTGAAACAAGGATTTACAAGAATTATACCAGAGTAATGGTTACAACTATCAGGAAAGATTGTACAGGCTATGCTCTTTTCTCTGGAAAAGACAAGACTTGAGGGGGTTCAGATAGAGGTTTTTAAATTTATGGAAATGTTTGATAGAGTAGATGTTGGGCAGACGATGACCAAATGGTATTATTGCTAGGCTATTAATTCAGAAACTCAGCTAATGTTCTGGGGACCCAGGTTCGAATCCCGCCATGGCAGATGGTGGAATTTGAATTTGATTTTTTTGCAGTTGAGAGTGGTTGATTCTCAACTGCCCTCGGGCAACTTGGGATGGGCAATAAATGCTGGCTAACCAGTGATGCCCATGTCCCATGAATGAATTAAAAAAATATAGAAAGGATGTTTCCATCTCTGGGAAATGCAAAAGGAAGGACAATAAATATAGGATAAGAACACCACTTGCTACACGCCCATGGTTAGGCTGATACTCGCCATTGCAGTGGACCCTGTTCACCAGCATGGTGACCTTCTTGAGGTCCTGCTGCTTCTTGTTGCTCAGGCTGTTGTTCCTCCTGGCCCCATGCCAACCAACAATGGGCCCTCCTTCTCCTCAACTGAATGTGAGCCATTATCAAGGGAAGGTGGCACAGTGGTTAGCACTGCTGCCTCTCAGTGCCAGGGACCCGGGTTTGATCCCAACCTTGGGTCACTATCTGTGTGGAGTTTGCTCAGTCTCCCCGTGTCTGTGTGGGTTCCCTTCCAGTGCTCTGGTTTTCTCCTGCTGTCCAAAGATGTGCAGGTTAGGTGGATTAGCCATGAGAAATTTCCCCTTAGTGTCCAAACTAGGTTAGGGGGATTAGAACATAGAACATAGAAAAAATACAGCACAAACAGGCCCTTCGGCCCACAAGTCGCGCCGGTCATGTCCCTACCTACCTAGGCTTATATATAGGCTTACCTATAACCCTCAATCCTATTAAGTCCCATGTACTCATCCAGAAGTCTCTTAAAAGACCCTATCGAGTTTGCATCCACCACCACTGACGGCAGCCGATTCCACTCACCCACCTCCCCCTGAGTGAAAAACTTACCTCTGACATCTCCTCTGTACCTACTCCCCAGCGCCTTAAACCTGTGTTCTCTCGTAGCAGCCATTTCAGCTCTGGGAAAAAGCCTCAGAGAATCCACCCGATCTGTACCTCTCAACATCTTGTACACCTCTATCAGGTCACCTCTCATCCTTCGTCTCTCCAAGGAGAAAAGACCGAGCTCCCTTAGCCTATCCTCATAAGGCATGCCAACCAATCCAGGCAACATCCTTGTAAATCTTCTCTGCACCCTTTCAATCATTTCCACATCCCTCCTGTAATGAGGCGACCAGAACTGAGCACAATACTCCAAGTGGGGTCTGACGAGGGTCTTACAAAGCTGCATCATTATCTCCCGACTCCTAAGCTCAATCCCTCGATTGATGAAGGCCAGCACACCATATGCCTTCTTAACCACTTCCTCTACCTGCGAGGCCGATTTAAGAGTCCTATGGAGCCGGACCCCAAGGTCCTTCTGATCCTCTACACTGCTAAGAGTCTTACCCTTGATATTGTACTCCTTCATCCCATTTGACCTACCAAAATGGACCACTACACATTTATCCGGGTTGAAGTCCATCTGCCACTTCTCCGCCCAGTCTTGCATCCTATCTATGTCACGCTGCACTTCTGACATCCCTCCAACCTATCCACAACACCACCAACCTTCGTGTCGTCGGCAAACTTACCAACCCATCCCTCCACTTCCTCATCCAGGTCATTTATGAAAATGACAAACAGCAAGGGTCCCAGAACAGATCCCTGGGGCACTCCACAGGTGACCGACCTCCATTCAGAAAAAGACCCGTCTACAACCACTCTCTGCCTTCTGGAGGCAAGCCAGTTCTGAATCCACAAGGCAACAGCCCCTTGGATCCCATGCCCTCTCACTTTCTCAAAAAGTCTTGCATGGGGGACCTTATCGAACGCCTTGCTTGTAAACCACATCTACCGCTTTTCCTTCATCAATGTGTTTAGTCACATTTTCAATAAAGTCCACCAGACTCGTAAGGCACGATCTGCCTTTGACAAAGCCGTGCTGACTACTTTTGAGCATACTAAACCTCTCTAAGTTTAGCCATGGTAAATGTGTGGGGAGGGCCTGGAGTGGGATGCTCTTTCAGAGAGTCGGTGCAGACTCGATGGGCCAAATGGCCTCTTTCTGCACTACAGGGACTCGATAGCTCTATGCAGTGCCGGATTTAGGCATAAGCTAAACAAGCTACAGCTTAGGGCCTCACAATCCGCAGGGGCCTCACAAAATTTCAGAAGGTTTACAATGAAGAGAACATTTAAGAGCGGATACCAGAAAAGAAAAAGAAAGCATCAGCTTGAAGAGCAACTCAAAAAATGACCAAAAGTTGACCGTGACTTTACTCCAGAAACAGATAAGGATCCACAAACCCAAGGTGATCAGCAAAGTCCAAAACAACCACAGCCTAGTGCCTCTGCTACTGAGACAACAGAGTCTGGAATCTCAGCTGAGGAAAACACTGGAAGTGATGCAAATGTGAGCATTGCAGAGCCGACATCCACAGTTGAAACAACAAATTGTGGCGACCCAAGGTCCTGTTTTGGTACGCACCTTTGTGAGACCTTTTGGTGTAACTTTTTAACAAGGGGCCTCCAAGCTTTATATAGCTTAGGGCCTCACCAAGTCTAAATCCGGCACTGGTTCTATGGTTATTGGTGCCTCAGTGGATCTGTGAACGAATTGAGGTGATAGATTTTGAGAGCATATCCTTTACATGTTTCTCTCCACCTCAAAGCCAGCAGGGCAGTACCAAGCCCTTTGTCTGGCTTCCATCTAGACATGGCATCCCCACTCCAATCATTCACAATGAAGGACGCCCTGGAGGATCAGAGATGGATATTCCTCCTGTTCTTACATGACTGTGCATGTAGACATTGCTCTTTGACTCTTCATCAGACGCTCTTCCCACCCGTACCCCACTTAGCCTGCCTCCCGTGTCCAGTCTCGGCGCATCTTCTGTTGTGGAGATGCCGGCGTTGGACTGGGGTAAACACAGTAAGAAGCTTAACAACACCAGGTTAATGTCCAACAGGTTTATTTGGTAGCAAAAGCCACACAAGCTTTCGGAGCTCCAAGCCCCTTCTTCAGGTGAGTGGGAATTCTGTTCACAAACAGAGCATATAAAGACACAGACTCAATTTACATGAATAATGGTTGGAATGCGAATACTTACAACTAATCAAGTCTTAATGATTAGCTGTAAGTATTCGCATTCCAACCATTATTCATGTAAATTGAGTCTGTGTCTTTATATGCCCTGTTTGTGAACAGAATTCCCACTCACCTGAAGAAGGGGCTTAAGGCTCCGAAAGCTTGTGTGGCTTTTGCTACCAAATAAACCTGTTGGACATTAACCTGGTGTTGTTAAACTTCTTACTGTATCTTCTGTTCGCAGATCTGACAAAACCAGATGAGGGCACTCGATGTGAGTGAAGTTATGTGAGGTCCTCAAGATGGAAAGAGTAGCATCTATTGAGCTCAGAGTTGTGGAGGAGGTGAAACTCCCCAGCTTCATGCCACTCATATACTCCTATAAAACTGAATTAAGTTCCCCGCCAGTGACTTAATTGGAGGGCGAATCTTCAATGTTTTAAACAGCATTTTGTTTGCTCTGCAGAATGAAAAGATTGAGAAGGACAAACGGCAGCTGAAATATCGAATAGATGAATTATTAACTGAAAACGCTGACCTGATCGTAAGTGAATATTAATTTTAATGCACCGATTAACTGCGGCGAGACACTAGCTGTTAGACGTGCAGCATTTGGATCTGCAGTATTTAGAATCAATGCCATATGACGATTTATTCTTCCTGATCTGGGTTTGACTGCTTGCAAAGAGCGGGCCAACTTAACAAAATCAAACCAAGCGGATGTACCAACAATATTTACAGAGTTAGCTGCAGTTCTGAGTCAGAATCTCACAGAGTCCAGCCCCACTCCAGAGAACTGAACACAACATACAGACTGAGAATCCCAACGTAGAATCCCAGCACCCAATATGTATGTATAAAAATCCCATTTGTTAATGTCATATCAATTACATTGTTCAGATTAAGGGAAACACGTAATGGGTATTATCTTTGAGTCTATATAAATAGAGGATGGCTGGGATACTGGGTGTGTGGGAGGAGAGCTGTGAGACTGAACAAGTTAATAAACTTTCAATATATAATTCCGGCCTTGGGTGACTGTCTGTGGGGAGTTTGCACATTCTCCCCGTGTCTGCGTGGGTTTCCTCCGGGTGCTCTGGTTTCCTCCCACAGTTCAAAGAAGTGTAGGTTAGGTGGATTAGCCATGCTAGATGCACGGGGTTGTGGGGATAGGGCAGGGGGAGGGCCTGGGTAAGTTGCTGTTTTGGAGAGTCGGTGCCGACTTGATGGGCCGAATGGCCTCTTTTTGCAAGGTAGGGATTCTGTGGTTCTAAATACCATAAACCACCCCAAAACCTGAAATGTAGCACTTGGAAATGTCAAGCAGAGACTTTGAAAAAAATGATTTTTGTCCCTGTGTTGCACTGGGTGTGTTGGATTGGATTATGTGCTTAAAATTCTGGAGATAGGACGCAAACCCACAAGCTTTTGACTCAGACAGAGGGATACCCACTGACTGGCTAAAATCCTTCAGGCCTGACTTTTCAGGTTGCCAGGGGCCAGAGTCCATGGGGAGAACATCACCGTCTACTCCAACAGGCCCGCTGCAATTTTACGCTCCAATGAGCGTTGACTGGCCATCATCACTTGGAAGGAAGTCCTGCCTTGGAGAGCTGCCAGCCAATCAGAGTAGCCGACAGCTCTCCAAGCCATCCAGGCACAGCATTGTGTGGCCAGAAGAGGTACTGCAGTCCCATACCTGAGACGAAATGCAGAGAGCCGGTGTCAAGATGAGTGGCAGGGGTCCCAAAGAGGGTGCAATAGGGGATGCCCTAGGTGGTTGAGAGGTTGGGCAATATCAGTGTCACGGGATAGGCCAAAGGTTGTGGTGGGGTTTGGGGGGGTAGGAGGGGGCGGGGTGAGTTTGGAGATCTCATGAGGGGAGGACACCCCCAGTCAGAGGGTGGCTTCTGATGGTGGTGTCCCACCCCTTCCCACCTCCGATCACGGATGAGAACTTTCTCTATTTGCCACCCTCAGTCATTGAGCGCCTTCCAGCCTGAAAATGAAGCTGGGTGGGAAAAGGTCCTTAAGTGGCCTTAATAGGGGCAAGGGTGGGCTCCTCGCTACCCCCTCCAAGGTCCTGCCTGTCTGACTGTAAAATCACATCCAATCTGGGGCAGGGTAGATCCTGAAGGGAATACTGTCTATGCAATTCCCTCGCCCCAACTCAAGGGGAGCATAAAAGTCAGGCCTCTGTTTCAACTGTTGACCTGGCTGGTGTGAATATCTGTCTTGTCAGCTTTTCATTTCAGTATTTATATTTTTTTCCTTTTATCTCCACCTTGTTTGAATGAAGTGTCAGAAACCAAGAGGAAGACCAGGACAATATCACTCACACATTGTGTTTACAAAGCTCTCTCAGCGCAGGCAGCTTCTGGCGTCTGAACATTATTGGCTTGGGAGTTTTACAGATATTTATGTTGGAGAAGGCATCTGCTTTGTATGTCCTTCAAGCTCTGAAAAATAAAGGAAAAACTGGATTTTGGAAATAAAACATAAACCCCGAACTTACTGTGTGCGTAACCACAAATCGACAATTAGCACCCTCACCTTAAGTTTCTCAAGTGGCTATTTTGGTGAACGTGTTATTAGGTTTAAAATAAACATTTAATGACCCCCTTAGGGGACCGGGGGTGGTGTGAGGGTGCGGGGGGGGGGGGGGCTGGGGAGGGGTGGTAGGGGGGGGTTAGAATTGTGGTTGGGTGCATTAACTGGTCTTGTATCAATCTCTGGCTGTATAATATCCAGGCCAGAAAAACTAAAAACACACAATAACCATAGGTACATAGGACCAGGAGTAGGCCATTCAGCCCCTCAAGCCTGTTCCAACATTCAATGAGATCATGGCTGATCTGTGGTCTAACTCCATATACCTGCCTTTGGCACATATCCCTTTATACCTATTCTCACCAAAGAATTATGGGGGCAATTCTCCCAAAAAAATTCTAACTGTCGAATTCACGTAAAAACTGGAGTAAATCACACTGTTTTTGTAGCAGGAGTTTCAAAATGAATCTCCCACACTCTGTACACTGCGGAGTGCCCCAGCATGAATTCCATTTAAAATGAGTGGCCGGGGCATATTCCTGCTGGAGAGGTTGGCAGCACAGCGCTGAATGGGCCACTGCGCATGTGCCCATCTGTCAGCGCCGAGATTGGCGCATGCGCAGTAGATCGTGCTGCCGGCCTCCCAATCACTGGTCAGCTCGATCGCTGGCCAGCCCCTGGACCTCCGCATCGCCGGCCGTGTGACCCCCCACACGGCCTGATCGCTGAACACTCCCGGAGGTGCCGGGCCAGTCTCACCCCCCACCCCCCCACCCACCTCCGGTCTGCCTCAATCTCCACACCCGCCCCCCCCACCCCTCCGCCCCCGCAGCCCTGATCTCCCGATTTAACCAACTCCCAGCCCCGATCGCTGACCTCTCTCCCTCTGTCACTCAGCCCGAGTGCAGAGTGGCAGTGTGACCCCCCCACCCCCAGTGATTGCCCCCACCCAGAGGCCCTGCTCCTATTTCACCCCGCCCCCATGGCACCACCCGATGCCTGATGGGCAGTGCCAAGGTGCCCCCTGGGAATTGGCACTTTGCCCTGTGAGCACTGCCAGGCTGGCAATGCCCAGGAGGCACCCCCCTGGTGCCTGACCCTCTGGGGGGGCCTCGATTTTTACCGCTGGAGTGAACCACTCCTGGCGGGGGTGGTAGGCGAGGCGGTTGGGGGGAGGAGAGGCTAGCGGGCCCAGAGATTTCAGTCCCGAGCCTGCTAATAACATGGAAATTACATTATAATGAGAATTACTATAATTTATGCAGCTCTGTGCCGATTTCTGGCGCGGAGCTGACAATGCTGGAAATCCGGCTGCCGAGGACTCGCGGAGGCCATGGCGCCCAGCGGGGAGCCCACGAAATGGCCTCAGCTCGAGTCTCCCGGCCCACTGCACTGCTCACCCCCTGTCTATCTCAAGTTTAAACTTGGCAACTGATCTAGAATTAACTGTGGTATGTGGAAGAGCGTTCCAAGCCTCTATCATCTTTTGTGTGTAGAAATGTTTCCTAATGTCTCCCCTGAACTGTCTGGCCCCTAATTTTTGGACTATGCCCCCTAGTTCTGGAATCTCCAATCAGTGGAAATAGTTTACCTTTATCTACCCTGTCTTAGCTATGAGGAGAGATTGGGTAGACTGGGCTTGTTCTCCCTGGAAAGACGGAGAATGAGGGGAGACCTAATAGAGGTATACAAAATTATGAAGGGTATAGATAAGGTGAACAGTGGGAAGCTTTTTCCCAGGTCGGAGGTGACGATCACGAGGGGTCACGGGCTCAAGGTGAGAGGGGCGAAGTATAACTCAGATATCAGAGGGACGTTTTTTACACAGAGAGTGGTGGGGGCCTGGAATGCGCTGCCAAGTAGGGTGGTGGAGGCAGACACGCTGGCATCGTTTACCTGGATAGTCACATGAGCAGCCTGGGAATGGAGGGATACAAACGAATGGTCTAGTTGGACCAAGGAGCGGCACAGGCTTGGAGGGCCGAAGGGCCTGTTTCCTGTGCTGTACTGTTCTTTGTTCTTTGTTCTTTTTCCTGTTAATATCTTGAAAACTTCGGTCAGACCACCCCTTAACCTTCTAAATTCTAGAGACAGGAGGCCCAATTTGTATAATCTCTCCTCATAACATAACCCCTGAAGTCCAGTTATTATTCTTGTAAACCTATGTTGCATTCCCTCCAAGGCCAATATATCCTTCCTCTGGTTCAGTGCCCAGATCAGCTCTCAGTGCTCCAGGTGGGGTCTAACCAGGGTTTTGTATCGCTGCAACATAACCTCTGTGTCTTTATACTCCAGTCCTCTAGATATAAAGGCCAGCATTCCATTAGCCTTCTTGATTATTCTATGCACCTGTACATGATATCTTAATGATCTATGCACCTGAACCCTCAACTCCCTTTGGATATCCACTGTATTTAACTTCATACCATCTGGAGGATACCCTGATCTCTCCTTTTTCAGTTCAAAATGGATGTCCAAGCAAGGGAGATTGGGTCGCACTTCAGCTGGGGACTTTTTTCCAATGTGATTATTATTCATACAAAGAAAGAGAAACACCTTCCATCTATGTGAAGACATTTGTCCACATCTAAATCTGGTTCCTAGTGTGTTACACATTAGGTGAACATAAATGTTTTGCAGTGAAGGTTGACAGCTGGGAACAGGGGTATGATTTTCAGCAAACAGTCTACAGAGTCTATTTAAATTGAGTTTATATGCATTAAAACACACAGAACTCACATTCAAAGCTACAGCAAAGTTTCCCAATAACAGCAGGATTATTTCAAAATGCAGTGAGTCAAGGATGGTTGAATAACACAAATTCTCTGCGACACGGTGACACAGTGGTTAGCACTGCTGCCTCACAGCACCAGAGACCTGGGTTCAATTCTGGCCTTGGGTGACTGCATGTTCTCTCCACGTGGATTTCCTCCGGGTGCTCCGGTTTCCTCCCACAGTCCAAATATGTGCAGGTTTAGTGGATTGGCCGTGCTAAATTCTCCCTTAGTGTAAAGGAATTAGCAGGGTTATGGGGATAGGGCCTGCGTGGGATTGTGGTTGGTGCAGACTTGATGGGCTGAATGGCCTCCTTCTGCACTGTGGCGATTCCATGAAATCAATCCCAGTCACTTACAGCCGTGCATTTCCAGGAAGTCACTGACAGTACAACTACCCAGTTATCTCCATTCTACCCTGGAATAATTAAACTGCTATGTGTAACCTAAATATTTTGTGCAATTAACACAACTTTTGGGTTTGTGTGTTTTAATTTTTCAGAAGCAGATTCACGAGGCTCAAAACCTGCTGATTTCTAAAGATGCTTTAATTTTTGAGGTATGAACTCAGTGGTTTGAGTTTTATAGAGTTAATTGCAGATCAGTGAATCAGAAGTGGAATGAATTCTCTTTAACATTCGATAATGCCAAGAGAATGGGTGTGAGTTGTATTCCATTGTGGCTGGCAACATGTGACCTGTACGTGCATTTAGCTGATGCTAAATAAGGAGACGCGGCAAAATATGAGGGCAACACAAGAGGATATATACCTGTTAGTGAGGAAGGCAGACAGTGGGAAAACAGGAAAAAGCATAAGACCATAAGATATAGGAGCAGAATTAGGCCATTTGGCCCATCGAGTCCTGAACCAGGACTCCCAAGTCCCTTTATACTTCCGAAACCTTTCCCCACTTAGAAAATAGTCTACGCCTCTTCCTACCAAAGTGCATAACCTCACACTTTCCCACATTGTACTTCATCTGCCACTTCTTTGCCCACTCTCCTAACCTGTCCAAGTCATTCTGCAGCCTCCCCACTTCCTCAACACCACCTGTTCCTCTACATATCTTTGTATCATCATATATCAATGGGGTTAAGACAGGGAGGTTCCAGCTCAATTTTAAGTATAACATTCTGGGCAAAGGAATTGTGGAGGATATTTACACACACAATGGTTAACACTGCTACCTAACAGTGCCAGGGAGGCACGGTAGCACAGTGGTTAGCATTGCTGCTTCACAGCTCCAGGGACCTGGGTTCGATTCCCGGCTTGGGTCACTGTCTGTGCGGAGTTTGCACATTCTCCTCGTGTCTGCGTGGGTTTCCTCCGGGTGCTCCGGTTTCTTCCCACAGTCCAAGGATGTGCGGGTTAGGTTGATTGGCCGTGCTAAAGTTGCCCCTTAGTGTCCTGAGATGCGTAGTTTAGAGAGATTAGCGGGTAAATGTGGAGGGATATGGGGGTAGGGCCTGGGTGGGATTGTGGTCGGTGCAGACTCGATGGGCCAAATGGCCTCTTTCTGCACTGTAGGGTTTCTATGACCACAGTTCAATTCCCGGTTTGGGTCACTGTATTTGATTTGATTTGATTTGATTTGACTGTCTGTACAAAGTCTGCACATTCTCCCCGTGTCTGTGTGGGTTTCTTTCGGGTGCTCCGGTCTCCTCCCACAGTCCGAAAGACGTGCTGGTTAGGGTGCATTAGCCATGCTAAATTCTCCCTCAGTGTACCTGACCAGGCACCGGAGTATGGCGACTAGGGGATTTTCACAGTAACTTCATTGCAGTGTTAATGTAAGCCTACTTGTGACACAAATAAAATAAACTTAAACTTAACCTTATCCTGTAAGGGAGGAGGGTGCAAGAGATCCAAAGGTGTAGATCTTCAGATTCAGGAGATCAACTGGAAAATGGCATAAGAAAAGCAAATGGGAATCTGAGTTTTATATTGAATGTCAGTGAAGGTAATGGCTTTACACAAGGCAGAGGTTGGACTCGAATCAGAGTATTATTTCGGGCTCCCATTTAGAGGATGAATATAAGGTAAGGAATAGGAGTAGATGGTACGGTCCCTCGAGCCTGCTCTGCCATTCGATACAATCATGATTGATCTTCTATTTCATCTCTATTTTCTTGCCAGGTTCCCATATCCCTCGAGTCCCCAAGAAATCAAAAATCTGTCCATCCTAGCCTTTAATATACTTTACTCAACAATGGAGCATCCATAACCCTCTGGGTATTAGAACTTTGGGAAGGTGGAGGAAGGTGTAACAACATTTCAGTCAAATGATGCCAGGAACTGGGGGTCACAGTTCACAAAAAGACTTGTACAGTTGGGTCTTTTTACTGGTGCAGAGAAGGATTGTGCAATCTAATATAGACTTTCAAAGTAGCGTACATTTTCGAGAGGGTAAACGGTGAGATTCTTTGGACCGCTGGACTTTCGGATAGCGAAGAGCATTGTCGGGCAATACAGCAGGATATAGATAGGCTGGACAATTGGGCGGAGAGGTGGCAGATGGAGTTTAATCCGGATAAATGCGAAGTGATGCATTTTGGAAGAAATAATGTAGGGAGGAGTTATACAATAAATGGCAGAGTCATCAGGAGTATAGAAACACAGAGGGACTTAGGTGTGCAAGTCCACAAATCCTTGAAGGTGGCAACACAGGTGGAGAAGGTGGTGAAGAAGGCATATGGTATGCTTGCCTTTATAGGACGGGGTATAGAGTATAAAAGCTGGAGTCTGATGATGCAGCTGTATAGAACGCTGGTTAGGCCACATTTGGAGTACTGCATCCAGTTCTGGTCGCCGCACTACCAGAAGGACGTGGAGGCGTTAGAGAGAGTGCAGAGAAGGTTTACCAGGATGTTGCCTGGTATGGAGGGTCTTAGCTATGAGGAGAGATTGGGTAAACTGGGGTTGTTCTCCTTGGAAAGACGGAGAATGAGGGGAGATCTAACAGAGGTGTACAAGATTATGAAGGGGATAGATAGGGTGAATGGTGGGAAGCTTTTTCCCAGATCAGAAGTGACGTTCACGAGGGGTCACGGGCTCAAGCTGAGAGGGGCGAAGTATAACTCAGATATTAGAGGGATGTTTTTTACACAGGGGGTGGTGGGGGCCTGGAATGCGCTGCCAAGTAGGGTGGTGGAGGCTGGCACGCTGACATCATTTAAGACTTACCTGGATAGTCACATGAGCAGCCTGGGAATGGAGGGATACAAACGATTGGTCTAGTTGGACCAAGGAGCGGCACAGGCTTGGAGGGCCGAAGGGCCTGTTTCCTGTGCTGTACTGTTCTTTGTTCTTTGATTGGTAAATGAGTAACAGACTGAGGAACATCGCTGGGAGAATAAAGAAGCAAGTTAGAAAAAATGTTTTCACAGAGAGAAGGATAGAATTTCCATGTTGGATGCGATTGGGAAACTGTGTCCAAAATGTGCTTGTTATGTACAGCTCATGTTTCCACTCCAATTGATTGGAGGAGGTCATGGCCTAGAGGTACTATCTCTAGACTATTAATCCAGAAACTCAGCTAATGTTCCGGGGACCTGGGTTCGAATCCCGCCATGGCAGATGGTAGAATTTGAATTCAATAAAATATATCTGGGAATTAAGAATCTTCTGATGACCCTGAAACCATTGTCGATTGTTAAAAAAAACCATCTAGTTCATTAATGTCCTTTAGGGAAGGAAATCTGCCATCCTTATCTGGTCTGGCTACATGTGACTCCAGAGCCATAGCACTGTGGTTGACTCTCAACTGCCCTCTGAAATGGCCCAGCAAGATACTCAGTTCAAAGGACAACTAGGGATGGGCAGCCAGCAATGCCCATGTCCCATGACTGAATAAAAAAACAACTGATTTGCATAATCATAAATGTAAAATGAACCACTGTAATTGAGCCACATCAAAGAGTGCAATTTTTTCTTTTTCCATTTAAACATTCCCTTAATGTATAGTAAGATCAGTTGCCTAGCGCAGTTCTATGAATGCAGCTGAAAATGGGTTGATCACTGATAATGGCTTTAGTTGCTTGGTTGTACTGACCTTGAATCCTGAAAAAAAGAGACATATTGTTGAAACCTTTTGTCTTACACTCATCAGGACAGTTGCAAGAATGCCAAATTTCAAAGGGATGAGAAAAGAGGTTGACAAGTAGGTTCTGATTGGTCAAGACATCGCCATGGCAAATTCACCTTGTATTATCCCATATTTGTTTGGATGAAAAAGGTGCAATATTTGGACATGTGGAGTGGGATTTTATGGCCTTGCTTGAGCGAGACCGGAAATTCCTGCCCGAGGTCAACGGACATTTCTGTTGTCCGCCTCTTGCCTACTCCGATTGCATGGCGGACGGGATGGTAGAATTCCAGCAATTCTTTTGGTTTGTGAAGGATGGGTCCCTGTATATGAATACATCTAGCTTCTAGCAAGAATAAGTGAGCTACATTGCGAGCCCAACTGATAATCTGAAATTGATTGATAATGTAATATTTAGCACACTCAGTATCATTCAGTAAATGCTGCCCAGTCGCAGAATCACATCTAAAGTTCTGCCCGCCACACAAATGAGCAATGTGGTACATGAATGTCAGTGCTGGTACAATGCCAGGTATGTAGGTCTCACCCTAATTACTGGCGCGGATGCCCACACTAAGCAGAGTACTGACCATACTCAACCAAACCATGCTTGCAAAGCTCAGAGTTAATGCTTAAGCTTCACAACCTATCCCTTTTTTTCAGCGATAATGACTTTCAAAAGACTATACTGAGCCATTTAATAGTTTCGATGGTCAGTTTCTCCAGAAATGAAATGCTTTTTGATGCGAAAAAGCTTTCAAAACGTGCCTGTACGAAAAGGAGTGCAATTTAAAGAGCCTTGTTGACCCAATGCAATTGGTGGAATTTTGCATTGCCGACCTGTGAGGTGGGGATGGGGGGGCGGCGCAGTTTTAGGAGTGTAGCCTGATTGGAGCAAACTGAATCCACATCCAGTGAGAACCATCACAAAAAGTATTGACTCGAGTTGTTTTAGATATAACTCTCTTAGGTTTAAAATTCGGGCTGCTTTAACCAATTCGGGTCGCATTGATATAATCAGCGGAAATTCAACCGCAGAATGTTTTATCATGGGGGCTATAAAAAAGTTAAAGTTTATTTATTAGTCACAAGTAGGCTTACATTAACACTGCAATGAAGTTATTGTGAAAATCCCCTAGTCGCCACACTCCGGCGCCTGTTCAGGTAACACTGAGGGAGAATTTAGCATGGCCAATCCACCTAACCAGCACATCTTTCGGACTGTGGGAGGAAACCGGAGCACCCGGAGGAAACCCACGCAGACACAGGGAGAATGTGCAAACTCCACACAGACAGTGACCCAAGCTGGGAATCGAACCTGGGTCCCTGGCGCTGTGAGGCAGCAGTGCTAACCACTGTGCTACCGTGCCACCCTGAGTACTGAGTACTGTGCTACCGTGCCGCCCCTGAGACAGAGACAATAATAATATTTAAAAGGAGTTGGATAAGGATCTGAAAAGAGAGAATGTAAAAGGCCTTGGGGAAAGAGAAATGGGATTTGATCGGATGGTTGAAGGGCTAGCACAGACAGTGATGGGCCAACTGGTCTCCTCCTCTGCTGTATTATCCATGCTTTGGAGATTTATGTTTTGTAGCCTTCATCATTGAAACCCTCATGGATGTGTTTACTCTTTTAACAATATTCCAGGAAACAGCTTTGATTGAAGAGCTGAAGATAGCCAATGAAGAGAACTGGAAAATGATTGAGGTAGGCTCTGCGGTTTCTCGATGTGTTTTGTGTCTGTGGGGGTGGGGGTTGGTTGGGGGGTGGGGTGAGGGGAGAGGGGTGAAGATTCTACCTGCTGCAGGTCATTTTCACTGGGAAAAACCACCCGTACATGAGGTGCTGCAACGTTTCCGTGTGATTTACAGCGTCAGACTCAACTTATAAACCGAGGGAAGAAAGAATTTGGCGGATTCTTTCATCCAACAAGCCTCATGGAATTTTACTGTTTGAAAATAACCAGGAATTATATCTTCAAATTTCTTTCAATTATTTCAGTGCTTTGGCTTTCTTTATACACTGACAGTGATTAAGAGAGGGAGACAGCCAAGGGAGAAAACAGAAAAACAGATAAGAAATGAGATAAATAGAGTGAGAGAGAAGGAGAGCGGCAGAGAGTTATACAAAGAAGAGGGATAAATAGGAAGGAGACAATGGGATTAGAATGGGTGGGTTACAAAAGGGCTCAGGGAGTGAATTGGAGAAAGGGATTAAACTGAGTGGGTTATTTGATGAAAAGCTTTAGTGTTTGACAGCCTAAACAGAGTGGAAGGTTCCAAGACTGTGCAGAAAAACTTATCGTCTAAATAAATGAATGACTGGAAATAGATTATATAAAAGCTACAGCCCAGAAGCACACCATTTGGCTCAATGGGGTATTTTGCTGCAAGAGTTTCTCAGAGCTGTGTCCTGGGCCAAACCATCATCAATCACTGACCAGAAAATTAACTGGACTATCTATATGATATAGTGCCCACAAGAGCAGGTCAGAGACTGAGAATTCTGCAGCAAGTAACTCACCTCCTGACTCCCCAAAGGCTGTGCACCATCTACAAGGCACAAGTCAGTGTGGTGGCATACCGCTTGCCAGGATGGGCGCAGCTCCAACAACATTCAACAAGCTCGAAAGCATCCAGGATAAAGCAACCTGCTTGATCCCATTCACCAACTTAAACTTTACTCCTCTACACAGTGAACGGTGCGTACCAAATACACAGGAGCAACCCGCCAAGGCTCCTTCGACAGCAACTTGCAAACCTCCAGAATGAAGGACAAGGGCGGAAGATGCATGGGAACACCATCATCACCAAGTTCCCCTTCAAGACACGTAACACCCTGAGTTCAAACGATATCACCGCTGGGTCAAAATCCTGCAACTTCCCATCTGCAGTGTGGGTGTACCAACACCAGACACACTGCAGTGGTTCAAGAAGGTAGTTCACCACCACCTACTCAGGTGCTATTAGAGATGGGCAATAAATGTTGGCCTAGCCAGCGATGATCCACTGACAAATTTTTTAAAAATCCAATTCCCTTTAAAAGTGAATCTGCTTCTGTCAACCTTTCAGGCAGTGCCTTCCAGAACATGACCATTCACTGCATTTCTTATCATTTCCCTCTGCTTCTTATGCCATTCACCTTAATCTGATAAAGAAGCCATTATCCAGAAACAATTTGACTGGAATTTTGCCATCCCGCCTGCCATGGGAATCGGAGCGGGCGAGGGGCAGACCATGGAAAGGTCCGTTGACCTCAGGCAGGATTTTAGGATTTCGGGACGAGCGGGGCCATAAAATCCCACCCTTTGTGTAGCAATAACTTTGACCTTACAGCTTCTGTCTCTGTCGTTAGTTTATCCTGCTCACTGAGGATTAATGTGACAGGAATATCGCTCCAGATATTTGACTGTGGGATTTGTCGTCATTAAGAGCTGGGAGGTTTGACAAGATTAAGGCGACTCAGCGTCAGAGCATCTATGGGAAATTAATAGACACAGTAAGAAGTCTCACAACACCAGGTTAAAGTCCAACAGGTTTATTTGGTAGCAAATACCATAAGCTTTCGGAGCAATGCTCCTTCGTCAGATGGAGTGGTCTGAGACGAAGGAGCAGTGCTCCGAAAGCTTATGGTATTTGCTACCAAATAAACCTGTTGGACTTTAACCTGGTGTTGTGAGACTTCTTACTGTGCTTACCCCAGTCCAACGCTGGCATCTCCACATCAAATTAATAGACCCCAGGTGACATTATAGCAACAATGCCTTGGATTTATATAGCACCTTGAACATAGTAAAACATTGCAAGGTGCTTCACAAGAGTATTATTAGACAAAATGTCACACTGAGCCACATAAGCAGATATTAAGGCAGGGGACCAAATGCTTGGTCAAGGAGGTAGGGTTTAAGGAATGTCGAAAGGAGGAAATAGAGGTGGAGAGGTTGAGGGAGAGAATTCCAGAATTTAGGGCCCAGGCAGCTGAAGACACAGCCACCACTGATCATAGAATAGAATCATAGAATCCCTACAGTGCAGAAGGAGGCCATTAGGCCCATCGAGTCTGCACCGACTACAATCCCACCCAGGCCCTATCCCCGTAACCCCGTATCCACCCTGCTAATCCCTCTAACCTACACATCCCGGGACACGAAGGGGCAAGTTAGCATGGCCAGTGCACCTAACCCGCACATCTTTGGACTGTGGGAGGAAACCGGAGCACCCGGAGGAAACCCACGCAGACACGGGGAGAATGTGCAAACCCCACGCAGACAGTGATGACCCAAGCCGGGGATCGAACCCAGGTCTCTGGAGCTGTGAGGCAGCAGTGCTGACCACTGTGCGACTATGCTGCCCATAAAGTGAAGTGATTAAGTGATTAAAATTGGGGGTGTTCAGAAGGTCAGAATTGGAGGAGGTGGTTACAGAGGAAAGGAGAGGATGAGGTCAGGAGGATATTTGAACACAAAACGGAGAATTTTAAGTGTTTACAGGTTTATTTCTCTTCCCTCCCAGAATACACACTCAGGACAGGAGAGTTTAATTTGCGAGTGTGACTGGAATGAGCCTGTCACAGTTGGGATATTTCATCGACTTTCTCACTCGTTAAGGTCCAGTGCTTTATTGATACATCTCCACTGTTGGACATTGTCAGCCTGCGAAAATCCTTCGGGTAAAAAGTGACGCATTTAAAAGCTACTTTCTTTCACAGGGAATGCGTGCTGAATTGAAAGCCTCACAGGGGAAGATTTGCCAAGATTTCTTTGGGTGAGTGTGGTTGCAGGAGATAAGCATTTTGATGGCCACAGAGTTTGGCATGATTGTGGAAAAGAAAGACTTGTATTTCTGGAACACTTCCATAGACTCGGGTACAGAAGTGCTTTACAGCCAATGAAGTACACTTGAAATCATCATAGAATAAAATCATCATAGAATCCCTACATTGCAGAAGGAGGCCATTCGGCCCATTGCATCTGCACTAACCCCACATATTTACCCTGCTAATCCCCCTGACACTAGGGTCAATTCAGCATGGCCAATCAACCTAACCAGGGCTGTGGGAGGAAACCGGAGCACCCGGAGGAAACCCACACAGACACGGGGAGAATGTGCAAACTCCACACAGACAGTGACCCAAGGCTGGAATCGAACCCAGGTCCCTGGTGCTGTGAGGCAGCAGTGCTAACCACTGTGCCACCGTGCCACCCAAAATGAAGGCACAACTGTAACGTAGGAACGATGGCAGCCATTTTGTACACGTGGCAAGCTCCCACCAGCAGCAATGTGATACCAAATGGATAATCTGTCCTTGTGATTTTGTTTGAGGGATAAATAATGGCCAGGACTCCGGTGATGGGTCCCCTACTCTTCTTTGAGAAGCTGAGAGTCCAAAACAATAGCATTCTACAACATGTTGTTCATAGACTATAAAAACATTGAAGAAACCAGACCAAGGCAATCTGCTTGATCTGCACCCCATTTATCATCTTAAACTTTCGCTCCCCTCACCACTGGCATATAGTGACAGCAATACTATCTACAAGTAAAAAACTATCCTGAATTGCAACCAAATGTACTACTAATCACAGTGTATGGCATTTACCTTGTTAAGGGAATTGCTAGTTTGCCAGTTGAATATGTGACATTGATTGTCCTATAAATAGAGGTAGCTGGAACACTTTGGGTGGAGAGCTTCTTGTTAGCTAGTAGCACTGAGGAAGTGTCTGACAAGAATACACTTTGAACCCAAAGCCCAGTCTAGATTTAATCTTCCGCCACAGCCACTTATTGTGAGGAACATATACCACCATTCCTTCCCTGTTGCTGGAGACAATCCTGGAAATCTCTCCGTAGCTGTGGATCTACCTACACTACATGGACTGCCGAGGTTCAACGTGGCTCACCATCATCTTCTTGAGTGCAGTTAGGGATGGGCAACCAATGCTGACCTTGACAACGATGCTCAAATCTGATAAAAACTTTTTAAAAAAATACAGACTGTGAAACAAAGATTGGATCGGAAGTCCTGGGATTGCAGGATTACTGAGGGAGCACTGCATTGTCAGAGGGGCTGCAGTGAGGGAGTGCTGCACTGTCAGAGTGTCAGTACTGAGGGAGCGCTGCACTGTCAGAGGGGCAGTACTGAGGGAGTGCTGCGCTGTGAGAGGGTCAGTACTGAGGGAGTGCTGCACTGTCAAAGAGTCAGCACTGAGGGAGCGCTGCACTGTCAGAGGGTCAGTCCTGAGGGAGCGCTGCAGTATCAGAGGGTCAGTACTGAGGGAGCGCTGCACTGTCAGAGGGTCAGTACTGAGGGAGCGCTGCAGTATCAGAGGGTCAGTACTGAGGGAGCGCTGCACTGTCAGAGGGTCAGTACTGAGGGAGCGCTGCACTGTCAGAGGGTCAGTACTGAGGGAGCGCTGCACTGTCAGAGGGTCAGTCCTGAGGGAGCGCTGCAGTATCAGAGGGTCAGTACTGAGGGAGCGCTGCACTGTCAGAGGGTCAGTACTGAGGGAGCGCTGCAGTATCAGAGGGTCAGTACTGAGGGAGCGCTGCACTGTCAGAGGGTCAGTACTGAGGGAGCGCTGCACTGTCAGAGGGTCAGTGTTGAGAGAGCGCTGCACTGTCAGGGGGTCAGTGCTGAGGGAGCATTGTCAGAAGGGCAGTACTGAGGGAGCACTGCACTGTCCGAGGGCAGTACTGAGGGAGCGCTGCACTGTCAGAGGGTCAGTACTGAGGGAGCACTGCACTGTCAGAGGGTCAGTACTGAGGGAGCGCTGCACTGTCAGAGGGTCAGTACTGAGGGAGCGCTGCACTGTCAGAGGGTCAGTACTGAGGGAGCGCTGCACTGTCAGAGGGGCAGTACTGAAGGAATGTTTACCGTCAGAGGGGCAGTGCTAATTAAGTGCCACATTGCCAAAGGTGCTGTCTTCTGGATGAGGCAGTAAAGCAAGGCTACAACTGCTCTCTCAGTTGGACATAAAAGTTCCCATGGGCACTATTTTGAGAAACAGCACGTGACTGAGGATTCTACGATTCTGACTTCTCCCTAGTGTCCTGCAGCCAATATTTATCCCTCAACCAAGATCAGTGAAACAAATAACCTGCTCAAGATCACCATAGAATCCCTACAGTGCAGAAGGAGGCCATTTGGCCCATCAGGTCTTCACTACTCTCCTAAAGAACATCTTACCCAGGCGCACCCCCTGTCCTATCCCTGTAACCTCATGCATTTACCATGGCTAATCTACCTAACCTACACATCTTTGGACATTAAGGGGCAATTTAACATGGCCAATCCACCTAACCTACACAGTTACATAACAGGACATGAACATGGAGGGTCTGATTGGGAAATATGCAGACGACATAAAGATTGGTGGAGTAGTGGATAGTGTAGAAGATAGCTATAAGTTCCAAATTGACATCAATGGGTTGGTGGAATGGGCAGTGAAGTGCCAGATGGATTTTAACACGGAGAGGTGTGAGGTCATGTATTTGAGGAGGTCAAGCAGTTATAGGGAATACACAATAAATGGGAATATACTAAGAAGGGCGGCACGGTAGCACAGTGGTTAGCACTGCTGCTTCACAGCTCCAGGGACCTGGGTTCGATTCCCAGCTTGGGTCACTGTCTGTGTGGAGTTTGCACATTCTCCTCGTGTCTGCGTGGGTTTCCTCCGGGTGCTCCGGTTTCCTCCCACAGTCCAAAGATATGCAGGTTAGGTTGATTGGCCATGCTAAAATTGCCCCTTAGAGTCCTGGGATGTGTGGATTAGCGGGTAAAATTTGTAGGGATATGGGGGTAGGGCCTGGATGGGATTGTGGTCGGTGCAGACTCGATGGGCCGAATGGCCTCTTTCTGTACCGTAGGGTTTCTATGATTTCTATGTGTAGATGAAGTGAGAGATCTTGGTGTACAAGGACACAGGTCCCTAAAGGCAGCAGTTCATGTTGATAACATTGTAAAGAAGGCATATGGAATGCTCTCCTTCATTGGCAGAGGTATAGGATATAAAAATAAGGATATAATGTTGGAATTGTGTAAAACACTGGTGAGGCCACAACTGGTGTATTGTGCGCATTTCTGGTCACCACATTATAGGAAGGACGTAATTGCTCTGGAGAGAGTGGCAGAGGAGGTTTACAACAATGTTGCCAGGGCTATAAAAGTGTAGCAATGAGGAGAGATTGGTTAGGTTGGGGTTATTTTCCTTGGAACAAAGAAGGCCAAGGGATGACTTGTTTGAGGTATACAAAATTATGAGGGGAAGAGATAGAGTGGACAGGGTAAAATTGTTTCCCTTGGCGAAGAATTCTAGAACAAAGAGACATAGATTCAAGATAAGTGGCAGAAGGTGTAGAGGGGACATGAGGAAGAACTTTTTATTCATAGGGTAGTGGGTTTCTGGAATTCACTGCCTGAGTTGGTGGTGGAGGCAGAGACCTTAAACTCTTTTAAAAGGTACCTGGATCTGCACCTTAAGTGTTTTAAGCTACAGGGCCACATGCTCCCTCTCTAGGGACACCTGGCCGTGAATATAGCCGCGGTAGAGGGGCAGACAGTCAGGGTGGACGACCCCCTCGATCGCCCGCTGTCTGGACCTATTGATGGCGCACTTCACTAGGCCCAGGAGCAGGTTCACGAGGAAGGACTCATCAGGTAGTTCATATTCTAGCAAGCCAACCTCATTAGCCTGGCTGAAGTCATCACACCTTCAATAATATTCAGCCTTTACCAGGTCTGGGCCTTTATCTGACTCCAGTCTCACACTTGTACGCTTGAATCTTATCTGCTCTCTGAAGTGACTCAGCAAGTTTCTCCATTGTGAAGGTCCCACCACCACTTTGTAAGGGTTATCGGGGAGGGACGATAAATCCCAGCATTGCCAGCAACACTGACATCCAGAGAATAAACGAAAAGAAAAATCTATCCACATTACTCTCATTTGCCTTCCGCACATCAGATTTCACTTAAAGACATAACGATGCTTCTGTTTTGCCTTTGTTTTTGGGAACAGTGGTAAAATCGGTCTTGTAAAATCCTCTTCGGCACTTCCCCTGGTCTACACCCTCCAGTCTCAAACCTCACTTCAGATGGAAATACAAGACAGTCAAAAGGTAAATCTTTCACTGCTTTGTGATCTGGCCTTGACAGACTTTTGCTGTGTGGAACTTATGCTTACTCCTCCTTAACGTACGTGTATAGGTGGAGAAACCAATCCAGAGGTACTGATTTACAATTGTAACTTTCAGCAAATATTCATGATTCCAGTTGACTTAAAAGTAACATCATGGAAGTACTCGAGAGGAGAAAATACATCACCTGGTGTCAGTGTAGCTCATGGCCTGACTCAGCACCTGGTGCTGGCCTAGAATAGAATCATAGAATCCCTACAATGCAGGATGAGGCCATTCGGCCCATCAAGCCTGCACCAACAACAATCCCACCCAGACCCTATCCCTGTGACCCCACATATTTACCCTGCTTATCTTCCTGACACTAAGGGACAATTTACATGGCCACTCAACCTAACCAGCACATCTTTGGACTGTGGGAGGAAACTGGAGCACCCGGAGGAAACCCACGCAGACATAGGAAGAACATGCAGACTCCACATGGACAGTCACCTAAGGTCGGAATTGAACCCGGGTCCCTGGAGCTGTGAGGTAGCAGTGCTAACCACTGTGCCACTGTGCCGCCTAATCCAGTCCCATTACTGATCTAACTCCATGCCCAGCCCTAGTCTAACTCAGTGCCCAGCGCTGGTCAAACTCCATGCCCAGCCCTAGTCTAACTCCGTGCCCAGCGCTGGTCTAACTCTGTGCCCATCCCTGGTCTAACTCAGTGCCCAGCCCTGGTCTAACTCCGTGCCCAGCCCTGGTCTAACTCCGTGCCCATCGCTGGTCTAACTCCGTGCCCAGCCCTGGTCTAACTCTGTGCCCAGCGCTGGTCTAACTCAGTGCCCAATGCTGGTCTAACTCCGTGCCCAGCGCTGGTCTAACTCTCTGCCCATCCCTGGTCTAACTCAGTGCTCAGCACTGGTCTAACTCCGTGCCCAGCACTGGTCTAACTCAGTGCCCAGCGCTGGTCTAACTCAGTGCCCAATGCTGGTCTAACTCCGTGCCCAGCGCTGGTCTAACTCTGTGCCCATCCCTGGTCTAACTCAGTGCCCAGCGCTGGTCTAACTCAGTGCTCAGCACTGGTCTAACTCAGTGCACAGCGCTGGTCTAACTCTGTGCCCAACGCTGGTCTAACTCTGTGCCCAGCGCTGGTCTAACTCTGTGCCCAGCGCTGGTCTAACTCCGTGCCCAGTGCTGGTCTAACTCAGTGCCCAGCGCTGGTCTAACTCAGTGCCCAGCGCTGGTCTAACTCCGTGCCCAGTGCTGGTCTAACTCCGTGCCCAGCCCTGGTCTAACTCAGTGCCCAGCGCTGGTCTAACTCCGTGCCCAGTGCTGGTCTAACTCCGTGCCCAACGCTGGTCTAACTCTGTGCCCAACGCTGGTCTAACTCTGTGCCCAGCGCTGGTCTAACTCTGTGCCCAGCGCTGGTCTAACTCTGTGCCCAGCGCTGGTCTAACTCTGTGCCCAGCGCTGGTCTAACTCTGTGCCCAGCGCTGGTCTAACTCTGTGCCCAGCGCTGGTCTAACTCTGTGCCCAACGCTGGTCTAACTCTGTGCCCAACGCTGGTCTAACTCTGTGCCCAGCGCTGGTCTAACTCTGTGCCCAGCGCTGGTCTAACTCTGTGCCCAGCGCTGGTCTAACTCTGTGCCCAGCGCTGGTCTAACTCAGTGCCCAGCGCTGGTCTAACTCAGTGCCCAGCCCTGGTCTAACTCAGTGCCCAGCCCTGGTCTAACTCTGTGCCCAGCGCTGGTCTAACTCAGTGCCCAGCGCTGGTCTAACTCAGTGCCCAGCCCTGGTCTAACTCCGTGCCCAGCCCTGGTCTCACTCAGTGCCCAGCGCTGGTCTAACTCAGTGCCCAGCGCTGGTCTAACTCCGTGCCCAGCGCTGCTCTAACTCCGTGCCCAGCGCTGGTCTAACTCCGTGCCCAGCGCTGGTCTAACTCAGTGCCCAACGCTGGTCTAACTCAGTGCCCAGTGCTGGTCTAACTCCGTGCCCAGCGCTGGTCTAACTCAGTGCCCAACGCTGGTCTAACTCAGTGCCCAGCGCTGGTCTAACTCCGTGCCCAGCGCTGGTCTAACTCCGTGCCCAGCGCTGGTCTAACTCCGTGCCCAGCGCTGGTCTCACTCAGTGCTCAGCGCTGGTCTAACTCAGTGCTCAGCGCTGGTCTAACTCAGTGCCCAGCGCTGGTCTAACTCAGTGCTCAGCGCTGGTCTAACTCAGTGCCCAGCGCTGGTCTAACTCAGTGCTCAGCGCTGGTCTAACTCAGTGCCCAGCCCTGGTCTAACTCAGTGCCCAGCCCTGGTCTAACTCAGTGCCCAGCCCTGGTCTAACTCAGTGCCCAGCGCTGGTCTAACTCAGTGCCCAGCCCTGGTCTAACTCAGTGCCCAGCGCTGGTCTAACTCAGTGCTCAGTGCTGGTCTAACTCAGTGCCCAGCCCTGGTCTAACTCAGTGCCCAGCGCTGCTCTAACTCAGTGCCCAGCCCTGGTCTAAGTCAGTGCCCAGCCTTGGTCTAACTCAGTGCCCAGCGCTGGTCTAACTCAGTGCTCAGCGCTGGTCTAACTCAGTGCTCAGCGCTGGTCTAACTCCGTGCCCAGCGCTGGTCTAACTCAGTGCCCAGCCCTGGTCTAACTCAGTGCCCAGCACTGGTCTAACTCAGTGCCCAGCGCTGGTCTAACTCAGTGCTCAGCGCTGGTCTAACTCAGTGCTCAGCGCTGGTCTAACTCAGTGCCCAGCGCTGGTCTAACTCAGTGCCCAGCCCTGGTCTAACTCAGTGCCCTGCCCTGGTCTAACTCAGTGCCCAGTGCTGGTCTAACTCCGTGCCCAGCCCTGGTCTAACTCAGTGCCCAGTGCTGGTCTAACTCTGTGCCCAGTGCTGGTCTAACTCAGTGCCCAGCGCTGGTCTAACTCCGTGCCCAACCCTGGTCTAACTCAGTGCCCAGCGCTGGTCTAACTCCGTGCCCAGCCCTGGTCTAACTCAGTGCTCAGTGCTGGTCTAACTCAGTGCTCAGCGCTGGTCTAACTCAGTGCTCAGCGCTGGTCTAACTCAGTGCCCAGCGCTGGTCTAACTCAGTGCTCAGCGCTGGTCTAACTCAGTGCTCAGCGCTGGTCTAACTCAGTGCTCAGCGCTGGTCTAACTCAGTGCTCAGCGCTGGTCTAACTCAGTGCTCAGCGCTGGTCTAACTCAGTGCTCAGCGCTGGTCTAACTCAGTGCTCAGCGCTGGTCTAACTCAGTGCTCAGCGCTGGTCTAACTCAGTGCTCAGCGCTGGTCTAACTCAGTGCCCAGTGCTGGTCTAACTCCGTGCTCAGCGCTGGTCTAACTCAGTGCCCAGCGCTGGTTCAACTCAGTGCCCAGCGCTGCTCTAACTCAGTGCCCAGCGCTGGTCTAACTCAGTGCCCAGCGCTGGTCTAACTCAGTGTCCAGCGCTGGTCTAACTCAGTGCCCAGCGCTGGTCTAACTCAGTGCCCAGCCCTGGTCTAACTCAGTGCCCAGCGCTGGTCTAACTCAGTGCCCAGCGCTGGTCTAACTCAGTGCCCAGCGCTGGTCTAACTCAGTGCCCAACGCTGGTCTAACTCAGTGCCCAGCGCTGGTCTAACTCAGTGCCCAGCGCTGGTCTAACTCTGTGCCCAGCGCTGGTCTAACTCAGTGCCCAGCGCTGGTCTAACTCAGTGCCCAGTGCTGGTCTAACTCAGTGCCCAGCGCTGGTCTAACTCTGTGCCCAGCGCTGGTCTAACTCAGTGCCCAGCGCTGGTCTAACTCAGTGCCCAGCACTGGTCTAACTCAGTGCCCAGCGCTGGTCTAACTCAGTGCCCAGCGCTGGTCTAACTCAGTGCCCGACACTGGTCTAACTCAGTGTCCAGCGCTGGTCTAACTCTGCCCAGCGCTGGTCTAACTCAGTGCCCAGCGCTGGTCTAACTCCGTGCCCAGCCCTGGTCTAACTCAGTGCCCAGCCCTGGTCTAACTCAGTGCCCAGCGCTGGTCTAACTCAGTGCCCAGCCCTGGTCTAACCCAGTGCCCAGCCCTGGTCTAACTCAGTGCCCAGCGCTGGTCTAACTCAGTGCCCAGCCCTGGTCTAACTCAGTGCCCAGCGCTGGTCTAACTCAGTGCCCAGCGCTGGTCTAACTCAGTGCCCAGCGCTGGTCTAACTCAGTGCCCAGCCCTGGTCTAACTCCGTGCCCAGCGCTGGTCTAACTCAGTGCCCAGCGCTGGTCTAACTCAGTGCCCAGCGCTGGTCTAACTCAGTGCCCAGCCCTGGTCTAACTCAGTGCCCAGCGCTGGTCTAACTCAGTGCCCAGCCCTGGTCTAACTCAGTGCCCAGCGCTGGTCTAACTCAGTGCCCAGCGCTGGTCTAACTCAGTGCCCAGCGCTGGTCTAACTCCGTGCCCAGCGCTGGTCTAACTCCGTGCCCAGCCCTGGTCTAACTCAGTGCCCAGCCCTGGTCTAACTCAGTGCCCAGCGCTGGTCTAACTCAGTGCCCAGCGCTGGTCTAACTCAGTGCCCAGCCCTGGTCTAACTCAGTGCCCAGCGCTGGTCTAACTCAGTGCCCAGCCCTGGTCTAACTCAGTGCCCAGCCCTGGTCTAACTCAGTGCCCAGTGCTGGTCTAACTCAGTGCTCAGCGCTGGTCTAACTCCGTGCCCAGCCCTGGTCTACCTCCGTGCCCAGCCCTGGTCTAACTCTGTGCCCAGCCCTGGTCTAACTCCGTGCCCAGCCCTGGTCTAACTCAGTGCCCAGCCCTGGTCGAACTCAGTGCCCAGCCCTGGTCTAACTCAGTGCCCAGCGCTGGTCTAACTCAGTGCCCAGCCCTGGTCTAACTCAGTGCTCAGCGCTGGTCTAACTCAGTGCCCAGCGCTGGTCTAACTCAGTGCCCAATGCTGGTCTAACTCCGTGCCCAGCCCTGGTCTAACTCCGTGCCCAGCCCTGGTCTAACTCCGTGCCCAGCCCTGGTCTAACTCAGTGCCCAGCCCTGGTCTAACTCTGTGCCCAGCCCTGGTCTAACTCAGTGCCCAGCGCTGGTCTAACTCAGTGCCCAGCGCTGGTCTAACTCAGTGCCCAGCGCTGGTCTAGCTCAGTGCCCGTGCCATTCAAGGATGATACCGGACTGCATTTATTTGTACAATCTGGAACTTTCTGCCCCAAAAAACTGTTGAGGCTCAGAGTCAATTAAAAAACTCAATGAAAACTGTGATTGGTCAATTTTTGTTGTGTTTATTTATTTATAAAACCAAGGCTTGGAGAGGGAGTTAAAATAGACATCAACTGTGCTATGATCTAACTGGATGTAGGGGAAGGGACTGAACCTCTGTCTCCTCTTCCTATGTTCATTGATGTCCGGGGAAGAATAGGAAGAAAACACATGGTTTCAGAGCTGTCAGGTAGTTACAGTAATGGATTGTTACTCGAGTTGAGATACAGATTAATCACAATCTAGTAGAAAGACGGAAGGTACGCGGATGTATTGAAGGCCAGCTTCTATTCCTGTGACCTTGCTGAATGAGATTGCCATTGCTTACCTGATTTTCCAACAGGTGGAGGAGACAGAGGGACTGCCTGACCCAGTGTGTGGACTGATGCCCCACAAAGACCAGGGGGATCTTTTCCAGGAAATCTTCAGTCAGATAAAGGCCAAGAAGCACAGCGTATTGCTCCAGAGCACCGTTGATGAAATGGTAAGGCACAAGGCAGATGCAAGCTTATTTCTATAGATTTTACACGAGTATGTGTGTATGATAGCAGAATTAGGAGAGAGATATAAGCAAATTGCTCCAGACAACCCCCACTATGGCCAAAGCCTGTAACTACACTGTGACAGATGACAGAGCAATTCAGTCCCATTCATCTCATTCATCCACTTTTATCATCCTTCATTCTCACTTCCATTTTTCCACTTCTCCTTTCTCGCTCTCCATCTTGCCCCCAACACCCCCCCCCCCACCCACCGCACTCCCCCCTTTCAGGGCAACTGCCACATCTCTCAGTTTGTCCTCTGACAATCGCTACCTTTGTTCTGCCATTCACATATTCCGGACTCTTAATGGACACTGTTAGCACCTTTCTCAGCCTTTATCATCACCATTTACCTTCCCTTTGTCCAATTACAATCCCCCAACCCCTACCCTCACGGTATAAATCTCTTCTGATTTTCTTTGCTCTTAGCTCTGACAAAGGGTCATACAGACTCGAAACGTTGGCTCTATTCTCTCTCCACAGATGCCGCCAGGCTTGCTGAGATTTTCCAGCATTTTCTGTTTTTGTTGTTGATATAGCAATTCAGAATGGAAACAGTTGACCAGAGAAGCTTGCCCAAAAATTGTGAGTCCAGGAAGTAAGGTACAGGAAAGAAAAGACATGTTCAATCTATGATGTTGAACAATGTGCTAAAGGTGTCTGTAAAAAAGATATATATTTGAACTTGAAACAAGCCCTTTTTGAAAGCAAGAGTTGAGGATTTAGAAGTTTACTCTTTCAGTTGAGACACTCCGAGGCCCCGGCTGTCCTTGCTAAGTGGCATAACTTTACCACATTACTGTTTTGAAGAACAGAGCGCTCCCCTGGTGTCCTGGGCTAATATTTATCCCTCACTCAACCTAAAACAGATCAAATAGGCGTCTGGGCTTCATTAACAGGGTAAGAGTTTTAACAACACCAGGTTAAAGTCCAACAGGTTTATTTGGTAGCAAATACCACTAGCTTTCGGAGCGCTGCTCCTTCGTCAGATGGAGTGGAAATCTGCTCTCAAACAGGGCACAGAGACACAAAATCAAGTTACAGAATACTGATTAGAATGCGAATCCCTACAGCCAACCAGGTCTTAAAGATACAGACAATGTGAGTGGAGGGAGCATTAAGCACAGGTTAAAGAGATGTGTATTGTCTCCAGACAGGACGGCCAGTGAGAACTGTCTGGAGACAATACACATCTCTTTAACCTGTGCTTAATGCTCCCTCCACTCACATTGTCTGTATCTTTAATACTTGATTGGCTGTAGGGATTTGCATTCTAATCAGTATTCTGTGACTTGATTTTCTGTCTCTGTGCCCTGTTTGAGAGGAGATATCCACTCCATCTGATGAAGGAGCAGCGCTCCGAAAGCTAGTGGTATTTGCTACCAAATAAACCTGTTGGACTTTAACCTGGTGTTGTTAAAACTCTTACTGTGTTCACCCCAGTCCAACACCGGCATCTCCACATCTTCATTAACAGGGGCAGAGAGCACAAGAGCAAAGAGGTTACGCTGAACTTACAAAAGACACTAGTTAGACCTCAGCTAGAGTATTTGTACGGTTCTGGGTGCCACACTACAGGAAGGATGTGAATGCATTGGAGAAAGTGCAGAAGAGATTTACAAGAATGGTTCCATGGATGAGTTCTGAGGGTACATTGGAGAGGTTGGGACTGTTCTCCTTGGGAGAGAAGAAGGCTAAGAGGAGATTTGAGAGAGATGTTCAAAATCACGAGGGGGCTGGACAGAGTAGATAGGGAGAAACTGTTCCTGCACGTAAAAGGATCAAGAATGAGAGGGTACAGATTTAAAATGATTTGTAAAAGAAGCGAACGTGATGTGAGAAAAAACATTTTTACTTAACAAGCGGTTCGGATCTGGAATGCAACACCTGGAACTATGATGGAGGCAGGTTCAATTGAGGCATTCGAGAGGGCATTAGATGATTACTTGGATTGAAACAATGTGCAGGGGCACTGGAAAAAGGCAGGGGAATGGCACTAAGTCATGATGCTCACCTGGAGAGCTGGTGCAGACAAAGTGGTACAATGCCAGTGCAGCACTCCCTCAGTACTGTCCCTCCAACAGTCCAATGCTCCCTCAGTACTGTCCCCGACAGTGCAGCAATGTCACAGTACTGCTCCGAGAGTGCAGCAATGTCACAGTACTGCTCCGACAGTGCAGCAATGTCACAGTACTGCTCCGACAGTGCAGCAATGTCACAGTACTGCTCCGACAGTGCAGTGCTCCCTCAGTACTGTCCCCGACAGTGCAGCAATGTCACAGTACTGCTCCGACAGTGCAGCAATGTCACAGTACTGTCCCCGACAGTGCAGCAATGTCACAGTACTGCTCCGACAGTGCAGCAATGTCACAGTACTGCTCCGACAGTGCAGCAATGTCACAGTACTGCTCCGACAGTGCAGCAATGTCACAGTACTGCTCCGACAGTGCAGCAATGTCACAGTACTGCTCCGACAGTGCAGCAATGTCACAGTACTGCTCCGACAGTGCAGCAATGTCACAGTACTGCTCCGACAGTGCAGCAATGTCACAGTACTGCTCCGACAGTGCAGTGCTCCCTCAGTACTGTCCCTCCAACAGTCCAATGCTCCCTCAGTACTGTCCCCGACAGTGCAGCAATGTCACAGTACTGCTCCGACAGTGCAGCAATGTCACAGTACTGCTCCGACAGTGCAGTGCTCCCTCAGTACTGTCCCCGACAGTGCAGTGATATCACAGTACTGCTCCAACAGTGCAGTGCTCCCTCAGTACTGTCCCCGACAGTGCAGCAATGTCACAGTACTGCTCCGACAGTGCAGCAATGTCACAGTACTGCTCCGACAGTGCAGCAATGTCACAGTACTGCTCCAACAGTGCAGTGCTCCCTCAGTACTGTCCCCGACAGTGCAGCAATGTCACAGTACTGCTCCGACAGTGCAGCAATGTCACAGTACTGCTCCGACAGTGCAGCAATGTCACAGTACTGCTCCGACAGTGCAGTGCTCCCTCAGTACTGTCCCCGACAGTGCAGCAATGTCACAGTACTGCTCCGACAGTGCAGCAATGTCACAGTACTGCTCCGACAGTGCAGTGCTCCCTCAGTACTGTCCCCGACAGTGCAGCAATGTCACAGTACTGCTCCGACAGTGCAGCAATGTCACAGTACTGCTCCGACAGTGCAGTGCTCCCTCAGTACTGTCCCCGACAGTGCAGCAATGTCACAGTACTGCTCCGACAGTGCAGTGCTCCCTCAGTACTGTCCCCGACAGTGCAGCAATGTCACAGTACTGCTCCGACAGTGCAGCAATGTCACAGTACTGCTCCGACAGTGCAGCAATGTCACAGTACTGCTCCGACAGTGCAGCAATGTCACAGTACTGCTCCGACAGTGCAGCAATGTCACAGTACTGCTCCGACAGTGCAGTGCTCCCTCAGTACTGTCCCCGACAGTGCAGCAATGTCACAGTACTGCTCCGACAGTGCAGCAATGTCACAGTACTGCTCCAACAGTGCAGTGCTCCCTCAGTACTGTCCCCGACAGTGCAGCAATGTCACAGTACTGCTCCGACAGTGCAGCAATGTCACAGTACTGCTCCGACAGTGCAGCAATGTCACAGTACTGCTCCGACAGTGCAGCAATGTCACAGTACTGCTCCGACAGTGCAGCAATGTCACAGTACTGCTCCGACAGTGCAGCAATGTCACAGTACTGCTCCGACAGTGCAGCAATGTCACAGTACTGCTCCGACAGTGCAGCAATGTCACAGTACTGCTCCGACAGTGCAGCAATGTCACAGTACTGCTCCGACAGTGCAGCAATGTCACAGTACTGCTCCGACAGTGCAGCAATGTCACAGTACTGCTCCAACAGTGCAGTGCTCCCTCAGTACTGCTCCGACAGTGCAGCAATGTCACAGTACTGCTCCAACAGTGCAGTGCTCCCTCAGTACTGCTCCAACAGTGCAGCAATGTCACAGTACTGCTCCGACAGTGCAGCAATGTCACAGTACTGCTCCAACAGTGCAGCAATGTCACAGTACTGCTCCGACAGTGCAGTGCTCCCTCAGTACTGTCCCCGACAGTGCAGTGCTCCCTCAGTACTGTCCCTGACAGTGCAGTGCTCCCTCAGTACTGCTCCAACAGTGCAGCAATGTCACAGTACTGCTCCGACAGTGCAGCAATGTCACAGTACTGCTCCGACAGTGCAGCAATGTCACAGTACTGCTCCGAGAGTGCAGCAATGTCACAGTACTGCTCCGACAGTGCAGCAATGTCACAGTACTGCTCCGACAGTGCAGCAATGTCACAGTACTGCTCCGACAGTGCAGCAATGTCACAGTACTGCTCCAACAGTGCAGCAATGTCACAGTACTGCTCCGACAGTGCAGTGCTCCCTCAGTACTGTCCCCGACAGTGCAGCAATGTCACAGTACTGCTCCGACAGTGCAGCAATGTCACAGTACTGCTCCGACAGTGCAGCAATGTCACAGTACTGCTCCGACAGTGCAGCAATGTCACAGTACTGCTCCGACAGTGCAGCAATGTCACAGTACTGCTCCGACAGTGCAGTGCTCCCTCAGTACTGACCCTCTGACAGTGCAGCACTCCCTCAGTACCGAGGGTAAGGTGAGATTGGCAGTCCTTGATATCAAGGCAGCATTTGACTCAGTGTGACATCAAGGAACCCGAGCAAAACTGGAGTCAATGGGAATTGGGAGGGAAAACTCTCTGCAGGTTGGAGTCATACCTGGCACATAGAAAGATGGTTGTGGTTGTGGAGGGTCAGTCATCTCAGCTCCAGGACATCACTGCAGGAGTCCCTCAGGGGAATGTCCTGGCCCAACCATCTTCAGCTGCTTCATCAACAACCTTCCTTCCATCATAAGGTCAGAACTAGGGATGACTGCACAACATTCAGTATCACTCGTGATTTCTCAGATACCGAAGCATCCATGTCCAACTGCAACAAGATCTACACAGGCTTGGGCTGACAAGTGGCAAGTAACATTGTTGTTACTTGCCACTTGTGCCATTGTTGTTACTTGCCACACAAGTGCCAGGCAATGGCCATCTCCAACAAGAGAGGATCTAAGCATTGCCCCTTGACATTCAGTGACTTTACCATCTCTGAATCTCCCACTATCAACATCGTGGGGCTTACCATTGATCAGAAACTGAACTAGACTAGCCCTATAAATATTGTGTCTACAGGAGCAGGTCAAAGTAACTCACCTCCTGACTTCCCAAAGTCTGTCCACACCTACAAGGCACAAGTCAGGAGTGTACTGGAATACTCTCCACTTGCCTGGATGGGTGCAACTTCAACAACACTCAATAAACTTGACATCATCCAGGACAAAGCAGCCTGACTGATCGCTATCCCTTCCACTAACATTCTCATCACTAACTCTTCACCACTGATGAACAGTGGCAGCCGTGTGTACCATCTACGAATGCACTCCAGGAACTCACCAAAGCTGCTCAGGCAGCACCATCCTAAGCCACGACCACTACCATTTAGAAGGACAAGAGTAGCAGATACCTGGAAACACCACCACCGGGACATTCCACTCCAAGTCACTCACCTTAATGACTGTGAAATATATCGCCGTTCCTTCACTGTTGCTGAGCCAAAATCCCTGAATTCCCTCCCTAACAGCACTGTGGGTGTGGCTACACCTCAGGGACTGTAGCGGTTTGAGAAGCCAGCTGACTACCACCTTCTAAAGAGCAACTAGGGATGGGCAATAAAAGCTGGTCTAGCCAGCGTTACCCACATCCCGCAAAATGAATTTTTAAAACGTGCTGGCCCTCTGACAGCTCAGTGCCCCCTCAAACTGCCCCTCTGATAGTATAATACTGACCCTCTCACATTACTGTACTGTACTAGAAGCATTGTCCAGATCTTGTGCTCAAATCTCAAAAGGTGTGGAATGAATCCACAACCTTCTGACCTGGAAGTGAGATTGTGACCCAGTGAAGCATAGCTGACAGGTATACTAGACATTATTATACAGATTTCTTCCTGCAAAGGAATTTGATTTCTCAAACTGCCCTGGTGCAATTTGAACTCAAGTTCTATGTTACTGGACGAGAAATCCAGAGATCAGTTAGAGAGAGGCATAGATCAGTTAGATAGTCAACATTTTTTCCCGAAGGGAGGGGAGTCTAAAACTAGAGGGCATAGGTTTAGGATGAGAGGCGGGAGATACAAAAGGATCCAGAGGGGCAATTTTTTCACTCAGAGGGTGGTGAGTGTCTGGAACGAACTGCCAGAGATAGTAGTAGAGATGGGTACAATTTAGTCTTTTAAAAAGCATTTAGACAGTTACATGGGTAAGATGGGTATAGAGGGATATGGGCCAAACGCGGGCAATTGGGACTAGCTTAGTGGTTTTAAAAAAAAGGACGGCATGGACAAATTAGGCCAAAGGGCCTGTTTCCATGCTGTAAACCTCTATGACTATAGCTAACTACACTGCCTGTACCTTAAAGTCCCACATTTATACGTTTTGTCCATAACCTGGCAAGTTCCTGTTCCTCAAGTATCTGTCTAATTCCCTTTTAAAGTCAGTTTTGAGATCAGCTTCCACTAGCTTTGCGGGCAGAGTGTTCCGGATCCAGACAACTCTCTCTGAAAAGGTTGTGTGGTCGTGTTCCCAGGTGACTGATATCTCTTGTGCTCTTGTTCTTCAAGGTGGATCAACTGACTGTCCAAACTGAGGCATTCATGGCATCACTTCAGAGAATGGACAGCACAAAGCAACTAAACCTTAAGGTAAAAGGCAGCCAGAGGCAGTGATGGGCCTTAGAGAGCCAAGAGGCTTTTGATAGATTACATTTGTATTCACTTTGAAGTATTAAAGGCGATTGAGAATGTTAGAATTTTTTGGATCATTCTGTCCCTCTCAGGTTGTGCTCAACGCCTCCATATTGGCTATAGAATTCATCCAGTTTCTTTTCAGCCACAAAGATGTTGAATTGTAAACAGGATTGGTTTGTAAAATCAATTCCTGGCTGCAATTTGATACATTTTTGCCTAATATTCTTCCCCAGGCAGTGCATTCCAGACCGTCACCACCCTCTGGGTAAAAACATTTTTCCTCACATTCCCCCCTAAACCTCCTGCCCCTCACCATGAACTTGTGTCCCCTCATGACTGACCCTTCAACTAAGGGGAACAGCTGCTCCTTATCCACTCTGTCCATGTCTCTCATAATCTTGCACACCTCAATCAGGTCGCTCCTCAGTCTTCTCTGCTCCAACAAAAACAACTCAAGCCTACGCAACCTTTCTTCATAACTTAAATGTTCCATCCCAGGCAGCATCCTGGTGAATCTTTTCTTTTTCTTATTCATTCATGGGACATGGGCATAGCTGGCTGGCCAGCATTTATTGCCCAATCCTAGTTGCACTTGTTCAGGGCGCAGTTGAGAGTCAACCACATTGCTGTGGTTTTGGTGTCACATGTAGGCCAGACCAGGTAAGGATGGCAGATTTCCTTCCCTAAAGGACATTAGTGAACCAGATGGGTTTTTCCGACAATGGACAATAGTTTCATGGACATCAATAGATTCTTAATTCCAGATTGTTTTTATTGAATTCAAATTTTAAAAAAATCATTCATGGGACATGGGCGTCGCTGGCTGTCCAGCATTTATTGTCCATCCCTAGTTGCCCTTGAGAAGGTGGTGGTGAGCCGCCTTCTGGAATCGCTGCAGTCTATATTCTGTTGACCCACAATGGCGTTATGGAGGGAATTCCATTTTGACCCAGCGACTGCGAAAGAACGGCAATATATTTCCAAGTTAGTATGATGAGTGGCTTGGAGGGGAACTTACAGGTGGTGCTGTTCCCATTTATCTGCTGCCCTTGTCCTTCTAGATGGAAGTGGTCGTGGGTTTGGAAGATGCTGTCTAAGAATCTTTGGTGAATTGCTGCAGTGCATCTTGTAGATAATACACACTGCTGCTACTGAGCGTTGGTGGAGGAGGGATTGAATGTTTGTAGATGTGGTACCAATCAAGCGGGCTGCTTTGTCCTGGATGGTGTTAAGCTTCTTGAGTGTTGTTGGAGCTGCACCCATCCAGGCAAGTGGGGAGTATTCCATCACATTCCTGACTTGTGCCTTGGAGATGGTGGATAGGCTTTGGGGAGTCAGGAGGTGAGTTACTCGCCGCAGTATTCCTAGCCTCTGACCTGCTCTTGTAGCCACTGAGTTTATGTGGTGAGTCCAGTTGAGTTTCTGGTCAATGGTAACCCCAAGGATGTTGACAGTGGGGGATTCAATGATGGTTACACCATTGAATGCCAAGGGACAGTGGTTAGAGTGTCCCTTATTGGTGATGGTCATTGTCTGGCATTGTGTGGTGTGAATGTTATTTGCCACTTGTCAGCCCAAACCTGGATGTTGTCCAGATCTTGTTGCATTTGAACATGGACTGCTTCAGTATCTGAGGAGTCACGAATGGTGCTGAACATTGTGCAGTCAATGGCGAACATCCCCACTTCTGACCTTATGACCGAGGGAAGGTCATTGATGAAGCAGCTGAAGATTGTTGGGCCTAGGACACTACCCTGAGGGACTCCTGCAGAGATGTCCTGGAGCTGAGATGACTGACCCGCCACAACCACAACTATCTTCCTAAGTGCCAGATATGACTCCAACCAGCGAAGAGTTTGCCCCATGATACCTATTGATTCCAATTTTGCCAGGGCCCCTTGATGCCACACTCAGTCGAATGTGGCCTTGATGTCAAGGGCTGTCACTCTCACCTCACCTCTGGAATTCAGCTCTTTTGTCCATGTTTGAACCAAGGCTGTAATGAGGTCAGGAGCTGAGTGACCCTGGCGGAACCCAAACTGGGCATCACTGAGCAGGTTATTGCTGAGCAGGTGCTGCTTGATAGCACTGTTGATGACCCCTTCCATCACTTTACTGTTGATCGAGAGTAGACTGATTGGGTGGTAATTGGCCGGGTTGGATTTGTCTTGCCTTTTGTGTACAGGACCTACCTGGGCAATTTTCCACATTGTTGGATAGATGCCAGTGTTGTAACTGTACTGGAAGAGCTTGGTTAGGGGAGCGGCAAGTTCTGGAGCACAAGTCTTCAGTACTATTGCCAGAATGTTATCAGGGCCCATTGCCTCTGCAGTATCCAGTGCCTCCAACCGTTTCTTGATATCACGTGGAGTGAATCGAATTGGCTGGAGACTGGCATTGGAGATGCTGGGGACCACTGGAGGAGGCCGAAATGGATCATCCACTCGGGACTTCTGGCTGAAGACTGCTGTGAATACTTCAGCCTTATCTTTTGCACTGATGTTCTGGGATCCTCCATCAGTGAGGGTGGGGATATTTGTGGAACCTCCCCCTCCAGTGAGTTGTTAAATTGTCCACCACCATTCTCGACTGGATGTGGAAGGACTGCAGAGCTTAGATCTGATCCGTTGGTTGTGGGATTGTTTAACTCTGTCTATCACTTGCTGACCTTATGACTTGTCCTGTTTCGTAGCTTCACCTCATTACAGCCTTGGTTCAAACATGGACAAAAGAGCTGAATTCCAGAGGTGAGGTGAGAGTGACAGCCCTTGACATCAAGGCCGAATTCGACTGAGTGTGGCATCAAGGGGCCCTAGCAAAATTGGAATCAATAGGTATCATGGGGCAAACTCTCCGCTGGTTGGAGTCATATCTGGCACTTAGGAAGATAGTTGTGGTTGTAGAGGGTCAGTCACCTCAGCTCCAGGACATCTCTGCAGGAGTCCCTCAGGGTAGTGTCCTAAGCCCAACAATTTTCAGCTGTTTCATCAATGACCTTCTCTCGGTCATAAGGTCAGAAGTGGGGATGTTCGCCGTTGACTGCACAATGTTCACCTCATTTTTAGGTATGCCTGGTGCTGCTCCTGCACTCTCCATTGAACCAGGGTTGATCTCCTGGCTTGATGGTAATGGTCGAGTGGGGGATATGCTGGGCCATGAGGTTGCAGATTGTGCTGGAGTACAATTCTGCTGCTGTTGATGGCTCACAGCGCCTCATGGATGCCCAGTCTTGAGTGGCCAGATCAGTTCGAAGTCTGTCCCATTTTGCACGGTGTTAGTGCCACACAACACAATGGAGGTTATTCTCAATGTAAAGGCG
Source organism: Mustelus asterias (assembly GCF_964213995.1). Taxonomy (NCBI): domain Eukaryota; kingdom Metazoa; phylum Chordata; class Chondrichthyes; order Carcharhiniformes; family Triakidae; genus Mustelus; species Mustelus asterias. The sequence goes on along the minus strand of NC_135809.1, from coordinate 111,676,249 downwards.
GGACTTCATCTCCACAAGGACTGTGCGGTGATCACTCTTACTGATACTGTCAGGGACAGATGCATCTGCAGCCGGCAGCTTGGTAAGGATGAGGTCAAGTATTTGTATGTTATTTCCTCTTGTTGGTTCCTTCACCATCTGCTGCAGACCCAGTCCTTCAGGACCCGACCAGCTCGATCAGTAGTGCTGCTGCCGAGCCACTCTTGGTGGTGGACATTGAAATTCCCCACCCAGAGTACATTTTGCGCCCTTGCCACCCTCAGTGCTTCCTCGAACTGTTGTTCAATGTGGAGGGTTACTGATTCATCCTGAAGGAGGACGGTACGTGGTAACCAGTAAGAGGTTTCCTTGCCCATGTTTAACATGAAGCCAAGAGACTTCATGGGGTCCGGAGTCGGTGTTCAGGATTCCCAGGACAACTCCCTCCCGACTGTATACCACTGTGACGCCACCTCTGCTGGGTCTGTCCTGCTGGTGGGACAGGACATATCCAGGGATGGTAATGGTGGTGTTTGGGGTGTTATCTGTAAGGTATGGTTCCGGGATAATGGCTGTCAGGCTGTTGCTTCACTAGTCTGTGAGACAGCTCTCCCAATTTTGGCAGATGTTAGTAAGGAGGGCTTTTCAGGGTTGACAGGGTTGTTTGTTTTGCCGCTGTCTTTTCCGGTGCCCAGGTCGATGCCAGGTGGTCCGTCCGGTTTCACTTCTTTGTTGAGACTTTGTAGGGATTGTTACAACTGAGTGGCTTGCTAGGCCAGAGTCAGATGTGGGCCAGACCAGGTAAGGACGGCAGATTTCCTTCCCTAAAGGACATTAGTGAACCGGGATTCGAACCGGGGTCTGCAGAACATTAGCTGAGTTTCTGGATTAATAGTCTGGCAATAATGCCACTAGTCCATCGCCTCCTCTGCACCCTCTCCAGTGTAATCACATCCTTCCTATAATGTGGCGACCAAAACTGCACACAGTGCTCTAGCTGTGGCCTCTCAAGTTCTATACAACTCTAACGTGACTTCCCTGCTTTTGTAATCTATGCGATTGAGAAAAGCAAGTGTCCCACGTGCCTTTTTTTTAATCACCCTACGAACGTGGCCTTCTGTCTTCAAACATGAACACAATGTAAATGCAAGTTCTTTCTTTTCATTCAACATCATGTTTTGTTTGGTTAAGCTTTTGTGAAGCGCCTTTGGGACATCTTCCCACATTAAAGGCACTGCGTAAATGCAAGTTGTTGTTGTTGCTAATGAGCTAACATACTCTCAGCCATTCGAGTTGCTGTCACCCGGAGGTCGCCTGTCTCGTGAATCGACTCCCCTCGCTTCAAATGTCACGAATGTGCAAGTTCCTGCTCCCACCACTAGTGTGCTCCCTACACCTGCCCAAACCTGAACCAGGATCCACAGCTAAGCAGGCAAATACTCTAACCCAGAGCATTTAAACCTTCTATCACTTCTCCTGTTCTGGCGGGTTGGGTGGGAGGGGTGGGGGGGTGGGGGGGGGGGGGAGAGGGTCGAGTTACTCAAATTATATTGGCACCATCCAAATGGAAATAGCTGAATTCGTGCGAGAGCTCAAGGAAGTCTAAGCACAATACATTACGCTCAAAACTCCTGACAGTTATCCCTTCCGCAATCTTTTACACTGCTTCAACGAGATTCAGTTTGCCCTGCCCACCACCAGGCCTTGTGAATCTGTTGATTGCACTATTTCTGGAAGGGTTGTGTTCAATCTCTTACAGGCAAATGGCCAGCACTTTGTAAAAAGGCTTTCATATCAGAGCATTTAATTTACTCAGCAACTGATGACTGTGTATCAGTTACTTGATGGTACAGCATAGGATTTTTAAAAAGTAATTCTCAGTGTGGTGAACCATAGTTGGTTACCATTATGGGTACTGAACCATAGTTGTTCAGCACTATGGGTACTTGTAGATATGTTACTGTTGTCACTGTTGGGGTTAGGGTTGGGCTGTTCTACCTGTTGATATTGTTCTGTGGTACACTCCAGTTGGCTCTGCCAACCTGGAGGAGTATAAAGGTCACTGCACTGCCTGGTGACCCTTTAGTCTGGGATTGTATTGTATATAGTGTGCTCCATTCTTGTTAGTAATAAAAGCCTTTATTTCCCGGGTACGATCCAGCCTCCCGAGTGATTTAATCGCGCATCACTCAGTGATTTTAAATTGGGTTACTTTACAGCTGGAGGACTGAACATCCTTGTTAATAAAAACAATTATTTTTTGTGATAACCCCACTTTCTTCTGTATAAAAGAAACTCCACCATGTTATCACCCTTAGATATGACAAGGAATACATTCTGCTATGCAGCCCCATTGCACTGGTTCATTGAAGTATCCACGTTTGCAGAAGAATTTTACCATTTGTGCACTGGAACCCAACCAGCACAGTTTCAAATGCATTTTGGGGTGCTTCTGCATGATTGCTCTCAAAATGAAAACTCTGTAATCGATACCCCAAAGAAGGTACCGAGGGTGAGGGTCACCAAGTGAGAATTGGATGGCACTGGCCCAGGAAGTTCAAACTCCTGTTAGGCAATTGGCCTGCAATCAGAACCATTTGAGACTCCAACTTAAATCACAAACATTGGATGGTTCTGATTGTCTTACAGGGGCAGCACGGTGGCACAGTGGTTAGCACTGCTGCTTCACAGCGCCAGGGACCCGGGTTCAATTCTGGCCTCGGGTCACTGTCTGTGTGGAGTTTGCACGTTCTCCCCGTGTCTGCGTGGGTTTCCTCCGGGTGCTACGGTTTCCTCCCACTGTTCGAAGATGTGCGGGTTAGGTTGATTGGCTATGCTAAATTGCCCCTTAGTGTCAGGGAATTAGCAGGGTAAATGTGTGAGTTACAGGAGAGGGCCTGGGGGCGGGGGGGGGGGGGGGGGGGGGATTGTGGTCGGTGCAGACTCGATGGGCCAAATGGCCTCCTTCTGCACTGTAGGGATTCTATTCTATTCTATTCTATTCTATTCGATGAGTGGAGTGCAAATCAGATTGTGCCTGACATTCCATGGAAGTTATGGCCCAATACCTCTCCACCTCTCTCTCCTCCTTTAGGACACTCCTTGAAACCTACCTCTTTGTCTGACCTTTTGGTATCCCTCCTTCTGTGTCTCAGTGTCAGATAGGTTTGGTAACACTCCCATGACGCACCTCGGTAAATTTTACTGTGTTAAAAACACTTTATAAATAAAAGATGTTGTTGTCAATTAGAATCTATCTAAACAAAAAAGAATTATTGCTTGAATTTTGACTTGGCTTCCCGGCATGCATAGCTTGCCTTTCTGTGCAAAAAGGGAGGACAAGGGGTCAGGTTCCCATGACAACCGACAGCCACAATTGGCCAGTTTAGGAGTGGGATTTCCAGAGCTTAAAGCAGCACCGCCGCTCGGAGAAGAGGAAAATTGGGGGACCAAGCAAGAGGCCAGAATGAGAGGAATGCAGATACCATGGAGAGTCTCAGGGCCGGAGGAAATGACAAGAGTTAGGGAAGGGTAAGGACATGGTGGGATTTGATAACAAGGACAGGGATTTTAAAATCTAATTGTATTTGGACCAGAAGCCAATCCACTCAGTGAGAGAAAACGCCATAATGTTAGATCAGATGCTTCTTACCATCTTTCTCCCACTCACCCCACCCCACCCTCTCCAGCTTGATCTCCATTTAGAATCTGTCTCTCTTGGATGTAAATACCTTCTGATTATAGTTGGATGCCTGTGCTGGCTTCACTGAATCCTGATAATATATTTTGAATATTCTGGCAGCGTCCTTTAGTCCGAGGTCTTGTCATTCCCACAGAATGTTTGGTGGTTACTGGCACATGTTGCCTTAAATAATAAAAAAAAAAGGAAATCAATTTTTAAAAATCTTTTTTGGTTACGGCTCCGGAAACATTCTTCTTCTAAAATCATCCCTGGGATGTGGGCGTCTGGCGAGAGACATAGATTTTTACAGCACAAAAAGAGGCCCTTTGGCCCATCGTGTCTGCATCGGCCATCAATCACCTATCTATTCTAATCCCATTTTCCAACACATGACCCATAGCCTTTTATGCTATGGTGTTTCAAGTGCTCAACTAAATGCTTCTTAAATGTTGTGAGTGTTCGCACCTCTACCAACCTTTCAGGCAGTGAGTTCCAGATGCCCACCACCCTCTGGGTGAAAAAGCATTTCCTCAAATCCCCTCTAAATCTCCCGACCCTTACCTTAAATCCATGCCTCCTCCAGTTTTTGACCCCTCTCCTAAGAGGAAAGCTTTCTTCCAATCTACCATATCTATGTCCCTTATCATTTTGTACATCTTGATGAGGTCCCCCCCCCCCCTCAAGTCTTCCCTACTTTAAGTAAAACAACCCCAGCCTCTCCAGTCTCTCTTGATAGCTGAAGCGTTTCAGCCCAGCCGACATCCAGAAGAATTTCCTTTGCTCCCTCTCTAGTGCAATCCTTCCCATAATGTGGCGACCAGAACTGCATAATATTCCAGCTGTGGCCTGATCAGCATTTAATGCATCTCTATCGTAGCCTTCCTAGACCAGCCTTTATTGTCCATTCCTAATGGCCGTTGAGAAGGTGGTAGTGAGCTGACTTTTGGAACCTCAGTCCTTCTGGTGGACGTGCACCCACAGTGCTGTCAGGGATGGAGTTCTGGGATTTTGACCCAGCGACCGTGAAGGAACACAAATACATTCCCAACTCGGGATGTTGTGTGTGACTGGGAGTGGGTGGTTTTCCCTTACATCCACTGCTCTTGACCTAGAAGGTAAAGGTCGTGGGTTTGGGTGCTACTGTCAAAGGAGCTGTGGTGAGTCAGCCTGGATTATGCGCTCAAATCTCTGAAGTGGGACTTAGACCCACAATGTTCTGACTTGTAAAGAAGAGTATTACCCAGTATGTTCTGGTTGGCACCTACTCAACAGGTATGCCTTTCCTGTATCAGTACTCCACTGGGCAAAGTTGCAGGAAATTCTCCTCGCTTCAGTTTCCTCTTCCTGTTTTCCCAGAATCAGGACCTTGGGGCATTAGGCAAATTAGTGCTATTTATTCTCAGGCGGAAAGGCAAAGTGAGGCCCCGACAGACAAAATCACTTTAAACTGGAGATTATCTCAGTTTAAGACCTAATTGTAATATAACACAGACCCATGTATATCTTGGTGCAAGGCAGCCTGTCCAAACTTGCCTGTTGATTCTTTACATTTCAGTCACCATTCTTAAGAAGGCAGGAACAGGAGGAGGCCATTCAGCCCCTCGAGCCTATTCTGCTATTCAATTAGATCATGGTTGATCCGTATCTGAACTCTATTTAACCGCACTGATTCCATAACCCTTAAGAACCCTTACCCAACAAACGTCTGTGAATCCTAATTGGTCATTTTCATTGGGCCCTCAGTCTCAGCAACTTTTAGAGGGAGGGAGTCGTTGATTTCCACTACCCTTTGTTTGAAGTGCTTCCTGACATCACCCCCTGAAAGGCCTAGCTCTAATTTCAAGGTTATGCCTCTTATGGGCGGCGTGGTGGCACAGTGGGTAGCACAGCTGCCTCACAGCGCCAGGGTGCCAGGCTCATTTCTTGGCTTGGATCTGTGTGGAGTCTGCACGTTGTCCCCGTGTCTGCATGGGTTTCCTCTGGGTGCTCCGGTTTCCTCCCACAGTCCTAAAGATGTGCTAGTTAGGTGCATTGGCCATGCTAAATTCTCCCTCAGTGTACCCAAACAGGCGCCAAGTGTGGCGACTCAGGGATTTTCACAGTAACTTCATTGCAGTGTCAATGTAAGCCTACTTGTGACACTAATAAAACTTTAAACTTTGCTCTGGAATCTTCCCCAGACAAGGGAAAGAGTTTCTCTTTGTCTACCCTATCCACTCCATTAATCACCTTAAACAGGTCAATTAGAACAATACTAATCTTAATCTATGCCCTTGGATTGTGAGGTACAAGAATGTTGACTGTGATATCCCCTTTTATGTTGGCCCTCTCATCAGTGGGAATGTCAGTGACCTTTTCTTTCTTTTGTGACCTTGTTCAAGGAGCTAAAGAAGGAGCTGAAACAGACAATGTTGGACGTCATCCAGAAGCTTCACCTCCTGGTCCCGATTAAAGACTCTTGGGATAAAACCATGGAAGGACTGGAACGGGCCTGTGCAGATTGTCAGAGACAGTGCATCAACACCAAACACAATTTGGCCAACACGTAGGTGAACTTCTGCCTCCTTCATCTCACAGTGAAGCGGAGATAAGAAAGGGGAAAACAAAACACTTTTCTGTAGCTTCTTTTCCAATCACAGGACATTGAGAAACACTTTCCAGCCATTGAATTGTCACTGCTTTAAGCTGGGAAATGTGATTGGAAATTTGAGCACAGTAAGGTCCCACAAATAACAATACAACAAATGACCAGGTCATTCATTTTTAATGATGTTGTTTGGCAGGTATATATTGGTCCCCGAAAACTGGGAAAATCTTCACTGTTCTTCTTTCATGTTTTGCAATCTTTCAGTTCAGTTAGGAGGGTAGACAAGGTCTCCATTTAACATTACCTCTGAAAGATGGCACCGCTGACAGTGCTGTGTTCCTGCAGTATTGTCACTCCCTCAGTGCAGCTCTCCCTCAGTACTGTCACTCCAACAATGCAGTACTGCTGCTACACCCACGCAGAGCGCTCTCAAGCTCTGCCCCTCCACCAGTGCAGCTCTCCCTCAGTACTGTCACTGCGACAGTGCAGTACTGCTGCTCCACGCCGTACAGTGTGCCCTCAGTGCTGCCCCTCTGTCAGTATAGCACTCCCCAGGACTGACCCTCCAACAGTGCCACACACCCTCCACATTGTCCCTTCGACAGTTGATCGCTCCCTCAATACAGTCTCTCTGACAGCTCACGTCTTCCTCAGGACCTAATCCCTCCTGAGATGCTGGCATTGGACTGCAGAGGGGGCTAGTGCACATGCGCCAATCTCCCAGTATATTGGGAGATCTATTGACAAATGCTTCCCCTTCCCATTGCCGGCCTCTCAATGGCCAGACCCGGCCTCCCGATGGCCACCTCCCTGCCCCCCCAACCCAATGACCAGCCTCTGATTTCCACCCCGCTCCACTGCCGATCCCCAATAGCTGGCCTCTGATCTCCCCCACCCCTAGTTCCCCGATGCCCGGCCTCCGAGTGCCAGCCCCACCAGCAGACCCCATTCGCCATGCAGAGTTCCCCCTTGCTTGTCCTCCTACGTCTCCCCAACCCGGCCTGGCTGTGCCCCCTCAGGCCCCGCCACTTTGCACTACCTGATGCCTGCTGGGCAGTGCCAGGGTTCCTGGTGGGCATTGCCAGGGTGCCCAATGGGCAGTGCCAGGGTGTCAGGGTGTCACTGCCCTAGGGACACTCTCCTGCCCCCAACCTCCCAGGGGGCCTCAATGGCCTCTACAAAGGGATATAGATAGGTTAAGTAAGTGGGCTAAAATTCGGCAGATGGAGAATAATGTGGGAAAATGTTAGGTTGTCCTCTTCAGTGGGAAGAAGAGAAAAGTTGAATATTGTTTGAGTTGAAGGAGACTACAAAATGCTGCAGTGCAGGCGGTGTGGATATCTTTGTACATGAATCATTAAATTAGCATGCAGGTAAAACAATAACTAGGAAGGAATATGGAGAGGCGATGGCCCGGTGGTATTATTGCCAGACTATTAATCCAGAAACTCAACTAATATTCTGGGGACCTGGGTTCGAATCCCGCTATGCCAGATAGTGGAATTTAAATTCAATAAAAAATATCTGGAATTAAGAATCTACTGAGGACCATGAAAACATTGTTGATTGTCGAAAAAACCCATCTGGTTCACTAATGTCCTTTAGGGAAGGAAATCTGCCATCCTTACCCGGTCTGGCCTACATGTGACTCCAGAGCCACAGCAATATGGTTGATTGCTAACTGCCCTACTGTACCTAAACCTATTTAAGGTTGGAATTACTTGCATTGGAGGCAGTTCAGAGAAGGTTCACTAGATAGCTTCCCAGAAAGAAGGGATTGCTTGGTAAGGAAAGGTTGACTTCATTGGGCCTATACTCATTGGAGTTTAGAAGATTGAGATCCTGAGAGGAGCTATCAGGCTAGGTGCTGATAGGATGCTTCCCCTCATGAAGGAGTTCATAGAATTCATAGAATCCCTACAATGCAGAAGGAGGCCATTCGACCAATCAAGTCTGCACCGACTCTTTGAAATCTTACCTAGCCCCCCCGCCACCCTATCCTCATAACCCCATGCATTTACCACAGCCAATCCATCTAATGTACACATCTTGGGACACTAAGGAGGCAATTGGCTAATCCACCTAACCTTTGGGCCGTGAAAGGAAACCGGAGCACCTGGATCTCGAGCTCAAGGTCTCAGTTTCAGAATAAGAAGTCTCCCATTTGAGATGAGATGAGGAGGAATTTCCTCCCCCAGGGAGTCGTTAATCGTTGGAATTCTCCACCCCAGAAAGCAGTGGAGGATGGGTCATTGAATATATTCAAGGCTGAGTTAGATAGATTTGTGATCTACAAGAACATCAAAGGTTATGCCGAGCAGAAATGTGAAGTTGAGGTCAGAAGCAGATCAGTCATGATCAGATGGAATGCTGGAGGTGGCTCGAGTGGCTGAATAGCTGTCTCCTGCTCCCATTTCAATGGGCCAAATGGCCTCCTTTTGCACTGTAAGGGTTCTGATGTTCAATGACTGCCCACTTCAAAAGTTCCTCATTGGTTGTAAAGTGCCAGAAAGTCTTTCGGTCATGAAAAGTGCTACAGAAATGCTAATTTTTGTGCACACTCTAATGTTACAAATATCGCTGCTTTCCTCAGGGTAAGAGAGCTGGAACTTCAGAAGGTTCTCCGAGAAGAGGCTGAAGAGAAAGCTGCTGACGCGAGGCAAGGTGCAGAGGAAGCAACAGCCAAGGCAACGGAGGCCATCGCAGCCAGAGCCCTGGAAGGCAGCAAGGTTATAAAGGCCTTGGAAGATGTGGCTGCAGTTGAAGAAGAGGTGACCAAAGCTAGAAAGGCTGCCATGGAAACGGAAGAAAAACTACTGGAGTCCAACAAAAGGTTGTGTGAGGTGGAAGAAAAATTATCTTTGTCAGAGCTTGCGCTATTCCAGGTCAGGCAGGAGGCCAACGAGAACGATGAAAGGACAAACAAGGCCAAGGGGAAGATGGCAGTAGTCTTGGAGATGGCCGAGGAAAGAGCTCAGGTCCTTGAGATTAAGATCAGAGAGTTGGAGAAGACGATTGAGGAGACCGAGCAAGTGATGACTGATGCTAAAGCAAAAGCAGCAATGGAAGAAGAAAAAGCCACAAGGTACAAGGCAGAGTTGGAAAGGATCCAAGAGCAGATTGAGAAGGTGAAGGAACACGCCAGGGAGAGCCTGCTGGAGTCCGCCAAGAAAACGTCTGTAATGGAAGATAGAGTGGCTGAAATGACGGAGATGGTGGCTGCAGCACAACATAAGGCTTCTTCAGCTCAGTGTAGAGCAACAGTGGCAGAAGAAAGACTATTGGCCACCTTGGCCAGAGCCAAGAGGGCTGAGACCAAAAGGAATATTGCAGCAGGAAATGTGACTGAAGGAATGCAGGTGAGCACTATGGTTCCATTGAATATTCTTGCGGAGTTCAACAAATTCTGTCAAAATTCTACTGGGCTCTGGTTGCTGGGAGTCAATGGAGGTTTCATGATTGAGAACGATAGATTTTTGTTGGGTAAGGGTATCGAGGAATGGTATCCAGGATGGTAGTCTGCCTACCTGGTGCTGGGGTCACGGATGTCTCCGAGCGGATAGGAGGCATATTAAAAGGGGAAGATAAAGAAACGGATGTCATTATACACATTGGTGGAAATGACGTAGATAGGAAGAGTAGGGGGGTCCTAAGAGAGCAATTCAGGGAGTTGGGAAATAGGTTAAAAAGTAGGGTCACTAGGGTGGCCATCTCTGGGCTGCTCCCAATGCCTCGTGCCAGTGAGGCTAAGAATAGGGAGTTGGTACAAACGAATGCCTGGCTAAAGGACTGGTCCAGGAGGGAGGGCTTTATTTTCATAGATCAATGGGAGGTTTTCAGGAGAGGATGGCACCTGTACAAGAGGGAGGGGTCACAACTAAGTTGGAAGGGCACAAATATCCTGGCTGGGAGCTTTGCTAGTGCAGTTCGGGGGGGTTTAAACTAGTATGGCAGGGGGGTGGGGATCAAACTATTAGGTCTATAAGTGTGGTGGCTGGGGACGAGCTTGGGGCTGGGACAAGGCTGGCAAAGAAGAAGAGCACTCTGGGGGAGGACGACCTCACTGAGCCTGGAGGTCTGGAGTGCTTATACTTCAATGCAAGGAGCGTAGCAGGTAAAACAGACGAACTTGGGGCCTTAATGCGCACGAGGAATTTGGATGTGGTTGCGGTGACAGAGACTTGGTTGAAAGAGGGACAGGACTGGCAGCTGAATATTCCAGGGTACAAGTGTTTTAGGCGAGACAGAGGAGGGGCCAAAAGAGGTGGGGGAGTAGCGGTATTAGTTGGAGAGCATATTACAGCGGTGCAGAGGGAGGACAATTCAGAGGAGTCGTGTAACGAGTCACTCTGGGTGGAGCTTAGAAACAGGAAAGGCGCAGTCACTATGTTGGGGGTGTACTACAGGCCCCCCAACAGCCCAAGGGAAGTGGAAGAATGGATATGTCAGGAGATACTGGATAGGTGCAGGAAATATAGGGTTGTTGTAGTGGGAGACTTCAATTTCCCTGGTATAGACTGGAAATCGCTGAGGGCAGGGACTCTGGATGGGGAGGAATTTGTAAAATGTGTACAGGAGGGTTCGTTGGAACAATATGTAGACAGCCCGACTAGAGGGGGGGCTATACTGGACCTGGTACTGGGGAATGAGCCCGGTCAGGTCTTCAAAGTTTTGGTTGGGGAACATGTGGCAAATAGTGACCACAATTCTGTTAGCTTTAGGATAGTGATGGAAAAGGATGAGTGGTGTCCCAAGGGTAAGGTGTTGGATTGGGGGAAGGCTAACTTTACTGGGATCAGGCAGAAATTGGCAGCTCTTGATTGGGAGAGGCTGTTTGAGGGTAAATCCACATCTGGTATGTGGCAGTCTTTTAAGGAACGGTTGTTAGGGCTACAGGACAAGCATGTGCCTGTAAAAAAGAAGGATAGGAAGGGTAGGATTAGAGAACCGTGGATAACCAGGGAAATTGAGGGACTGGTCAAAAAGAAAAGAGGCGTATGTTAGGTCCAAGCAGCTAAAAACGGAGGGAGCTCTGGAGGAGTACAATGAAAGTAGGAAAGTACTCAAACGGGGAATTAGAAGAGCAAAAAGGGGTCACGAAATGTTCTTGGCAGACAGGATTAAGGAGAATCCCAAGGCATTTTATTCATACGTTAGGAACAAAAGAGTTGTTAGGGAAAAAATCGGACCTCTCAGGGACAAAAGTGGGGACTTATGCTTGGAGCCCAAAGAAGTAGGGGAGATCCTAAATGAATACTTTGCGTCGGTATTCACAAAGGAGAGGGATGTGTTGAATGGGAGTGTCTCTGAGGGGAGTGTTGAACCGTTGGAGAAAATCTCCATTACAAAGGAGGAAGTGTTAGGTTTGTTAGAGAATATAAAGACTGACAAATCCCCAGGGCCTGATGGAATCTATCCAAGGCTGCTCAGGGAGACGAGAGGTGAAATCGTTGGGCCTCTGACGCAAATCTTTGTCTCGTCACTGGACACAGGTGAGGTCCCAGAGGATTGGAGGATAGCCAATGTGGTCCCGTTATTTAAGAAGGGTAGGAAGGATAACCCGGGTAATTATAGGCCGGTGAGCTTGACGTCCGTGGTGGGGAAGTTGTTGGAGAAGATTCTTAGAGATAGGATGTATGCGCATTTAGAAAGGAATAAACTCATTAACGATAGTCAGCATGGTTTTGTGAGAGGGAGGTCATGCCTCACTAACCTGGTGGTGTTTTTTGAAGAAGTGACCAAAATGGTTGACGAAGGATGGGCCGTGGATGTTGTCTATATGGACTTTAGTAAAGCGTTTGACAAAGTCCCTCATGGCAGGCTAGTGAAAAAGGTTGGATCTCATGGGATAAAGGGGGAGGTGGCTAGATGGGTGGAGAACTGGCTTGGTCACAGAAGACAGAGGGTGGTAGTGGAAGGGTCTTTTTCCGGCTGGAGGCCTGTGACTAGTGGTGTACCGCAGGGCTCTGTATTGGGACCTCTGCTGTTTGTGATTTATATAAATGATCTGGAAGAAGGAGTAACTGGGGTGATCAGTAAGTTTGCGGATGACACAAAACTGGCAGGACTTGCAGATAGTGAGGAACATTGTCAGAGGCTACAGAAGGATATAGATAGGCTGGAAATTTGGGCAAGGAAATGGCAGATGGAGTTCAATCCTGATAAATGCGAAGTGATGCATTTTGGTGGGAATAATGTAGGGAGGAGCTACACAATAAATGGAAGAACCATAAAGGGTGTAGAGACGCAGAGGGACCTGGGTGTGCAAGTCCACAGATCTTTGAAGGTGACGTCACAGGTGGAGAAGGTGGTGAAGAAGGCATATAGCATGCTTGCCTTTATAGGACGGGGCATAGAGTATAAGAGTTGGGGTCTGATGTTGCAGATGTATAGAACGTTGGTTCGGCCGCATTTGGAATACTGCGTCCAGTTCTGGTCGCCACACTACCAGAAGGACGTGGAGGCTTTGGAGAGAGTACAGAGGAGGTTTACCAGGATGTTGCCTGGTATGGAGGGGCTTGGTTATGAGGAGAGATTGGGGAAACTGGGGTTGTTCTCCTTGGAAAGACGGAGGATGAGGGGAGACTTAATAGAGGTGTATAAAATTATGAAAGGCATAGATAGGGTGAACGGTGGGAAGCTTTTCCCCGGGTCGGTGGTGACGTTCACGAGGGGTCATAGGTTCAAGGTGAAGGGGGGGAGGTTTAACACAGATATCAGAAGGACATATTTTACACAGAGGGTCGTGGGGGCCTGGAATGTGTTGCCGGGCAAGGTGGTGGAGGCGGACACACTGGGAACGTTTAAGACTTATCTAGACAGCTATATGAACGGAGTGGGAATGGAGGGATACAAAAGAGTGGTCTAGTTTGGACCAGGGAGCGGCGCGGGCTAATTGTTCCTTGTTTCTTGTTTCAAGGCTTCATTCTATGATCATCTTGCTGGTGCCAGTACAGAGCGAGACTGCGGATAGTTGGGAACCTGTCTCGGGGGCAGGGAATTCATATGGTGTTCGTGGAAGTGGAAGTGAATAGGGTTGGGAAGCATTTTCCGATCAGGGCCAGTGTGATCTCCTGGACTCGTTTCGATCGCCTCAGGGGGTCGGAGAGGAATTTCCCAGATTTTTTTTTTCCCCATATTGGCCCTGGGGTTTTCACTCTGGGTTTTCGCCTCTCCCTGGAGATCACATGGTCTGGAATGGGGGGGTGGGGGTGAGTTAATAGGTTGTGATGAACAAAGCATCGTAGCTGTGAGGGACAGCTCGGTGGATAGGATATTGGTATGTAGATAGGCTGGAAAATTGGGCGGGGATCCTGGATTCAGGATTCAATCCTGGACCGGGGAGCGGCGCGGGCTTGGAGGGCCGAACGGCCTGTTCCTGTGCTGTATTGTTCTTTGTTCTCTTTGTTCTTGAATGTGGAGCAAAGGTGGGAGAATGGTGCTGTGGTACAGATCATTTGTTGCCCATCTGAATGATGGAGCAGTTCTGATGGGCCAAATGGCTTACTGCAGTTTCTAAAATTCCTGCTGGGGGTAGCCTTTACCCTCTGCGTTTTCACGTCAACCAGACACTTGGGTTTCTGCTTGAATTCTATTGTGATGTTGCAGGATGCTCTCTATCAATGCATTAGCTTAAGTCCTTGGGCGGGGTTTTTACGGCCTCCCTCGTCCCGAAACAATAAAATCCTGCCCAAAGTCAACGGACCTTCCCATGCTCGGCCCTCGCCCACTCCGATTCCCGTGGCGGGCGAGCTGGGAAAATTCCGGCCTTTGTCAATTGGAAAGTTTATGCCCAGTCAAATCCATTAGATATGATTTTCAGTTGTGGTGACTGATGATTGGGATCCAATTTCTGTAAGTATGCAAATACTGCTGTACAAAAAGAACTGGGCTATTTGACAATGGATTCTACACACACATGAGAGCTTAACCAGCTCTGTCTACTCTGGATGCTTGCAACATTTTCTCGTTTTAATTGGAGTGTTTACAGTGTGTGTTTTTTGCGAGTGTAAAGAATCCACGGTAGATTTATGCGGAATGGGGCGTCAACAGAAGAATTTGGTTATTGTGGGAATGGTGAGATTTTATAATCATAATCCCAGATGCAATCTATCCCAATCATAATGCTGATCCCAATCTGTCCCAATCTTAATCCCAGTCTGTGCCCATTCCAATCCCAATCATGATCCAAGCAGAGATCTGTCTATTCGAATATCAATGTGTGCTAATTGCAATTTGGCACGATCACAATCTAGGTCATTCACAATCCCAATAACAAGCTATCCAATTGCAATCCACTCCAATCCCAATTTATACCAGTTGCAAGCAATCAGATTGAAATTGATTAAAATAAAATTAGGAGGGATATAATGCAGATCATTGATCCGCCATTCGAAAACCCAGTCTTGTGAAATATTGGAAGCTTTGAAGACCCATGTTTGAAGCCTAGACTGACATTATTTATAAACGCGACGTGTTCAACACTGGAGCTCAGGAAGAGGGGGGAAATATTGATCAATGTGTGACTGAACTGAGACATCTAGATAAATAAGAACATAAGAACATAAGAAATAGGAGCAGGAGTAGGCCATCTAGCCCCTCGAGCCTGCCCTGCCATTCAATAAGATCATGGCTGATCTGACGTGGATCAGTACCACTTACCCGCCTGATCCCCATAACCCTTAATTCCCTTACCGATCAGGAATCCATCCATCCGCGCTTCAAACATATTCAGCGAGGTAGCCTCCACCACCTCAGTGGGCAGAGAATTCCAGAGATTCACCACCCTCTGGGAGAAGAAGTTCCTCCTCAACTCTGTCTTAAACCGACCCCCCTTTATTTTGAGGCTGTGTCCTCTAGTTTTAACTTCCTTACTAAGTGGAAAGAATCTCTCCGCCTCCACCCTATCCAGCCCCCGCATTATCTTATAAGTCTCCATAAGATCCCCCCTCATCCTTCTAAACTCCAACGAGTACAAACCCAATCTCCTCAGCCTCTCCTCATAATCCAAACCCCTCATCTCCGGTATCAACCTGGTGAACCTTCTCTGCACTCCCTCCAATGCCAATATATCCTTCCTCATATAAGGGGACCAATACTGCACACAGTATTCCAGCTGCGGCCTCACCAATGCCCTGTACAGGTGCATCAAGACATCCCTGCTTTTATATTCTTGTGAGTTTGAGCAGGTGATGGATGATCTGACCAGAGATCGGTTTGTCTTAGGAACAAGAGGTCTCGCTGTCAGAACACATCTGCTGAGAGAAGAGAAACAGACTGTGCAGGAGCTCTGAGGTGGTTAATCATCAGCTGAAGAGTATTGATAGGAGAATGGATGAGGCTTTGCACCATGCAGGACGGCCTCCCAAGCACAAGAGAATGGAGAAAAGAAAGAACTATTTATAGAGGGGCCGGCAGGAAGATCAAGGCCAGAGAGTTGGATGTAAATATTGCGGAGGACACCACACTAAAGAAAAGGAAGCACTTCAGGGGGTGTGTGGGTTGTGGGCTGCAGTGTGGCTGGGGGGTGCAGTGCTCTAACTGCAAGAAGCTGAATCACTTTGCATGCAAGTGTTTTGCTGGTTTAAAAGCAAGCCTACAAAGATGAACATCTATGTTGAATCACTCTACACCCTAGAGCAGGTTGACACTGTCATACCTCAAGGTAGAAAAAAAAAATGGTTTGTGACTATTGGAATGTTATCCACAGAAGAGAATTATCGAGTAATGTGAAATGTCAGAACAACACTGGTGCTACATGCAACACCACGAGCTCCACAGAGCTGTGTGAAGTTGCTCAAGATGGTGACCTGAAAATGAAACTGTTTGGGGCTATGTGATGGAACTAAGCTCACCCCAAGAAAACGAACTAAGCTGAGAGCCCGTGATGACCCGTAGATGGGGGTAACTTGCAAACGTTGTACATGCAATGTGGTTTTTCCTCCTTTTTTTTATGAGAAAGGAGAACATTTGGAGAAATACCTTTGCGTACCGCTGCCTTTTGTGCACTGTGGCTCACCATAGTCATGTGGCCTCTGAGGCCATCACAAATTTTGGGGAGAAGCCATTTTGTTTGGCGCCATGCGAAACAAGCACCTTGTCAAGGGCAAACTGGGATGTGCAACAAATGCTGTCCTTGTCAGTGCCTCCCACATTCCATGAAAGAATACCAAAACGAACCTTTCCGTTCAATGATCGGCTAGGCTATCTGCTTGGATTTTGTTGATGGGTAGAGACAGTCATTACTAACAATCGCTTACACCCGGGAAGCAGGCACTCCAATGTAACACTTAGAGAACAGCGGAAATTAATGGGAGATGGAAAAAAATAGAGTAAAGGCAAACAGTGTATTCCATCGTTCTAATTTATTTTTTATTTTTGGGTAAGTATGTTTTTGAAAGCGAACAAAGTTACTTTGAGGAAGCAGATGGAGACAGAAGCAAACTGGTTGAGGATAAGGAAATCTCTAGTCTTTTAGTGTCAACACTTCAGGAAGTGGATGTGAATGGACTGAGAGATTTGGTGGCAGCAACGTAAGGGAGAGGATTGAGTGGATAGTTCAAAAGGTAGTGTATGGGAATGCCAGGATGGTAGGGAGATGTGTGGCTGGTGGCAATGAAAGGGGTAAGACAGGCATTGAGGGTAATGAGGGTTAGGCCAAGTGATTAGGAGAAGGGAACTGCAGGGAACATTTGGTCCTCTGCAGCCCCCTTCCCCTCTCCAAATGCAGCCTGTCGCTTCTCGTTGCTCCTAATCCAAATGATAGATCACTAAGCCACACCATGCCAATCAGACCAAACCTCATCCCCCATACCAAACCATACCACACCATACAACACCACCTAACACCAAATCACATTGTACTACACTGAATCACACTACATTCAACCACACCATTCCAAACTATACCACACCAAACCACACCACACCAAACTATACCACACCACACCAAACTATACCACGTCACACTGAATCACATCACACTGAACCACACCACACTAAACTATACCACACCACATTGAAACACACCAAACCACACCACACCAAACTATACCACACCACACTGAAACACACCAAACTATACCACATCACACTGAACCAAACCACACCACACCACACCAAACTATACCACACCAAACCAAATCTCATCAAACCACACCAAACCAAACTATACCACATCAAGCCACACTAAACCATACCACACAACACTAAATCACCAGCACATCATAACAAACCAAACCAAACCACACCATACCACACATAACGGGGGGAATTTTACCATTTTGAGTCTAAGTGCCGAATCCGGGCGTCAAATGGATCCGTGCCTGGAATCCTCTTTCCAGCGCGCCCATACGCATTTTGCCGGCTCCGGCCCGATCCGTGCTGTGGGCGGGGCTTAGCGCTGCCGGATCGATCGGAGCTCTGAACTGCGCATGCGCAGTTCGAAAAAAATCTGACAGAGCGCGCCCGGGCACGAAAGAAAGAAAAAGCAGAAAGCGAAGAGAGCGGCTCTCTGACGGTCATCCTGGTCGGGGGGGGGTGACCGATCATCCCCTGGGGGGGAGGAGGAGAGGGGGTGCGACGTCTCATCTTCTGAGTTGGGGGTGGGGGGGCGGTGGGTGGGAGGGAGGGGAGGGGGTGTGACATCTCATCCCCTGGGGGGGGGGAGGGGAGGGGGTGTGACGTCTCATCCTCTGGTCGGGGGGGTTCCACTGCCTGTCTGCGGCCGATCCCTCCTGCCGGAGTGGACGTGCGGCCATACCATCCCACAAAACCTTCAGGATGCAGCGATTCCTCGCTAAGAAGATGAAGCAGAACCGGCCGATTCCACAGTGGATCCGCATGAAAACTGGCTACAAGATCAGTACAAGTCCAGGAGGAGACACTGGAGAAGGACCAAGCTGGGCCTGTAAAGGGATACACCATCACTGGTACACTACCAGCCACAGCTATCTCTCCCGCTCTCTTGCCCCTGCAGGGAAGAGTAATCTGTAGCATTACATTCTGCATTCTCTCCTTTCCTTCTCTATGTACGTATGATATGCATGTATAGCGGGCAAGAAACAATACTTTTGGACTATATACCAATACATGTGACAATAATAAATCAAATCAGATCACTAAAAAAATTTAAAAACTGAAAGTCTAGCTATGCAAAACAACTAAAATTTAACGGGACCATTAATCTCAAATGCTCCTGTGATCACAAGTCACACTTTTATATTATTTACAGGATGTGGGCTTCGCTGGCTAGACCAGAATTTATTGCCCATCCCTAATTGGCCTTGAACTGAATGGCTTGCTAGGCATTTCAGTGGGCAGTTAGGAATCAACCACATTGCTGTGGGTTTGGAGTCACATGTAGGCCAGACCGAGTAAGGATGGCAGATTTCCCTTCCTAACAGACATTAGTGGACCCGATGGGTTTTTTTGACACTGATTTCATGGTCATCATTAGATTTTAGATTTTTAGTGAATTCAAACTCCACCACCTGCCATGGTGGGATTCAAACCCAGGACCCCAGAGGATTCCGAGTCTTGAGACAATACCACTTCAACATCACCTCCCCTATTGCTCATTACTCATTTTGAGGTGAGGTTTCACCTGAATTCCTCACTGGATTTATTAGTGACTCTCTTATCGGTTCTGGCCTCTCTTTTGGTCTCTTCTGGGAATATCTTCTTTATGTCCACCCTGTCAAAGCCTTACACAATCTTAAAGATCTCAGTTAATAACTAACCACAAATGAGATATTAGGACAAATGACTAAAACTTTGATTGAAGTGAAAGGTTTTTAAAGGAGGAAAGGGAGACAGAGGCTTTAGAGAGGGAATTCCAGAGCTTAGGATACAGGCAGCTGACGGCAATGTTGGTCCAATTAAAATTGGGAATTCTCAAGAGGCTGGAATATTTGTTTTATTTGTTTGTGAGATGTGACCATTGCCGACAAGTACTTGTTGCCCATCTCTAATTGCCCCCAACTGGGGAGTGACATTCCCACAGTTATGGCAGAAAGAAGACCAAAAAAAAACTGGATCAACACGTAGGGGAGAGGAGTGGCCGGGGTAGCCGTGGATTATGTTCCAAAGTCAGATTCCCTTCTTCAGTCTTCCTGGATAGTTTAATTGCAGTTTAATCCTCCCCATGACATTTTGGATTATATTTAAAATGTTAAAACAAACAGGAAGCCTGATGTTTTTATTCACAAGGCTTTTTTTATCCCGGAAAGTCAAGATATTGTTTATGTAATGCAGTGAATGTTGTTATAAGGTTAGCATTACTGTAATGTAGCTGGAACTAGATAGACCTCGTACCATATTCTGGCTGGTCTTACTGAGATGGATTTAAATATGATTAACTTGGTTAGACCATAATGAACAGATGTTTAGCTTCCTCGGAACTCCCAAAGCACTTTACAGCCAATGGAGTAATTTCCAAGTGCAGGAAACTTGAAAGTTGATTTACACACCTCAAGATCCTATAGTCATATCTTTGTTCTGTTGATGTTAATCAATGGATACGTATTGGCCCAGGACATCCAGGAGAAGGCCCCCGCACTTCTTCAAATAGTGGCCATGGGACCTTTTACATCCACTTAAGTGGGAAATGGAGGCCTTGCTTTCCATTGCATACAAAAAACAGCACCCCCAACAGCGCAGCATTCCCTCAGTACTGCATGGGGAATGTGACTCTGATACACCAGCATTATTAAGGCGCTGAGAGGGTTAAATTATGAAGAGAGGTTGCGTAGACATGGATTATTATCCGTGGAGTTTAGAACATTGACTGGTGATCTAATTCAAGGTGTATGAAAAGATTAAGGAGTGCGATTGGGCTGATAGAAGCTACTTCCTCTGGTAGAGGAACACTATTACAAGAGGTCAGAATATTAAAATTAGAGTCTGACTATTATCAGGAAGTTCTGCTTCACCAAAAAGCAGTGGAAATCTGGAATGCTCTCCCCCACAAGAAGTTGCAGATGCCCAGGGACCAATTGGAGCATTCAGGACTAGATCACTGGATTTTTGTTCAATGAGGATTTTGAGTGATATGGAATAAATGTGGATAAATAGAGTTCAGGCACAGATCGGCCATGAATATTCTCGAGGGGCCGAATGGCCTCCTCATGTTCTTATTTTTCCCATGTTTCGCTTGTTTCAGGTTGGTGTTGGTGAGTGGAGCTGTTTGGTGTGATATGGTTAAAGTAAAGTTTATTTACTAGTCACAAGTAAGGCTTACATTAACACTGCAATGTAGTCAATGAAGTTGACTACCTTAAGGTGAACACATAGGGTGGATTTTTCCCATCCTGCCCTCCACGAGACCATGCAAAGGTCAGTTGACCTTGGGTGGGATTTTCCGGTCTTGGGGCAAGTACCTCATAATCCCACCCATAATCTAAGTTCACCATTTTTACATTGTGCAATGACTAGGTTTGATATGAGTTGATTCGCTCAATGGTACCATCTGCTTTCAGTCATTTTAGCTCCTTTAGAATCATAGAATCCCTACAGTGCAGAAAGAGGCCATTCGGCCCATCGAGCCTGCACCAACAACAATCCCACCCAGGCCCTAACCCCGTAACCTCACATATTTACCCTACCAGTTCCCTGACACTAAGGAGCAATTTAGCATGGCCAATCAACCTAACCCGCGCATCTTTGGAGTGTGGGAGGAAACCGGAGCACCCGGAGGAAACCCACACAGACACCGGGAGAATGTGCAAACTCCACACAGAGTGACCCAAGGCCAGAATTGAACCCGGGTCCCTGGCACTGTGAGGCAGCAGTGCTAACCACAGTGCTACCATGCCGCCCTTTAGCTCAATTGCAAATGGCAACTATCTCCTATATTATGAAACTGGCTGTATTAATGTGTTGATGTGAGGAACTTGTCACTACCCTTTAATCTTAATCCCCTAAATAAGCAAGGCAACAGTTGTGTGGAGCTTGTGTTATTGATCACGTTGATGTGTGTTCCGGTGGGATCTATAAGTTTGAAGCTGTTATTGAGCTGATTTACCTCCATAAGGGTTCTGCCTTTGGTTAAGCAAAATGTAAAAGGGTGACATTTAGTAATGCACTGGAACTGTGACCATCCCCAAAACTGGAATGATTGAGTCATTGTAAGCTTGATTGATGTCTGGCACAGGAGTGAAAGAAAGTTGTGAGAAGTAATTGGGAGAGTTTGTGGCTCAATATAGATACTTTTGCACCCATATGGATAAGTGACACTGAGATGCCTGCGATCTTGACAGAGCTGTCCTTTTCCGTGACGGTATACACATGCTGTACCTAACTTTCAGGAAATAACTCCTCCACGCGTCGAACCAATGAAGCCTTCGTCTTTGACGACCAAACGTTTGTGAAGTGATTCATAGAAATCATAGAAACCCTACAGTGCAGGAAGAGGCCATTTGGCCCATCGAGTCTGCGCCGACCACAATCCCACCCAGGCCCGACCCCCATATCCCTACATATTTTTACCCGCTAATCCCTCTAACCTACGCATCTCAGGACACTAAGGGGCAATTTTAGCATGGCCAATCAGCCTAACCCGCACATCTTTAGACTGTGGGAGGAAACCGGAGCACCCGGAGGAAACCCACGTAGACACGAGGAGAATGTGCAAACTCCACACAGACAGTGACCCGAGCCGGGAATCGAACCCAGGTCCCTGGAGCTGTGAAGCAGCAGTGCTAACCACTGTGCTACCGTGCCGCTCCCCCTTGAATCAGGAGTTACCATCTTTCCTTTAGCTGGGCATAGCATTATAAATCAGTGTGTTGCTCCACAATTTGGGCACATTTTTGAGGGTCTCTGACTGTGATGGGCTCCCCAGCATCTCTGGTATGTTGTATATCATTCAATCATTAGACTTTTCTTTGGCTCAAAGCATTTTTGAGAGGATCGGCCACTGTATCCAGTGTAGATGCACCTTCTATGAGCTGTTTGAAAATTCACTGGCCTTCTGCCTCAAAGGCAATGTATGAGTATCACCTTCTTACAAGTTGCTGCTACAGCCAGACTGGTCATCTCCATGGGGGACAATTAGGTCTTTATCTCCTGAATCCATCGATCCCATAACGTGAGTGGATCTCCCGATAAAGGAAGGAAAGGTGAATGATAAATTTAAGCTATTCTCCACCTTTGTCATCAGTTGTTGTGTTTTATGCAGGGGAGGCAGTGGTGTAGTGGTATTGTCATTGGACTAGTAATCCAGTGACTCAGGGTAATGCTGTGGGGACTGGTGTTCCATGGCAGGTGGTGAAATTTGAATTCAATAAAAAATCTGGAATTAAAAGTCCAACGATGACCTGAAAACCATTGTCGATTGTTGTTAAAAACCCATCTGGTTCACTAATATCCTTTAGGGAAGGAAATCTGCCATCCTTACCTGGTCTGGCCTACATGTGACTCCAGATTCACAGCAATGTGGGTTGACTCTTAACTGCCCCTCGAAGGGCAAGGGCAATTAGTTAATAAATGCTGGCCCAGCCAGCGTCACCCACATCCCATCAAAGAATAAAAAGAAAACTAAAAGAATGCGTCAGAGATATGCAGAGATGACACACTGATTTCTATGTCTAAACAGGACCTTTATTTGCAGTGTCTTTAAAATGTCTGCCTTCATGGTTACGGCTTCTTGCTTCCATTTAGTTTCTCTTTCTCAGTAAACACTGGACTGCAGCAGTTTAAGAAGGCAGCTCACCTTCACTTACTAAAGGGCAATTAGGGATGGGAAGCAAACATTGGCCGAGCCAGCAACATGCACATCCCATAAAAGAATACATTTAAATAAAATCTACCCAGGCTTGACTAAGAGCACACAGAATAGAAAAGAGTCAAAGACAAACATAATCAAACACCGAAAAATTAACTAATTGATCACCAAGTTGGAGACAGAGAGCAAAAAATGACTGGTGCTGTAACCAGAGCATGCCACACATTTCCGTCAGTCTTGTGTCTGTTGTGGGGAGGGGCTTCACTCTGCTGTGGGGGGAGGTGATACATCTGTGACTCTATATTTCCCACGCACTTTATCATTGATATTGTTGGAATTCAGCAGTTAATTTATTTGTTTAATGTGGAGAATATTGGGTAGAGGCCTATCTTTAGATAGTTATTGTGCTGTTGCCTTAGTGAAGTATTTTATCTGGAACTTGCTTTTGTGTTCCTTGGATTGGGTTCAAGGTTTAAAATGAGTGATATTTTTGATCTTTTTCCTGATCTAATTTGTTCATTTTCTCTTGCTCTGTAAGCCAGGTTACAGTTGGGGTATTGTGTGGTATTCTAGGCAGCCAGTTACATCAAACGTATTAGACCCTTGAAAAGGGGGCACATTCACTGAGACAATTTCAGGGGCAAGGGGGTGATATTTATAAAGGGAGGCCCCAAAGCCTGCTTCTGATTTTGTATGATATTGAAACATTAAATACCATTATACTATACTGATGTCTTGGTTAGATTCCCGCTATTTTGGCTTCATGTGCATTCCCAATTTTAATCACTCCATCATTGGCTGTGCCCTCAGCTGCCTCATCCGTAAGCTTTGGAATTCCCTCTCTAAAGACCTCTAATACTCCACTTTTATCTCTCCTCCTTTAAGATACTCCTTAAAATTTACTTATTGAACCGAGCTTTTTGTCATCCATCCCAGTACCTCCTCATGTGGTTCAGTGTTAAAGTTTGTTTGACAACAGTTTACAGGGAATATTAGGGGGGGCTTCTTCACGCAGAGAGTGGTGGGAGTGTGGAATGAGCTGCCGGATAAAGTGGTAAATGCGGGGTCACTTTTAACATTTAAGAAAAACTTGGACGGGTTCATGGATGAGAGGGGTGTGGAGGGATATGGTCCAAGTGCAGGTCAGTGGGACTGGGCAAAAAATGGTTCGGCACAGACAAGAAGGGCCAAAAGGCCTGTTTCTGAGCTGTAATTTTCTATGGTTCTATGGTTCTAACACCAACTTCAAGTCCAACAGGTTTATTTGGTATCACAAGCTTTTGGAGCACTGCTCCTTCATCAGGTGAGTGAACTTGATGAAGGAGCAGCGCTCTGAAAGTTCGTGATTCCAAATAAACCTGTTAGACTTTAACCTGGTGTGAGACTACTTACTGTGCCTACCCCAGTCCAACGCCAGCATCTCCACATCGAAGTTTGTTTGATAATGGCTCCTGTGAACTATTTTGGAATGCTTCACTTTGGTAAAGGCACTTTCTAAATATAATTTCAAAACAACTTGCCCTAATTTTGACTGGCATTCAGTTATCAAAAAAAGCTCTGCATTAGCTGACAGAACTAGTTCTGCCTATTTGACACCAATTCAAAGCTATTGGAGATTTGGAGATGGTTTCTTCACTCGTTCATTGGATATGGATGTTTCCAGCAATGCTGATATTCATTGCGCATCCCTGGTTGTTCCCTGACCATGGCAGACCACCTTCCTGAATTACTGAGATATAGAATCCCTACAGTGCAGAATGAGGCCATTTGGCCCATCGAGCCTGTCCCAACAGCAATTCTACCCAGGCTCTATTCCTGTAAACCCAAGAAATTAACCCTGCTAATCCCCCTGACACTAAGGGGAACTTTGCCACGGCCAACTAACCTAATCTGCACATCTTTGGAGTGTGGGAGGAAACCGGAGCACCTGGAGGAAACCCATGCAGACCACAGGGAGAATGTGCAGACTCCGCACAGACAGTCACCAAAGGCTGGAATTGAACCCGGGTCTCTGGCGCTGTGAGGCGGCAGTGCTAACCACTGTGTCACCATGCCGCCTAGCTATAATCAAGATTGAAGCAATCCAACGACCTGTCGCACGATTCTGCACAAATCGGGATGGAAAATACACCAGTGTCACATCCTTGATCAAAGATTTGGAATGGGAAGCACTATGGCAAAGGAGGGTGAAAAATAGACCGACCATTGTCTGTAAAATACGCAATGTACTGGTGGGAACTGACAGAAACCGGTGTTCTCTGGCAATGGCAAAACACGAGGTAGTCATACGCACAGACTACAAAGACCGTTTGTTTCCAAGACCAGAGTATCAACAATCTTTCTTCCCGAGGATAATCCCACAATGGAACGAGCTGCCAAAGGAAATAGTTTCAGCCCCATCACTGGAAATCTTCAAGATCCATCTTTAGATTATTTCTATTTAAATGTTTTTGTGATCAGAATGACCGTTTTAGCAGATCCATGTCTGGTTTAGCCAGCACTGCCCATATAAATGTTGTAAGAGTTTTAACAACACTAGGTTAGAGTCCAACAGATTTCCACTCCATC
This sequence comes from Mustelus asterias, assembly GCF_964213995.1. Classification (NCBI taxonomy): domain Eukaryota; kingdom Metazoa; phylum Chordata; class Chondrichthyes; order Carcharhiniformes; family Triakidae; genus Mustelus; species Mustelus asterias. The sequence goes on along the minus strand of NC_135809.1, from coordinate 111,650,710 downwards.
TGACGAAGGAGCAGCGCTCCGAAAGCTAATGGCATTTGCTACCAAATAAACCTGTTGGACTTTAACCTGGTGTTGTTAAAACTCTTACTGTGTTTACCCCAGTCCAACGCCGGCATCTCCACATCATATAAATGTTGACAGAATATGGATATTCTGTGATGAAGCAGAAGCAGTGATTTGTTATCCTTTGTTATGGTTTGTATACGACTGAGTGGATCTTTGGGCCACTTCAGAGGCCAGTTAAGATTGGTGGTTCATGTATAAGGACAGCTGTAAATCTTCCATGTCTGTTTCTGTGGGAGGCTTTATTGAACTGAACTAAGATGTCTGCCTCCAGAGGCAACCTCATGGCATAGCTACATGACCGTGGAAAGGCTGAGGTGTTTGAGGATCCCTTTCAAAACCCCAACATCCCCCTTTCAGACTGGACTAAAGATACAAACATCCCCTTTCTCCAAGTGCACAGAAGAGACATTTGCATGTACAATCCTGTTACTCACTGCACACATACACTGTTCTCATGCCTTAACAACTGTTGGTGCTATTAGTCAGTCTCTGTGCGTGTATTGCACTGTCGATGATAACCATGATGTGGAGATGCTGGTGTTGGACTGGGGTAAACACAGTAAGAAGCCTCACAACACCAGGTTAAAGTCCAACAGGTTTATTCTCACCTAATGAAGGAACAGCGCTTCGAAAGCTAGTGGCTTTTGCTACCAAATAAACCTGTTGGACTTTAACCTGGTGTTGCGAGACTTCTTACTGTGTATTGCACACACAGCCTTTAAATCATGCCGGTCTCTGAATGGAACATGTGCCTGTTGACGTTAGCTGTATGTCTGGTTGATGGCCTTTGCCCGTAGAGTGTCGTTCCCATGGCCCTTGTTGCCTTGGTGACTGTTGTTCCATGGCAGTTGTTGAGGACCTGTGAACCTCTGGGATTGATGGTAGTTCTATACTCAGTACAGCTGATGAGATCCCTCCTCTCTGACCGACCGATTGTGGTGAAGGAGCAGCTTCATTAGTTGAGCGTATATGTCTGTGGTTGCACCTGTATACCTGGGCGAGTTTTTTCTGCTCTGTTTGGTCAGATCTTGCACAGTTTAGTTAATTGAAGAATTCAATTTATTGTGCATTTTTAAAGGTATATACTCAGCTGTAATCTTGTCCAGTGTATATGTTTTCCTGTAGAACTACTTCATTTAGTTTCAGCTCATGCATTTCATTGCACTGAGGTGGCTGCAGCCATCTTGCACTTGATTTGAATATTGTCTCCCTCTCTCTGGAGTATTTTGTCTCCTTCTCTCTGGGGTATTTTGTTTCCCTTTCTTTGGGGTCTTATGTTGCATTTCTCTGTTGACACATTCAGGATTACTCGCCCAAGCTTTGGACTTGCTCCAGCTGAGATGAGTGACCATTGTACCTCATCTCTGATCTGGAACTCAAGATCTTCCTTCTTGCCATTGCATTGGGTTGTCAGATCAATATATACTCTTGTTAGAAACATAGAAAATAGGAGCAGGAGTGTGTCATTCGGCTGTTTGAGCCTGGGCCACTATTCAATATGATCATAGTACATCCTTTACCTCAACGCTACACTCGGGCAGTCTGCGCAGACCCCTTTACACTTTCAGAGTCTAGAAATCTATCTATTTCCTGGTTCAGTGTCTTGCCCTCCACAGACCTCTGAGTCTGATGCCAGCATTAGGTTCAATCTTATTTTTAATGGCTTCATTTTCAGATTAAGCCATTTCACACAGATCTATGAAGGTTACGATTTTGCATAACGCATCAGTGTCTATCTGACACTTTTTATTCAGTTGATAGTCTCCCTCTCTGGTCATCATTGTAACAGTCACAAACCATTTGTCAGCGATGTACTTGATAAAACCAACCTGTTGCATCGTGTATAGTTCTTCGTTAGACTAGCCTGCTGATATCTCTCCAGTGGCCAACCGCATCAGCTTGTTTCACTTTTTTCTGGTCACGTTTGTGTGCAAAATGATTTTGCTTCTCGCAATTAAAACGCTGTTTTTCCCATGCTGGACAATCCTTCTTTTCCTGTCCGCCACAGCTTTTGCTTCATGCCCTTTGTCTGCGATTGCTCTGTTCTTTTGGCTTGAACAATCTCTCAGCATTAAGTATCTTCTGGTCTGCTCTGCCATACATGTGCGCTCGCTGGCATTTCACAACTTTCGCATTTCGATACATGTCTCACGCTTTCTTTAGCATCAGTTTCTATCTTTCAGTAGACTTGCTCTCACTGTGGGGTCCCTCACTCCTATTTTTTAATTCAATCGTGGGACATGGGCGTCGCTGGCTGGCCAGCACTTATTGTCTATTCCTAGTTGCCCTTGAGAAGGTGGTGGTGAGCTGTCTTCTTGAATCGCTGCAGTCCATGTGCTGTGGGTTGACCCACAATGCCATTAGGGAGAGAATTCCAGGATTTTGACCCAGCGACTGCGAAGGAACGGCGATATATTTCCAAGTCAGGATGGTGAGTGGCTTGGAGGGGAACTTGCAGGTGGTGGTGTTCCCATGTATCTGCTGCCCTTGTCCTTCTAGGTGGAAGTGGTTGTGGGTTTGGAAGGTGCTGGCTAATTGCTGCAGTGCATCTTGTAGATAATACACACTGCTGCTACTGAGTGTCAGTGGTGGAGGGAGTGGATGTTTGTACATGTGGTGCCAATCAAGTGGGCTGTTTTTTTTGGATGGTGTCAAGCTTCTTGCATGTTGTTGGAGCTGCACCCATCCAAGCAAGTAGGGAATATTCCATCACACTCCTGACTTGTGCATTGTAGATGGTGGACTGGCTTTGGGGAGTCAGGAGGTGAGTTACTCGCCGCAGTATCCCTAGCCTCTGACCTACTCTTGTAGCCACTGTGTTTATGTGGTGAGCCCAGTTGAGTTTCTAGTCAATGGTAACCCCAAGGATGTTGACAATAGGGGATTCAGTGATGGCAGTACCATTGAATGTCAAGGGGCAGTGGTTAGAGTGTTTCTTATTGGTGATGGTCATTGTCTGGCATTGTGTGGTGTGAATGTTACTTGCCACTTGTCAGCCCAAGCCTGGATATTGTCCAGATCTTGTTGCATTTGAACATGGACTGCTTCAGTAACTGAGGAATCATGAATAGTGCTGAAGATTGTGTGAATATCCCCACTTCTGACCTTATGATGGAGGGAAGGTCATTAATGAAGCAGCTGAAGATGGTTGGGCCTCAGACCCTAACCTGAGGGACTCCTGCAGAGATATCCTAGATCTGAGATGACTGACCCTCACAACCACAACCATGTTCCATGTGCCAGGTATGATTCCAAACAGCAGAGAGTTTGCCCCCTAATTCCCATTGATTGCAGTTTTGCTCAGGCTCCTTGCTGCCACATTCGGTTGAATGCGGCCTTGATGTCGAGGGCTGTCACTCTCACCTCACCTCTGGAATTCAGCTCTTTTGTCCATATTTGAATCAAGGTCAGGAGCTGAGTGAGCCTGGCGAAACCCAAACTGGGCGTCACTGAGTAGGTTATTGCTGCTTGATAGCACTGTTGATGACCCCATGATGACTCCTAGGACCAATCTATCTTTAATCAGATCATCTCTTTACATAATTCTATAGCTACATTGCTGCTGTGAAGTACCGTTCAATGATCTCATTTTCAACCTGAACTCAAATGTTGGAATATGTAATATTCATATGTAACACTCACTTAGATTTTCAAAATGTGCATTCAGGGCTTTCAAAATCTCTGTTGTTTTGTTTCTTTGCTCATCTGTTAGATTTTGGGTGATGTACACTTTTTGCAGTCCCTCTTCAACAACGTTAAGTGCGTGACTTCCTATTGATTCAGGCTTGTTAATTTAGCAATTTCATAGTTTTGGCGTTTTAAGTGGAAAAAACTGCCAGTTTTGCCACGCATCATTTTTCATTTGGATTGGAGATGGGATTGGAAAATTTACTGTAGCCATTTTAACTCACTCAGTAATTTATTTGCAACCTGTGTCTGCGTTTCTGTTGTCCTTTTTCTTTGCAGCCAATAATTTCTCTTGCGGTTTGTGTGTGTTTTTCTTTTGTTGTGTTCCCTGCAGTGTTTTTTCTGATTTGAACTTTTCTGTGTTTCTCAGTGACTTCCCTGCTCCTTTGGCAGGGTTCAACATCTATTTTGTCTTCATTTCTATATTCCGTGTTTCAAGTATAAGGATAGCTGCACTTCTTCAGTGTCTGTTTTTGTGAGAGGCTTTATTGACTGGGTCTAAGATGTTTGCCTCCAGAAGCAGCCTCGTGGCATCGTCACATGGCTGTATCATACAATCATGGAATCCTGCAGTGTAGAAGGAGGCCATTCGGCCCATCGAGTCTGCACCAACCACAATCCCATCCAGGCTCCATCCCCATAACCCCATGCATTCACCCTAGCTAGTCCCCCCTGACATTAAGGGGCAATTTAGCATGGTCAATCCACCTAACCCACACATCTTTGGACTGTGGGGGGAAGCTGGAGCACCCGGAGGAAACCCACGCTGACACGGGGAGAATGTGCAAACTCCACACAGACAGTGACCCAAGCCAGGAATCGAACCCGAGTCCCTGGCGCTGTGAGGCAGCAGTGCTAACCACTGTACCACCCATAGAAATCCTGGGGTGCCAATCAAACTGGCTGCATTTCATAACACAGCAATTGGTGAGTCTAGTGTCACATACAGGCCCAGATCAGATAAGGATGGCAGATTTCCTTCTCTGAAGGGACATTCGTGATATGGTTGGGGTATTTTTATCCGATGTGACAGCCTCACACGCGACAGCTTTTTGGTCACTTTTACTGATTCCAGCTTTCTATTTCGGAATTTTCATTTTTAACTGAACTTACTGCCATAGCGGATTACTGGCCCGATAATATGATCATTGTCCAGCTACCTTTAAGCAACAGCCAAATATGCAGCAATGAACAGAACAAACTTGCTCAAACTGGAAAATACAATAGTCAGAATGTTACGGCTGTTTTGATTTGATTTGATTTTTTAAAATTAGTGTCACATGTATTAATATACAGTGAAAAGTATTGTCTCTTGCACGCTATACAGGCAAAGCATACCATTCATAGAGTACATATGGGAAAAGGAAAGGAGCAGGTGCAGAATATAGTGTTGCAGTTACACATAGGGTGAAGGATTTTCCCATCCTGCTGCAGTGAACGGGGATTTGGCTGGATGCCAAATTCTCCAACCTCGCTGCACCGGGAGCGTAGCGTAAACGGCTGGTAAGATCGCACCCAATTTATCAAGAAAATACAGCTATTTGGAGTTGCCATTGCGCATGCGAACCCAAACCAGTGAAGCAGACCAATAGACCAGGGGTAAAATTCTTCCCTTTTTAGAGTCATGTACTCTGTTCTCATCTAACTAGCTCCATGATTCTTATTTTTGTATTTTTATAGTAACTCCCTATATAAACTTGTCACTTGTCACGCTGTAACTAAAATTCTAACAGGGTTAGGCAGGGCAGATTCAGAAAGAATGTTCCCAATGGTGGGGGAGTCCAGAACTAGGGGTCATGGTTTGAAGATAAGGGGTAAACCTTTTAGAACTGAGGTGAGGAGAAATTTCTTCACCCAGAGCGTGGTGAATGTGTTAAGTCACAACCACAGAATGCAGTTGAGACCAAAATGTTGCCTGATTTCAAGAAGAAATTAGATATGGCTCTTGGGGCTAAAGAGATCAAGGGATGTGGGGCAGGGGGGGAGGGGAAGGAGAATCAGGATATTGAATTCAATGATCAGTCATGATCAAAATGAATGGCGGAGCAGGCTCGAAGGGCCAAATGGCCTCCTCCTGCTTTTAGTTTCTATGTAACTACTCTCCTGCCAGTTCACATAGGCTTTGTCCATTATAAATATAGGCTTCGGAATTTACAATGGAAACAAATTGCCTGGGAGTACTTGCAGATTTTTTATACATTATGGATACACTAAATTTACATTGAGGGATGTGAAAGGAGCAACTTTATGATGATTAATGGGGATGAGGATGACCTGAGAAAAAAGGATCTTGTCCTTCTGCAGCTGTGACCTTTTGCCATTGGGAAATTTTCCATGAGTTAGCTTTGTGCAGATAACTTGCTGCTGCTTCAGAGCAAGAGGATAATGATATGTTTGCCCTGACCTTTTAATGTTCCATGATTCCAGATTGAAGATGTGTAAAATCCCACTGAGCTGGCGTTAGAGGGACTGCCTTTCAATTATAGCCGGTGGGACACTTTGAAATGGTTATTTTGAAATATTTTCCTGCAAGGATTTAATGAGTTATTACAGAAAAAGAAGAATTGATGGGATATAAAAAGTTAAAGTTTATTTATTAGTGCAATGAAGTTACTGTGAAAACCTCCTAGTCGCCGCACTCCGACACCTGTTTGGGTACACTGAGGGAGAATTTAGCATGGCCAATGCACCTAATCAGCACGTCTTTTAGATTGTGGGAGGAAACCAGAGCACCCGGAGGAAACCCACGCAGACACGGGGAGAATGTGCAGACTCCGCACAGACAGTGACCCAAGCCGGGAATCGAACCCAGGTCCCTGGAGCTGTGAAGCAGCAGTGCTAACCACTGTGCTACCGTGACACTCCTTTGACTGCACCTTCTACACCTTACACTGAGAGCAATGAGGACACCCAGATGGACAGGACCACCTCCAGGTTTCCCTACAAATCTCACACCACCATCCTGATTTAGAAAGATATTATTGTTTCTCCATCACTGCTGCATCAACATCCTGGAACTCCCTCCCTAACAGTGCTGTTGGTGCCATCATTCTACATGGACCGTAGCAGTTCAGGAAGGCAGCTCATCATCACCTTCTCAAGTCTAATTGGGGATGGGCAATAAATGTTAGACTTGTCAGTGACACCCACATTCTG